>NW_024962334.1:34733752-34955371 GCF_019238085.1 Lagopus leucura | reverse complement strand
AAATAAAATAAAATAAAATAAAATAAAATAAAATAAAATAAAATAAAATAAAATAAAATAAAATAAAATAAAAAAAGAAAGCTTTCTGTCACCAGAAAAAAATTTGATGTGCTAAAACTGAAATCTTTTGTTTCAGGCAACTGTGTTAAAAACAAGTGTCAAAACAAAGGAAGTAGAAAGGCAGAGTACAAACTGATGTGAAGATCTTCTGTTTCACTCAGCATCTCAGCAGTAATCTATTGGAGATGTATGACATACCGTCAGATCTCTCCCTTCTTGAACTGATCTGAACTCAGGGCCTCCACCCAGAAAAGCCACCAGCCAAGCTGAGGTTAGGTAATATTTGATCTCTCCTTCCAGGGTTTCACATATAAAGCAACTGAACAGACACAGAAAGCCCTTCGGAAGGAAAAGGAATTCAGCATAATTTGACAGGTAATTTTGAAAGGACTCAAATTGCATTTTTCTATAAATTCAGTATTCGGGCAGTGAATTCAACCAGCTCTCATTTTTTAAGTTGGAGTTCCCTGAGAACAACTGTATCCCCACATCAGCGGTCTTTGATGATTACATATTTCAATGGCCTAGACTGGCTGGCACAGTGTAAGAGGAGATAGCGTATATTTTATAGACTTTCAGTAGTATTTCCTTCTACTTTGGAAAAGAGGTCAGTATGCCCCAGCGTGACTAAATTTTGTGAATTAAAAAAATCACAAATTGGGATTGGTTTCAGGGCCAGTTCACAAGTACACAATTGTTAGCACAAAAGCAACCACAGTACTTCAACAACTGATATTTCTGCAATATATAAAATGCTTGTATACTTAATAAATTTATTAAATATACAACATGTATGTACATTACATAATACAATACATTAAATATATATTAAAATAGAGGCATTAGTTATTACAGATTTTAAACACAAGTAACCTTTTGAAGGGTAGACGTCTTACAGGAAAACTGCAAAATGATTCTAAGTCATAACAGAGAACTTACTCACCTGCTGTGATTGCACTGGGAGTACCAAAGAGAGGCAAATAGAAGGAATAAGGTGGGGGGGATTTATACTTTTATCATTTTTTCCTTATTTAACACTAACTTTGTTATACAGTGGAAGCAGAAAAAAGAATGCGTACCATTGCACCCGTATGGAAATTCTCTAATTGCAAACAGAAAGGCTTCATTCCCAGTTCATTTGGAACTGGTGAGAGGCCTCTGCCTCAGCAGTTCACAGACTTTTTCCAAACTACTGATTTATTTCTTTTCCTACTCTTCTTCTGTCCTGGATTTTAGAATAGTTTTTACTCATTATGAGAACAACTCTTTATTGTATTAATAGAGCACAAAGCACCAGATTTAGCAGGGATTAAAGCAATATCAATTTTTACTTTTAAAGAAAAGGTCTTTTCACTTCAATGTTTGTAACACTTGCTCTCCCTGGTATCTCTGGTTATAACTGTGTGATGAGGAATTTAAAAAAATGTCTATCAAGACCATGAATACACCCCTGTGCATTCTCTGTAATATTCATAACATAAATACAATAATATATGTCGTCATCTTAACACTCAGACATATTTTTCCAGGTTACAAAATACCAGAGGAAGCAACTGTCTAAGATAAGAAAGCACTTTAAAACTATTCACAGTGACATTTGTGACACCTCTAGGGTCTAATGCCACCTCCAGTCTTTTCTTTATTAAGATAGGCTGGTACAAAAGAATGCAGCAATCTTCATGCATCATCTTAATGGAGTAGAAAGAACAGACAGGCAGCTACTGCCTCTTTTGTTCTTACAAGCAGAGGAGTACCTCCTTGCTCATGAGCAGTCAGGCTTTTTCCAGCTATTTTTATATTTCTTTGCTTTAGTTCAGCAGGTTGATCTTTCCTGGGGTTCTGTTGAATTGCAATATTGATATTCACCTTTCTTTGTGTATTTTTGTATACTTGCTGTGAGTCTGTAAACCAAGAATGCTAGAGCCTGTTTGACAATTTCCAGTTTCTCTATTGAATGCTACTCTTAAAGAAAGTTGTGGCAATTTTCTATTTTCTTTTGATGTAAATACCTTCAAGCCTAGACAATAAAAAATTCTGAATTAACTTACAGTGAGAGAATACTCCATTCTTGATCAAACACTGAAGTCTTTTTGAAACAAAACTCCTTATTTCGCAACTGATAATGTGCATGCTTTGCACAGCTGTCTGTTAGGAACCCAGAGGGCTGGGTAGTTACTCCCTAAATCATAAGGTATCATCAGCAGAGCAACACCCCCAAAGAAGAGCAATATTCTGTTCACAACAATGCTTAAAAAAAGGACCATCAGAAGTGAAAAACACCAGAGATGACTGAAATGCTTCTGAGTTTTGTTTAATGACAGTGTTTGTTTGTTTGGTATGTAGCAGTCTGTTGACAGCACTTCAGCACTGCATTTTCTCTTCAGAGACAGAATTCTCTACAGAGTAGAATTGAGTGGTTGTGTGTTTGGGTCTGTCACTCCCAAACAAACACTGTAAAATTCAGGTGATCCTTTCAGATTGTGTAAATCTGAACAGTGGAAATAGTGCTGAGTGAGAAGCCATCTGCAGCCTGCACCACTGACAAATGGAAGGCTTGATTTTAGAGTAAGAATGGTGTATTCCTGCATCCTCCTTCAGCTTCTAGATTAGGATTTTCCATATCAGCAGACACACAGGCAGAAGAAATATTATTACATTTCAAAATTAGCATAAGATGCAATGTATCTACTTAATATATGCTCAAAAATAACCCTACTGCTACACCACTTACCAATCTGCAGCTCTGGATAGACTTCATACAGACACCAGTCCACACTGCAGTCACAATGGGTTTTCTCAAAGAGATTGTCTAAAACATCCCGTGTCACCTGGCGTTCATCCACCATGAGTGACTTTGTGCTGTTATCATACATGTGCACCTTGACAACAAGCTGAGGACAGAGTCACAGAAGGCTCGGTTAATTTCAGAAGCAAATAACGGGCTAACTTGAATCTGCTAATGCATATAAGAAAGATTAAGGCTGAAGGTTATTACTGGTTCAAAGGCATCCTGTGGCACAGTGAGACCAGAGAATAAAACAGATTGGAAGCTCTGACATTATATTGCCACCAAAATAAAGATCTTTTCTCAAAAAAAGGAAATTGAACTTTACCCTGTGCATTGCTACACGAAAGGTGAAATTGCTATGGAGAAAAAGCAGAAGTTAATCTCTTTTCTAAATCTACTGTATCTCTAATTAAGGAAAATGCTTGATAGGAAACCCATATAGAAAAGGACACAGAGTCTTTAATGAAAGCTACTAGTATGGAAAGATATAATTCAGTTTTACATGAGAAGAACAAATTTTTCCAACTGCCAACTGACTAACCTGAAATCAATAATAAGCAAATATAGATTAGTTTGTTACATTGGCTGAAAGACATTCATTGTCCCTTTATATTGTCAAGCAATTGTTAAACAAGAAACTGTGTGCATCTTTGCAGAGAGGAACAACACAAGAAAATGCTGAAGTATGTAAAACCTGATAAAGCACTGCAAATATACTACAAAGTACTTCAAATATTCCATTAGTACTGAAAGTAGAATAACAATTGTCTGCAGGATCTGTACAGAGAACCTGGAACTAAAGTGGTGAGTTGGGAGGACTTTTCCGCAGCATCTTGCTTAAATAGCTCCTTTTAAAAAGGGGGTATGAGAGGCTTTGAGGCCACAGAATCTCTTTTAAAGCTGACACAGAAGCAGAGAGGTAGGATTCTCAAGAAAAAAAATCTACATTGTATCTGAAAAGTGAAAGCAAATATAACAAAAAAGTGAACTTGCTTTGATTCTAGCCCTTCTAAGTATTTTCTCTAAGCTAAGCAACTGAGCCACAGCTCAGATGATTCAGAAAAAGAAATGCTGTACATGCATGATCTAAAATGTGTCTGGGATAAAAAAAGGGTATTTTATCTAGTTATAGTTGACTGCAGACAGAAATATGTAGGCAGCTTCCAATTTTTCGTAGAACAGAGAAAACTAGATTTCTTGACAACTATTTAGGTAACTGAGAATTCAGAACTGACAGAAATTTCAGCTTAGCGAGGAAATGGCCACAAGAAGATTAGGTCTAAGTTCCACCCAACATTTCCAAATCCAGTCTGTGGGAAAAAAAAAAAAAAAAAAAAAAAAAAGTAAAAAAAAAAATGTTTCAAATGTTTTTTGCCAAGGAAAATTGCAAGTACTGCGAGGAAAAGGTGACCAGCATTTGTTACAGATCTAAAAGACAACCCTGATTAAATTCCCCCAGTACGCTGCTTCAGAAGTAGCACAATGTGCACAGGTGTATGGTGTTCTGTGGAAATCATCTTAAAGATGGACACCCTCAAATTTACTGGAAGCTTCAATTCTTCTTCAAAAGCCTTCTGGCTCTGATCTATGATTCACACCTCCTACTTGAGCAAGACTGAAAGGCCATGCCTGTTTTTCCTTTACATCCATTTTTCAAAGCCACTGAACACCTGCAGCTTCTGTTGAGTTTACCTGTAACAATAGCTTAGGACGAGTAGGTATATTTACATGATACTCGGTGCTGCAAAGACATAGGCTGAATGCTTTTAACTAATTAGTCTGGAGCAAATTTTTGTACATTACTGCACTGCCATGAAATGATTTAGCAAGAAGATCCTCACTAATTTAACTGAGATTAGCTAAAACCATATCCAGTCTAGAAGAGAAGCTTAATACTTTTGGAATCAGCACAGCCTGAGTAAGCAATGCTTTTATATACCTTCCACTTTCTCTAAAGCAATCTTTCAGGACTGTGGGCTTTGCCCCGACACTGGGGGATGAGAAGGGGAAGGTTGGTCCTCTTAGAAATAAGTCCCCCAGAGGTAGTATTCTCACAGACCTCAGTACAGGAAAGAGTTCCACAGAATATTTGTTGATGTCTCAAGTTCAAGACAAAATATAAAAAAGCCTAATGGCTTTTACTAAGATCTTCATTATTGAGAACAATGATAACAGATAATTGGTAGCTCTTATTTCACTATTTTAAGGCTCACCTTTTTAATTTTAGCTTCCTTCAGCTTCTCCAATGCAAGTTTAATTTTGTCAGCTTTAGCTCGTGCCTCTTGTTCTTCCTGAAAAGACACAAAATAATTCCTATACTTGTTAAGTAAGGCCAGCAATTTATATACACCTGAAAAGAGTTGTTTCCTGTTATTTGTATCCAGAACATAAGGAAAACCATGAGAAATTGCATAGTTATGGGGAATTCCCAATTTTCTTGAATTAAAATCCTCCCACCAAAGCTGTGACTTATAAGTGCAGTTCTCCATTTAGTTTTCTAGTCATAGCACCCTTAAATGAGCTGTTCCTCAAATGATACAGGAATGCTTGAAAATGGGACTGTTCTATGTGTCCTGACTGACACCCCTCTTGATGCATTAAAGATTGTTTATTTTATCACTGATTCCCCTAATATTCCATAAGATATCAGAAACATAAGATAAGATGTGCAACCTGAAAGAGAGCTTCAGGACTCTTTACTGTTGCCAAATCCTCCACTATGAATGCCAGGCAAAGAATTCACATATGTCTTTTCCTCTCCAAGGGCATGAAAATCTGCACTCCTACAGTTCAGAGATGCTGAAATTTCAAGAATCCCAAACTAGCTTCTGTGGTTGAACTGAAACCGTTGGATAGAAATGGCTTCCACAGTTCTTCCACTGTTCAGAAGGGGGAATTGTAAACAGCCTTTTGCACTGTGGTCTTCCTCTTACCATCTCAGAAACACTACCCTGCAAGAAGCAGGAAAAGCATCTTAACTAAAGTAGTCCAAGCACCATGCAGGTAGACTTTCTGCTGATAAATTTAGGCAGGTATAATTCAGGTTTCTCTTGCATGTGACCTGTACAGAACTGAATTCACACACTGTACAAATCTGTGCAACAAACAGACTTCTCATCTGAGGTGAGGAACTTTCACAACCTTCATCTTTTTCAATATAAAGAAAGTTATATAAAGTAAATAAGCTACCAGATAAAAATTGTAGCACTTTTAAAGAAATGCTTCGACAGGTTAGAAGTTTTATTCTCCCTCTGCAATGTTGTCACAGTGTTTTCTGGATCTTCAAATAGAAACACATAAAAGTTATCCAGATAATATCACGTTCTACATACAAATGTAGAAGCTTTATTTAGCTTACAGACAATTCTAAAAATAAACGTCAGAGTTGATGGAAACTCATGAGACAGCTCTCCATTTCTTTGAAAGAAATGGTATACTTTTAATTGTGTCACAGTAAAAGGTTATAGAATAGAGCCTTAGTATCACAGACGTAATGGGAATAATTAATACTGCTCATTTGACTACACAAAACCATAACAAAATGTCAAGTCTTCATTTGTTCAGGAACCACCTATCAAGAATCCTGGCTAGACGTGGATTTTGATGAAACAAAATTTTCCATTTACAGTGGCATATCATTCTGTGGAGCAGAAATATAATGTCAAAAAAAAATACTCATTAACAAAGACAGTAAATACTAATTTGAAATCAGGTCTTTTCACACTTATTTTAAATGGTTATAACCTCCATCATTCACGTTATAGCTTGTGTAATAGCCCTATAGGTAATTTTCTGCATGGACAGCAAGCCATACAGCAGGAACAACATCAGTATTTCAACACAATCTGTACCAGAAAATGAGGCAAGAACTGCAACAGAAAGCAGATTCAGTGCCTTAATGAGGAAAACCAATATTGCAGAGAGATTCCTTAGAAATGCCTCTGTTTCCTGTTCTCATCCTTCTCTGCCCTCCTCCTGTACCTGAAAAGAGACCAGGAGATGCTACTAGAGATTCAACTCAGTACACAGTCCCAGAGTAACATTTTAACTGAGAAAGACAGAGGTGAGTTTCAGCTGCACTTGTGCATTTAAAATTCCAGTTGTGTTCAGCAAGTGTAACCTCTTTTCAGTCAAGAAATCTTGTTTGACCCTTAGGTTACACAGGATAACAGCTATGAAAACAAGCTTCAGCAGAGCAACCTGGGACCTGACTCTGTAAAAGCTGAGCTCAATACAACACGGAAGGAACGGAACAGCACAGCACAGTTGATTTCAGTGACCTCTAAAACACATCATGCAAGTGTCAGTGGAAGAGAGCACTGGAGGTCTGTAGTTCGACTCCCAGATCAAAGCATGAGTGTTACCAACATTATATCAGGTCAGCTATGGCTTTGCTCAGCAAAAAAGTCCAAAGATGGAGAACCAATAAACTCTTTGGGTAACCTGTTTCAGTCCTACACCAGCACTTAGAATGAAAAAAGTCCTAATGCCCTGTCTGAAGCTACAAAGCAACAAAACATAGCTTTTACCCCTTGTTATACAGTCTCCCATTGCTGTGAAGGAATTTGGCTCCACCAGCTTTGTAGCTCTCTTCAGGTATTTCAGGTTGTCACTACACCACTCCCTATCCCCCCTCTGCCAGACTCAACAAGCACAGCTCTATCAGTATGACCTCATCACTTCACATCCTCATTAAAGTTCCAGGAGCATCTCTGCTGGAGATGCTCACAATCACAATGGGCTACAGTATTCCAGGTGTGGCTTCACTCTAGTGCCAAAAGAAACAAATCATGACTCCCTCTGTCTGCTGGCCATGCTCCTTCTACCTCAGCTCACTTTCCATTTCCAATCTGGCAGCTGAAGGGCATCAACTCCTTTCCAGTGGGAGCACCTGCAGATGATTCTTGATGGTGTCAAGCAGCTCACAGACAAAAATGTTAAACAGGACAAGCTCCACAGTTGATCCCACTTGTCACCAGCCATTTATTACTCCTTGAGCCTGTCAGTTTGGCCAGTCTTTAGCTCTCCTAACCAAGCACCCTTTCAGATCATACTTGCTCAGCTCCCAAATCAGACTATTCAGAAATTTGGTACTTCCCTAAAGGTCACCAGTCTAAACCAAGATGGGGATATATTTGTAATACAATGGACAGAGCTTGTCTTGACAGAATCTCTTCTGTATCAATAATAGTTAAATAAATATAAAATAATAATAATAATAATAATAATAATAGCTAAATAAAAGATTTCAGCCTCTGAATTAAGTCTAGTTGTTGTTCTTATAAATGTTGATTCTCCTTTAAGATCAGAAGTTAACTATTATCTTCGAGACAGAGAAATGGTGAAGATCCTCCCATGTTTACAGTTTTCATTCCTCTCACCAAGCACTAAAAAGTCCTGTACATAAGATGAAACTTTATCCAGTATAATCAACAAGGTCCTCTTCCTAAAAAATTTTCTGATTCTTTTGCTTTTTTTTTTTTTCTGTATTGTGCTAAAAGCAGAGGCAGCAGTGATAATGAGCTAATTCATACTCAGTTTGTGTAGGCTTTTAAGCTGCAATGAATTGCCCACGGTTTTAGGTAAAACTGACTGGTACAGTTCTGCGCCAGCTGACAGAGTACCTTTCACTCTCCCTAAAACCTTTCCATTCCCTAAGTGTAAACAACTCCTCTCCACCTTATTTTATGTGCTCACGAATACTCAAAGAGACACTTTAAGACTTTTCAGGATTTCAGACTCATATTTTTTGGACTGCATCACTCTTCTAACACACACAGTCTCCCTGCAGGACTGAAAGGGTAAATTCTTATCTCCCTATCCACAATCTCATGTCAAAGAATTGAACTTTAAATACTTGTACTAGATATGCCATGCGTGACTTCAGTTATTAAAACTGGTTTGCAAGAAAAACAAACATGGAGGAAGTTGTGATAACTGAAATTTTAGCATATCACTAAGTCAAATGTCTATAAGTAGCACTCACTGATAATTTCAGCAACTGCTAAGGGAAACATCCACAGAACCTTCTCATCAGTAACTAGCATTTACTGCAGTAAACAAAGTGATAGCTTCACAAAATGATGGGATATTTGGCCATCCTTTGCACTGATGTCAAAGTGAAACACTCCATTACTAACTGATCATCACATTACAACTGATCATCACTAACTGACAAAACTGATTTTTTTAATACTTATTAAAAAAAAAATAAATCAGTAAAAATCTTTCACTATAGTGAACCATTTCCAATGATTAAGGTCTGTCTTGGGCTATTAGAATGGCTATTAGAAATGCAAAAGGAATGGGCAGTATGTCCAGGAACTGGCAGAAACTGCCACACTCACAATAAAAGAATTCATAGCTGTTTTGTTAGTGTAGACTCTAGTTAAGATACTTACACATGGATTTTACTGGATACCCACAGTTGTTCCAATGCAAATCCAATTCTAAAATTACAAGTTACTGAGCTCTTGCAACAAGATTCCTCTCAGACTTACCTGGCTGAGTGGCTCGGGAGGAGGTGGTGGTGGTGGTGGTGGAAGGTCTAAATCGAGGGCTGGAGGTGGAGGGGGCAAGTCATTCTTAAACTGTCTCGTAATGGTAGCACAGGGACTTAATTTACTATAAAAGTCATTATCCATGCCTGTTGGAGGCTGAGTGGCCACACTTTGCTGGTTGCCAGAAGAAGTTATCTGGGCTTGTAAAGTTCTCTGTTCAACTTCATTTATGTCTGCTACAAGGTCAGCCATTAAAGCATCAAGGTCTTTGTCCTCTAGGGCATTTAGAGATTCTGTATAGAAAACGAAAAAATACATCAAGAGTGAAGGCAATGAAAAAATCTGTTACCAGTTCGGTGAAGATTAAATTACAGGAGACATAGTTACTGTAAGATATAAGGGTTATGGGAAAGGATTTTGAACAGGCTCAAGAAAACAAACATGCTTTAGGAATGGACATTATTCTGGTTGTACTGAAGTTTTGAGTACAAGGAACTCTAGGAATACAAATGAAACAACACAGGAAGTCTCATTTTCATTGATATTGTCTCAGACCTGTGTGTTTTATGAAATCTGACCCTGTTTCAACAAAGTTTATGGGCACATGCTCAGTGATACAGATGCAAGAAATCCAATTCACTCCCATTACGCTATTTACTTATCCAGTGTTTAGTACACGCAAGAATACTCAGCAAGTTTTGCTATAACATACAGCAAACATTTTAACTGATACTTGGATAAAGAACATTTTCATATATTAGAACTATTCTATAGATTTAAAATTATTATGAACCAAAACCACCAGATGTGTTTGCAGCACATCTGTAGTTGTGTGATCAACCTCTGTGTCATACCTCATGTAATATGCAGGATTTTGAGGATCCTTTCTTTGAGGAAAAAAACAAACAAAACAGTCTCTTTTTTGAAATCATCTTATCAAACAGATATAAATACTGTAACTTTTGTTACAGTATTTCTGCTATTCTGTCAGAGTGTAAGACAAAATCTTACACTGCGTTTTGGAACTTCATATGCAGTTTGTTCTTGGATTGTTTGAACTAGACATGTTGTAAGAGATACCTTGGAATAACATCCTGTAGGATAATTTAGTTTTCTAGAAGAGAAGGGTTCTATAAGAATCACTGCATTCAGTGATCTAAATCACTTTGAAGAGGCTAGTTCAAAAAAAGAATCACAAATTGTAGCATTTTAAGTGGAATTTTGGAAAGAGATGGAAAGCTCTGAACTACACATTAAAAATGACAATACTTCAACAACAAAGAATAGATCATTCATCAAACAAAGTGAATGTGTCATTGGACCATCTCAGTTTCCTCTGCTTTACCTGCTGTGCTGACAGTGTATTTTCATAAGCTTTTTTTTACAGTGGAAAAGCTGCCTTACAATCCTCTATTTATATTTCTAACCACTTTTCTGGTAGAGACATTATGGCATAATGTAGCTTAATGGCAAATTCATTCTACAAAATAACACTAGTTGAAATCAGCTGAAATAAATGGAAACATGCAAACAAGCAGCCCCCCAGCAAAAATTTAAAAAGAAAAAAAAAGCACAAGAGCACATTTTTAAGCTCAGCTCAATTCCTTGACTCAGTTTGTCAGGGAAGCAAGCAGCAGAAGTGACAGTCCAAGCCAAAATGAGAATAAGTAATGTAAACTGGAAGAAACTGAAGCCAGTACTTCCACTAGAAATAAATGCTTCCGCAGCTCTGACTTCACACTGAGATAGCACAGTTTTCTATTAAGTTTAATCTTTACACAAAAAGGTTGCCTTTTTGAAAATACTTCAGATGACTTCTATTTTTTTGCTTTCCCTCTACACTCAGACATAGTAAAAAGTCTGATTCTTCTGTAAGACCAAGCAACGTCCCTTTAAAAACACTTGGTCCCTTTGAAGTTTCCTAAACTGAGACACACAAACATACCACTGCTCCAGCAAAGCAGTTCTTTTTTCTATACTTTATTTTAGATCAGAGGTGTTTGAAGCTTTTCGTCACATTTGTTGCTGTGAGGTATTTAAAATAAGTATAAAAATGAATGAGTCCATTCAACTCCTTACCATTTAAATCCTTAAAACCTACAGTAAAGCTGAATTCCTTGTTGGCCACTTGGGGGGATGGAGTTTGTACATTTTCCACTCCTAAACTCTGTTAAGGTAAAAGAAAAAGGAAAGTGTTTTAATGATATAACTACTATTACAGACATTAACATCTGTCAATTAGTTACCAAGATGTGTTTAACTCAATTCTTTTTCAAGAAACAGAATGGAACACGCTAGTTTCTGAGATTATTCCTAGACTGATAAACTGAAGACAGACAAGACCAAAGCACCGTCTCATACCAGGTGTTCAATGGTTTGCATACTTCCCAGTACAATGTCAAACCATGCAAACGCCACTCTTGTCAGGCAACAGCTGGGCATGGTTTGGGAAAAAGCACAGGCTGGGGCTGTTGCATGGAACTGTTTGGGTTGAAAAGAACCTTAAAGATCACCTAGTTCTGGTCCCCTGCCACAGGCAGGGACACCTCCCTCTAGACCTGATTTCCCAGGGCCCCATGCAACCTTGCCTCAACCACCTCCAGGAATGGGGGCATCCATAGCTCCTCTGGGTTGCCTGTTGCAGCGTCTCAGTAACTTCACAGTAAACAATTTCTTCTTCTGTAGTGTCTACTCTACATCTACTCTCTTCCATTTTAAAGCCATCACCCCTTGTCCAATCACTACATTCTCTGATAAAAAGTACCTCTCCAGCTTTTTATAGATCAATTTAGGTACTGGAAGGCCACTGCAAGGTCTCCCTAGAGCCTTCTCTAAACCAAACAACTTCAACTCTCTCGGCCTCCAACAGAGACACTGAAAAGCCAGACTCATTTTGAAAGGCTTTTTGAGTTTTTTGGGAAGAGAGGTGGAGGTGTGTGAAATTTAGCTGCGTACACGCACAGATTTGAGCTGTGCAGTGCCACTTGCTCTAGCATTATATTTACTAATATAAATCTTGGTTTTGTCTTCTCCTGATGTTTGAAAACAAATAACACCAGCTAACCAACAGCAAAACATGCTGCTGTTTGCAATGGAAACTGCAAATCTTCATAGTTAAATAGAGAATTTCTAGTCTGTGGCTTGCAGTTTAGGAAACAAGCATAGAAGCAATACTTTCTTAATTTTAGGAAAAGTGCATACAGTGAGATAAATTCCACTTCTATTCCTCATTAAAGAAGATTACAGCTGTAACAAGCAAACACCATAGACAAGACTGGAAGGAATTTCAAGGAGCTGTCTAGACTTGTTCCACTACCATCCAGTTATACCTTGGACACATTTGACAAAAGTACTGTTAACCTCATTTTTGAAGTTTCCAATCAGATGAAATCCAGCATCTCTTCTTGCACTGTTCTACTGCTTCTCTGCTGAGACTGCTATCCCTGTCATCAAACCTTTCCTCAGAGGTTAAGCTAACCTTCCTGTGCTGCAGCTGAAGGCTGTTACCTGTACTGTTACTCTCTGTGGACATGGGGAAACAAATTTTCTGCTACGACGCTGACTTCTATGTATTTTAAGATTGTTAGCAGTCTCCTCTAGACTAAACAACCCCTGTGCAATCTTTTCTTATAAGTCGTATTTCTTTTACTCATAATTCCCATTACCTTCCTCTGGATTTTCTCAAGTTGATTCTCTTTCTCTTCAAAACGCACTGCTAACACTGGACAAAATTTCCCAGTTGAGATCTTAGCAACACTGCACACAATGGAAGGATTACTTCATTTATCCAACAAGCTCCAGTATGACATTTTGTTCATTGTCAGTTTGTACTGGGGCATTTACATTTTTGAGTTGCCTGAAACTGAGAGCTATTTTTCAGGAAAATTAATATAAATGTTTTTCCTGGAACTCTTTTCACTTATTGATGTCTTGTGGGTACTCAAGACATGTTGGTTTCTTCTCAAGCTGTACAAAGCTGGAAACCACTGATGACTTTAAACACTGCTATTGTGTTAATACTTACTCTCATAAGAATCAACTTGGTGTAAGTAGGGGGAGAGGGAGGAATGAAGCACATGTGAGTTTAGGGAAGGGGTGATGTCAGCACATTAGGGAGGAGGAGAGTCAGTCTTGGTTTTAGAAATACATCCTGACCCATCTGCACCACTGAGTGGAGAAGCTCACACTCTTACTCTCCCCCCTGCACACATGATGTCATGCCTTGTCTGAGGAAGTAAAATTTATCACAGGCAGCCTTTTGTCAGTTTTCAAAACACAATAATGAAATGAAATTACCCTAAAAGAAATTCTCTTTATATACATACACAAATATTGAGTATACATGACCACAAAAAGCTCTTAAGAAGGTGAAAAGCTATCAAGGAGCAAAGTATTGGGATCTGACAGCTAAGAAAGTAATACTGAATCCTGGCTTTCATACAAAGCCACTTATTTAAGCATAATCCCCATTATGTGACTCACAATTATTGGTATTTAATTTGGCAAGATTGGGAATTACCTGTAGAAAAGATATCTCAAAACAGGGGCTGTAAGCAATCAAATTCACACAATCTAAGACAACAGCTTAAGTGTTTTCAAACAAGCATATATTAAAGTACAACAAATTTACAGAGCTTGTGTCTTTTAGAAATAAAAATTCTCTTTTATCAGGCTTTGCAGGAAGTATTTAGGTTTAGAAATAGGCTCCTGCTGTTTTATAGTTTCCTCTCAAGACTGTATTCTGCACTGGAAATAATGTCTCCATAAATCCTTGAACTGCTTGTTACTAGCTGTAACTTAATATTTTGGCATATCTAAAGATGACTTGTATTGCTACATGAATACACTCAAGATAATATTAAATGTTGTTTTTATTTCCAAAGTGTACAATGATATGCAGGCTGTATCTCATTTACCCATGTATGCAAAGCATTCATAACTGAAAATTCTGATTCAAACTCCGAATCTTTCACCTTCTTGGGACTGAGTCCAAGAAGGATATAAATTGCTTATTTATTTGTTTGCTTGTTTTTGAGAAAGCATCTTTCATAAGCAGTTATATGTCAATAACTATCTAGCCTGCACTGATATTCCCTTCTTCTACAGGCCACGTGATTTAAATGTCAGGCAGAGAAATTCAGTTGAAGGTTTCTCAGAAGAATTTTGATTGGGAAAAAAATGATTTACCTGGGTCAGCATGTCCATCTCCCCAAGTAAATTGCTGAACATTTCATCTATATCATCACATGTTTGCTCCATCTGAAAGAAAAAAATCCACAGGCAATGAATCATCACAAATTCATTCCAAAGCCAGCAATGGTCAAAACCAGAGGATATGCAGAATTCCACTGGAGATGCCAAGTACCCCTGGAGTTTACTGGGTGTAATCTTGTTCAGGATCTGGTTATGACTAAGTACATAACCAACTTTTTGTCTCAATATTTTTCACTACTTTTTTTCAAATACTAGTAGACTCGGAGAACTTCCATCTTATCCAACCTCAAAGCAACTGAGGGAGAGCACTGAGACAAGGAGAGCATGTACAGGGCTGCATGATAATGGTGACTTCTGCCGCATGAGTCAGGATTTGAGGACAGTGCCAAATGACATTCATAGGGAAATAATGTTTCTGCTATAATTCCCTTCTTCTTTCTCCTGTATAAGTTCCTTTGGAAGAAGTGAAGTAGTGTAAAAGAGTGTCACCTAAACAAGGTGCAGGCAACTGCAAGCAAGGCAACTGCAAGCAAGGCTTTGAATTTGCACAGTTCTCTTAGGTCCTGCAAATCCAAGACTTAAAGATTTGGGAACTGAATGCTGTTAACAGCATGTCACACATGAGTGAGCAAATGGAAAGCTGAAGTCATCTCATCTGCTTCATTTCCAGCTGACCAACCCACACTGAATGGCTCACTGTATGAATCCTACAGAGCTTTCTCTATAAAAGTCAGTTTTTGTAGATCCAGCAGTATTCTGGTTGCGTGCATAATTACTAAATCTTAATTCATATATTCAAATCAATAACTCTAGCAGCTTATCTGGTACATGGAGAATCAATTTTCATAAAAGAGATAGGCAAATGGCAATTATTTGATCAGATAGATTAAAGTTGGATCTGTTTAAGACAAGAACTGGAGCTGCAGCTCATACTGGTATTGTACTGATAGTGTCTCATCAGTAGTTAAGTAACAAATATTTTACACCTTTCTGTTTTCTCTGACTTTTGAGGACCTTATCAGCTGTAGCTGTTTGTATGTTGTTGTGTGTTTAGCTGTTTCAGTTTTACTTTCAGGAACAAGACATCAGACTAGTTCCATGAACCAACTGAAATTGTTTTCCTGAAAAAAAAAAGCCAACAAAGAGCACTGAATACTGTATTACAGAACAGTTTAACCAGATTATACTGGTTTCTTTTTTAAAGGTACTAATAAATTCATATCTTCTTTGCAAGCACATGATTTTCTGAATATTCAGACTCATTTGATTCATGAGGAAATAAAATGATTGTATGGAAAAGCTAAGTGCAAATAATTCGCTATGAATTTTACATTTCCACATCAGAGTTAGTCACTAATGATTTTTTCTCATCCAATCATATAGATTTTAACATTAGGGCTTTTTACACCTCAGGCACGTGGGCCAGAACACTTGCATTAAGAAGGAAGTGTGTCAGTGTCTGTCCCTTTCAAGTGTCACCTCCCATGAGCTGACATCTATCATGACAACCCATCACCAAGCCACTCCTCCTACTTGTTTCTGTCTTTTTCTCTTAAATTCTTTTAGGAAGAAAAGTTAAACATCCCCATCACCAAATGTGAAGAAAATATTTTTATGTGAAAACACACTGGATGATCTCTTAGACTAATATAAGAACTTTCAAAATTCATTGCAGATTTTGTCATGAGCTAGAAAAACAAAAGACAGTAAAATGAATGCCCAGAATGGGGAACTCAAGTGTGTCTGTCTGCTCTTCTCTTCTTTGCTCCATCATATTCAGGACTCCTCTCCATTCTCATTTCTTTTCTCTCCGTGCTTCAGAAGGAACAAATAGACAAAACAACAACCAGACATGGGAACTAGCCCATTCAAGGCAGATGTTACTGCATATAGGACCAGAAGAATCTTTTTTTTTTTCTTTTTTAACTTACTTATAAATAGCCTTGAAGTTATTCAAACCAAAAACTCAAAGTGAAACCTGCAGCTGTATTAAGCTATTATTAACAAAAAAGGGGAAAAAAAATTACCTAAGCTCCCAGGAGAATACTGAGTTACAGACTCAGTCCTCCTTTGTATCTTCTAAAATATCTGCAGCTATCCTGTATATAGCACTACTAATAACAACTCTTAAAATCACTATGAACTAAACTGAAAAGTCAGTACTTTCACCATGTTTCCCATGTTATGCAAAAGACTTCAAGCAGAGAAAAGAGAATTAAAATAAAAAGAGGAAATAGTGGTTGTAAAGAATAAGAAGATTTAGGAGGGGCATTTGGAAAGGCAAACATCTGAATCAAACGTATTTTTAATGTGACTGACATTTAAGCTGAGCCTTCTATCCCCCCTTTTGAATGGACACCAATAACAGGAAAAGGTATTCCCTTGGTTTATTCCCCCCAAATTTCACATCCTCAGATCTGCACTGAGCTCTCATTTCCTGATGAAAGCTGCCTTTTTTTTTTTTTAATACTCCCACATTTCTCACACTGTTTACCTACTGTGCATATTCTCTTCAGCTTTCTATTTTAACCACCAAGTCTCACTGTGTGTTCCACGCATATTAAACTCTCACAAGGTTGATATAAAACAGAAATATCAACTAATTGCATTTTGACTCATCAGTACATTTATTCATATTGCCACTTACTACAAGCCCCTCAGACCTTCTTGTCCTATTTTTTTTTTTTTTTTTTTTACCTTCTCAATGTGAGATTTAGCAGCCACTTGGCTCTTAAAAGTCATTTAAATCTAAAGTAAGAGACTGGTGCATAACAGAGCTCTTTGCACTGCTAACATCTTTGTGTTTCAGTTTACCCCAAGAAAAGTCTGATTTCAGCATATTTGCTCTGCCTTCTCCTTCAACATTTGAGTCTGAGGGACACTTCTTCTGTCATAGGCTTCGTTGGCATTTCCAAAGACACACTTACATCCATTCGGGTGACCCTCTGAGGGGACCTCCAACTCTTCCACAAGAAGCAGCCTGAAGCCCTGTCCAACAACACAGAACTCCAGTGTGCTGCATTTCTAAACTTGGCAACAGAGCCACACAAAGCTTTCAGCTTCTGCATGTCTACTCCCTATATACTTTTATTTTAAAAGGAAAAGAAAATTTCTGGATGTCTTGAGCTATAGGGTGGGAAGTTGGAATTTAATTATCTAACCTCCAACAACAGAGAAATTCAGCAGATGCAGGGAAAGCTACCCAACTTGCTGTATTTGCATGAGAAACAGACTTTGTGGGCAGTGCATTATCCTGTTCTCACAAGGCTGATCTGGGACTCCAGGGCACCAAAAAGAAATTCCTTGCTCAGATACAAGAACGAAGAAACAGTCCTTGCACTCAGTCTCCCAGTGCACAATCCTACACAGGCTAAGTAGAATCTCATTAATATAATTCAGTGTCATGCACTGACATGCATAACAGGAACTACCTTTGATGGTCTGTAATACAAACTCTGTCACTAACGAGTGTGATTTCTGTATGGTTGTAAACACCTTGATTTGTTAAGATGCTTGCAGTGGATTTGTGAGGTCACGGCCGGAACCAATGGTTGAGCACCAGGTAAGAAGGCATGGCTAAGCCAGGGAGCTCAAGTGCAACCAATGCGCCTGAGTGACTGGAAGGGGTGGAGCCTGGATCCGACCCTCCTCACCCTCATTTAAAGTTAGCAGCCAAAGGAGCAGCACCTTTCTGGACAGATTGCACTTGTGCTGTTGCTGGTAACTGGAGGGTGTGAGCCATGTTTTCTTCTTTGTTACTTGCTATTGGTCTTTAGTGCTTGTATCCCATTAGAAGGCACTGTGGTCACCTTTTTTTTACCACACAGATTCTATAGAAAATAAAATCACCCACTGCTTTATTTATTTTAAGAATGAAGAAAGTTTTGCAATTCTATAGAATGGCTTGGGTTGAAAGGGAAGGGCAGTCACCGTCAAGATCAGACCACCCAAGGCCCCACCCAACCTGGCCTTGAATGACTCCAGCAATGAGCATCCACAGCTTATCTGGGCAGCGGTGCCATGCCTCACTGCCCTCTGAATAAAGAATTTCCTTTATCTATCTTATCCTAATCTCCTCTCTTTCAGTTTAAAACAGTTACCCTTACTCTGTCTCTCTACTCCCTGATAAAGAGTCACTCTCCAGCATTCTTGTAGTCCTTTCAAGTCTTGGAAAGCCACAATGAGTTCTTTCCAAAGCCTTTTCTTCTCCAGGCTGAACCACCCTAATTCTGCCAGCCCCTCTTCATAGGAGAGGTACTCCAGCCTCTGGAGCATACCCATGGCCTCCTCTAGACCTGCTCTAATAGGTCCATCTTCTTTCTTGAGCTGGGGGCCCCAGAGCTGAACACAGTACTGAGGTTGGGTTTCACAACAGAACAGAAGGTGGGGAAATCACTTCCCTTAACCTGCTGGCCACCCTCTTTTGATGCAGCTTAGGATTAGCTTTCTGGGCTGACAACACACATCCCATATCCAGTTTTTCATCCAACAGTCCATTATTGCAGGGCTGCTCTCTATCCACTCATCCTTGAGTCTGCACTGATGCTTGGGATTGCTCCAGCCCACATTCAGGACCTTGCACCAGGCCTTGCTGAACTGTATAAAGTTCACACTTTATGTGTGATTATGTTATGTGTTATGGTCCACTTCTCAAGCCTGTCCAGGGTCCCTGTGGATGACATCCTTCCTTCTGTGTACCAACCTCATTGCTCACCTTGGTGTCATCCAGACACCACTGTACTGTGCTTGACGCCACTGCCCACATTATTAATCAAGATATTAAACAGTACCAGTCTCAATACACCACTCATCACTGGTCCCCACTTTGACACCGAGCCATTGTCTGCAACTCTTTGGATGTGGCCATCCGGCCAATTCCTTATCCACCAAACAGTCCATCCATCAGATCCATGTGTCTCTGATTCAGAGAGAAGGATTTTGGGTGGGACTGTGTCAAAAGCCTTGCACAAGACAAGGCATATGAGATCTGTTTCTCTTCCCTCATCCACCAACACTGTCACTGGAGTTTATAACCAATGTGTACATTTACATAAGACAACTGCACAATGCCCATGAACAATACTCAGGGAGTGGAATTGTTGGATAGAATCATCATCCCTTGGCAGGAAGCTGACAGTAGCAATAGAACAACAGCACAGAATTCATCTTAAAAAAGAAACTATTAAAACAAAACAAACAAACAAAACCACCCAATCATGAAAGCTAACTGATTATCCTGTGCAGCTCAGGCATGGGACCAAGCAAAATTAGAGTTGCTACTATCTAACACCTCTGCAAGAACTACTGAAAGCCAGCCCCTTTCAACAGGAAAAGTGGCCTAAGTCACATGGTAACGAGGTTCTGCACTTGCAATCTGAAAACAAGCTTGAAGCCCTTGTGTAATACTGAACAGGAAACACCAACGGCATCACAAATGAGAATATCATCTCTGCAACACTGTCTCAGTTGAGTTGATGCAGTCTAATGAACCAAAGGCTACACAACAACAAAGAGGAACAAGGAACAGTGTGATATCAGTAGGACAAAACATGCAGGAGAGTTGTGAGAGGAACCATGTCAGGAACCACTTAGTCATCTGGTAGAAGTTACAGACACAGAATTGTCTGTTATTGTTGAGCTGTGACACAAGCAAACAGTAAGGATAAAAATAGACAAACTGTATTTTTACAAGTCACGTAAAAAGATTGAAACTACATCTTCACCTCCTAGTCCCTGCACTACAGCACACAAATGTCAAAGTTCTAAGTCCA
Organism: Lagopus leucura; assembly: GCF_019238085.1. Lineage (NCBI taxonomy): Eukaryota > Metazoa > Chordata > Aves > Galliformes > Phasianidae > Lagopus > Lagopus leucura. The sequence continues at coordinate 34,935,038 of NW_024962334.1, read as the reverse complement.
CCAAAATAAACACCAGCTGTTTGACTATCCAGGTGACCACTACCTTCTCCTAGCAGAATGCTTAATGTTTAAATGCCTTTTGGAGCAGAATGAATTCTACAGTGTTTTGAAACCCACAGGTAGCCCAGATCAGAGATCAGTAGGAAAGGAGTGTGATTAAAAAGTGCATAAAGAGCCAGAGGAAGTTACTGAGGCATCATACTGCCCTGGTTTATAACACAAAAAGAATGGCATATTAAATGAAACCAAAACTCTGCACAACTCTTCCAGGAAATTTGCACAGTGTACCCACAAAATTTATCACCAAAACCAGTGAGTTAATAAGTTGCTGAGTTGGTTTTCTCTACACACAATTATAGCTGAAAAAGTGTTAGTATTCTAGAGAAACATAATCACAGAATGGCCAGGGTTGGAAGGGACCTCAAGAATCACGAATCTCCAACCCCCTGCCACATACAGGGCCACCAATCTCCACATTTAATAATAGACCAGGCTGCCTAGGTCCCTCCCTCTACTTAAAACCATTTCCCCTTGTTCTGCTGTTACCTACTCTTTCAAAGAGTTGATTCCCCTCCTGTTTGTAGGCTCCCTTTAGGTACTGAAAGGCAATTAGGTCAACACAGGTCAACACAGAAACATAGGTATGAATGATGAATCTCATACTTCATGGCCCAAAATAAAGGCTTTACTAATCTGGAATCTGAGCAAAGGTTTCAAAACAGATAACAAAGTGCCTCTCAGCGAAGGATTTCTTATACCTTCTTCTGAAATACATGATGCTAACCACTGTGGAGACAACTTGCTGACTAAATTGACTGCGCACCTGAAATAGACATTTTTATCTTCCAGGACCTCACTTCGGAGTCTCCTGTCAACTCCACAAGGGGACTGCTTTTATGGAGCTAGGAAGCAGCGCCACTTCTGTTCTTTACATAGTGTCCTCTCAGCAGATAACATGCTTCAGTCTGGCCTAGGTCTAACAGCATTAAAGAAATATTACACAGCCACAGGCTTTGTAATCTCATTTTCCCTTTGTCACAATTATTTACTGCAGAATGGTCCAGCTTGGGGATTTTCCTACTGTGAGCTATACAGAGGGCACAAACTCTCCACCAAGTTTTAAATGATAGCCATCTTCATGCAGAATTGGCTGGAGAAACAACTCCTGGTTCTAAGCCAAATTTCTGGCACACAGCAAAAGGATGTCCACTGCCCCGATTTATCTTCTGGAAAAGGCAGCAAGCTGGACAAATTACTTCTATCTATCCCCTTCCATGTTCTTTCCCATAATCTATGTTTGCTGATGTTGGGGTTGTTTTTTCCTTCCTTTTTTTTTTTTTTTTTTCCTTTTTTCCCAGTTATCCAACACAGCTGTACATAACTAACATGATGAAGCAACACTGTTTTGCATTTTTAAAAATTGCCACCAAGTAAAAAAAGTTAAATTGTTGGTATATTCTGGATCCAGCATATCTGGATGCTTAGCCTCACTCTGCCCAGAAATGGAGAAGATGGCTAAGGATTTCATTCCCAATTGCTATCATTAAGCTACTCCCAGAATTCCCTCATCCCCAGGTCACCCAGTGATAGGTGGCTTGTCTTGTGACTCCCTACTAAACAAATATTTTGATATTTAGCTTTCAAATCCACAGGCAGACTGACCCTGCATTCACAGACTGGCTAACCACCATAAAACGGAAGCCCACACATGAGAGAGAAAGCAATAGATGGATCCACAATGTGGGAAAACCTGCCCACCTCCCCCAGTATTCTACTGAATGAAGGAATGCCAAATATCAGAAAATGGAAACAATATGACAAATTTAGAAAGGGAATAAAAGGAATGAAAGTTACCATACAAACTTTAAGCACAGTATTTTTTTTCACCAAAACACACTGTGATCAGAAGCAGCAATAAGTAATAGATTTCAGACAAAGATTTCTAGGCTAGGGGGAAGCCTGGAGTCACCCAGATGGGGTGTTATATTGGTATGGCTGTGGCTGCCTTGCCACAGACGAGCAAGCCCTAAACCACACAGAGGAAACAGGAAGAAAATGTAGCTAGAGAAGAATCTTGTGACATGTCCATAACTGTTCCATTTCTGTATGGTTTTCCTTCCATGATAAAGAAATGCCACTGCCTCACTCTTTTCTTTCCTGACACATTTCCACAAAAACACATTTAGAAGGACTTATTGGGCCCATCCATCCTTCTTGACTCTGTGCTTCAGTGAAATTCCCACACCAAGCAAGAGAATGGGGCAGGCCTTGTAATGCTGGAAAGGTTACAAAAATCCTTCTCAGAAGAAGAAAAGTAATAACGTGTCTGTACCCTGGGGTACCAAAGACGAGCACCAAAATCAAACAACAAAGGCCACTGAGAAGCAACTTTTCATTTGCTATGGACTGCATGCCAGCAAGTGGCTGACAGGGACTGTTCTGTGGACCTTTCCTACTCCCTTGGCAAACTGCCTTCTAGCAGACATCATTTTGCCTAAAACAGGAGACTCAGAAAGTCATTTGCAACTCTCGTTAGTAAAGGCACCCAGTTAGTGCCATTATGATTATGATTCTTATCTCTCTGAGCTCGAGGGACTAGCACTGTTGCTATTTGCAGACTTGTTCCCTGTATTCTCCCCCTCTTCCTGGCAGGTGTGGGTAAGATGAAAAAAATTTCACCAAATAAACATTTTGTGTTTATTATGTCAGTTAAATGGTCTGAGTATAACTGAGAACTTTCCTTGGCCAGTGTTGTTAGCTACAAAGGGTCAGCTCATCACTGATAGCAGATACACAGTGAGATATTAGTGTTACATGTCATGGCTTTACAGCTACTGCTTTAGACTGCAAGCAAATACACAGGGTAAAAGTAAAAAATGCAGGTACTCTGAGGATACAAAACTTAGACTAGTAATGCCTCTGGATATATTTCTAAACAAAGTTGCATAGAAAAAAAAAAGTTCATATACATTGAATCTTCTTTTTCTTCTAGGATTCATAATGCACCCACTCCCCCAAACACTCCTTTTTACCTTAATAACTGTTACACTGATTTATTTGAAGATAAACTCACGGCATGCTGTATCAATTTTCAACAAGAAGAAAAAGTGATGTTTGCCATCTGATGTGGCTTCTGGTAGCAAAAGTTATGACTGCTTGCCACCAATCTAAAAGGTCAATTTTCAAAAGAAAGGCTTAGAAACTAACGACAAACAATCATTTTTCAACAATCATTACCAAACTAGTGTGCGAATTCCCACATTAAAGTTGTAAGTCAGATAAAAACTACTTGTTTCCTTTTCATTCACGGCTCATTAGCAATGCTACAAATTAATATTAAGCTGTGGTGAGGAATGGGTGTTCATGCAAATGTGCAAACGTCTCCTAACAGGAGAGGAGGACATAGGCACCTTGGTTTCTTTCACAGTGTAATGACTTCCACTCTAGCAGATGAACTAATATCTAGGGTAGTCAGGAATCAATATGCAGGATGATAAGGAAAGCTGGCTAAAATTTGCTTTTTCAGGAGAAACGGGTCACTCCTAATCATGAAAAGACATATGGTGGAGTTTCTACAACATTTGCATCCAATCTCATTATTTGCATCCAATCTCATTATCCTAGACTTTTTTTTTTTTTTTTTTCAGTCAGTGAAGAGAAACAAAGGCAATTTAACAGATCATGATGAGTAGCTGTCTAAAACTGAGCAGCAGAACTCGGAAATTTGACAAGCATCTCTCTCTTTCTCAGTTGACCATAAAGGTAACTAAAACCTCTGGTGACTAACATGGTAGTATTTGAAGTTGAGTGAGGAGGACCCTGCCTATAAAGTCCAGCAAGGACTTTGGGAGGTGGGAAGGGTCATCTGCATGGATGCATGTCACTGTCACTAGAAGTCTTCAAAAAGAAACAAGCTAAGGACAGTATACTGTTGCAGGCAACCAAAAAGCTGAGTTTCACTTTTGCCTCAGATCAGCACCTGACAACGTGAAGTCAATGTCACTACAGGTCAGATAAGCATAAAACAAAACAAGTCAAGATGTTATGAAATGGAAGATGAAAAGATTTACCAGAAAGAAAAATATCGATAGTTTGCAGAGTGAGCTAGAAAGGACCTGAATGATAAGCAGTAAAATCTAATTTAGGTATATCCCTGCAATAGAACCTCTGAAATAGAACTGCTTTTCAAGAAAATCCATGTTCCCAGATTCCTCCTTGAATGATGGACATTTGTGATCTGCAAACAGACAGGTTCCCTCCTGAATGAAGCAGTCCCTCCTCTCAGCTCCAGGAGCACTCCAGACCAGTAGCCTTCTCAGATACTTTCAAGATCAGATACAACTGCTGATCCCTGCACCAAGCCTCACCTCTCTCCTCACTCCATACTAAATTATAGCTGTAAGACATCAGTTCCTTTTCTGCTAACAGGAAAGGTGAAAAACAGCAAAACAAAATCTTAGTGAATTTGGGAAATTTGTTACTTCCTAAGAAACCTCAGACCATGGCTAAACTAGCTGCCCCCTGTGCTCATGCTGCTGCCTCCCTGTGCAAGTTACTGTCCCCCCAAATGTATTAGTTTCTAAAGCTTTACTTGTTAAGAAAGATCAAGTCTCTACACTGACTCATAAATGCATGAGTTATTGTATGCGATCTACTGGATAATGCTCAATTATAGTAGGATTTAGTCTTTTAACCAGTAAAAATCAAACTAAGCAGGAATAAATATTTGATAATTAAATAAACCAGTACTTCAAAGGACTCATATTCTGCTTGAAGATAATGCACAGCAAATAATCACAAATTCCAGCATGAGCAATTAAAACACAATTTGCCCAATAATTATTTTGAGCCTTCAGTCATATTTTTCTCCCAATGCCAGAAGTATCTGCAGTACCCAAGGAGGTATTTGAAAAAGAAATAAGGAAGGGGAAATGATTAAAAATACCCTTTCAGAGTCAGTACAATTTTCCATGGTCCCAGATGGACCCAAATTCTCTAAGAACATAAAGCAAGGATTACTCAGCTCTCTGCAACATTCTGTTGACTAAACGTCCCAAAGATATTTGTAATCCATATTTCTAACCACATTATCTCCATTTTTAAGCAAAGCTTGCACAAAGAACGAGGTACAATTAAATGCAATAGTCTCCCTAGCAAGCCCACGAGGGGAAATAGAAGAAAGAAGTTAAACGTTCTGTTTTAAACTAAGTTTTAACCCAAATTCATATTCTTTACCAAGTTTCTAGAAAACAAGTTTGTAAAGTCAGTGAAGGTGAAAAAGTGGGAGCCTGTACAGGTGGAGCAGGTCGCCCAGCACAGCCTTCTGCAAGGTCTGATGGAGCACTGCAGTGTGCCCAGCCTTGCTAATGCCACACCTACACCAGCTAACAGTGATGCTCACGGGGTCAGATTTGAAGCAGGTATTTTTTTGGATTGGGGACAGATGGCAAAACATGGGTTTCACATCATTCACAAAGGGGAGCTAGAACCAAAGAGGAAAAACGAGTGCCAAAATATCAGAAGCTGAGGTTAAGAGGGAACAAGCAGGAGCCACATCAACTCCAGATGGGAGCAATGTGGGGCAGGAACGGTCCTCAGCAAGTCAAACTGTGTCACGGCGTGATGGCATCTTGCGTATTTTGCTGGCAGGAGGCATTCCAGCGTCCAAATTTCATCCAAAGCTGAAACCTTTGGATTGGACCTCGTGGGGACTGTCTGTACACGTTACGTTCGCGGCATTCCCGTGCAGGCAGCACGCGGTGCGGGCCTCCTCAAGGAGAACGCGGGGCCCCACCGCTACGTACCGCCGCCACCCGCCGCGGCCCCGCCCGCCGTCGGAAGCCCCGCGGGGAGCGACCCGCCTGACGGTGGGGCTGCCGCGCTCCCCTCAGCCGGCTCCCGCCCTCCGACAGGCGGGAGTCCCCCGGCCGGAACGGGGCCCTCCGCTGCTCCCCGCTCCGGCACCGCTATCGTTGCACCCCACCGCAGCCGGGCGCCTCCAGACCTCCTCCCGCCCGCTCCGTCGGGGCCGACGCTTCCCTCTACTCCGACTCACCTTGGCCGGCGGGAGGGCGGGAGGCTCCCGGCGCTGCTGAGAGCAGGAGGCGCGGCGGGGCGGCTCTGCGGCTCTCCCTTCGCGGCGGGAACCCTCCCGCCCTGCGCCTGCGGGGAAGTGGGGCCGGCCCGCGGGCTGCCTATGCGGGCGCCGCCCCAGCGCTCGCAGCAACGCCCTCCGCCTTCAGCCCCGAGGGCAGGCGGCCGCTCTCGGGTGTCCGCTGCGGGCGCTTCTGGTGGCGGTGACTCCCCGGCTCGAGGCCGCCCCGAAGGCTGTGATGAGCCCGCGAAATGGTGCCCGAGGCACGCCCAGACCCTTGGCCACCTCAGCGAGGCCGGGCTGCTGGTTTTCTGACAGAAAAGTGATCTTGGAGAGACTGGCTGCACTTTTTGTAAATATATTTATTTGCGTATTTATTTGTAATCCATCTCAAGCCAGCACGTTGCCCTCACAGCATCCCACTTCTCCGTCGCTTTGTGGCATTGTGAAGCACTGTTTGAGGTGTGCTGAAATTTAAGTCACTGAGTAAAAATACCTACAGATCGTATTAAATTCCATCCAAAGGGGCACAGAAAAGACCTGATCACATCTGGGTCTTCCACCTGAAACTATAAAAGGCAAGCATCAGTTAGTTCAGTGAGTTTGCATCAAGAGAAAAAGATGAAATTTGGAGTGCTGCAGGAGATATGCCTCATCTCTTGATTTGTTTTTAAATTCTATTTTCATAGTTAGTAGCTCTCCTAAACCAATGCTTTTAGCTGATCTTTTCTTCAGTATCAAAGGAGCTGACAGTGTGGCACAGTGAGCATAAATGAAGATGTCTCCATCTCCAATATGGTTATTTCAAAGTAAATTTAGAAACATTGTAAGGTGGTTTAGCTTAGCCTTGTGTTTAAAGACAGTTGATGGTTGGATTGGTGGGTTGATGGTTGGAGTAGATGATTTGAGTGATCTTCAACCTTTATGATTCTATTTTAAATCACCATGTTCTGCTACAAACCAGTGAAACAATCCTATATTCTGTACTTCCAACACTGCTTGAGATAAAATAATTGTGGCAGAAGGATGGTAACGTTTTAAATTACCACCACATCTTGCACAGCAAACATGTGTCAGTGCTTTAAGGGGTAATTGCTATGAAAAAATCCAACTGACACAATTCAGCTGTACTTCAGAACACATTTAGGGAACAGAACGCTGTTCTTAAGCTTCTGTTGCTTAAGAACGAACAAACAAACAAACAAAACAAAGCAAAAAAGCAAAATACATTATTTCATTGAGAAGCTGTCTGTAATTTAGCAGAGATTTGCTGAGGTCAGAACTACATCTTTGGCTAGGCACAAATGCATCCATAGCTGACAAACTTACTAGTATTTGAAAAATAATCACAGAGTTACTAAACATTAACTCATCAGTTTGGGAGTCAGGTTCCGAGGGTACTGCGTATTCTCACTGCTGACATTCTTTGCAGTTGCTCTTTTGCCTTTTGGGATCATTACAGTACTAAGGAGAGAGGTAATTTCAAAATGCTCATTGTCAATTAATTGGTTTTTTAAACCATCCCAAGGTCAATTTTGCAATCAGCACTCAGCAGTGAATGTGTTGCACATGTTTAAAGACTTACATTTGATAGTGCATTTTGCTGCCAAAAAGCATTAGTTCACTTCTGCATGTAATCTACCAGTAATAAGGCCCCACCCTGGTTACAGTAATGGTTTTTCACTTATTTTGCTGTTCTTATAATACATGACCAAGGCATTTATATAATAATGCAGAAAACATTTATTCTGGTGATGCAAATGAGCCTTTTTTTTTTCCTATGTCTAGCTTTGCTCATTCCTGCCCTCTCCGAGTGTCCTGAAATACAACTAGGAACGCTGAATGGCAGTATCTTCCTGCTCTCCTTATACCTGGTTGTAACAGGTAGGCATCTTTCTCTCTATGGAACAGTGCAGATGGGAAAGGCACCTATCTGGAAAATGAGGAGAAAATCGTGGAAATCCCAGAAGACCTTGAATGCTTGAATGCTCTCTGAGGTTTTGGGCTGTATTCAGGAGCATGAGAGCACTGTGCTTCAGTGGAATGGGTGGAGGCCATCATGTATTCGTAAGGAAGAAATGTGGTGAGAGAAATGCTGTAGCAGATATGGACCTGATTAACAATGTGTCCTAATGTTAGTGACATACAGTGTTTTAGCAAGAGCAGGTAGAAATATGTTGTGTTTCCTAATTTGTTTTCTCAGTTCTCAGCTAAAATGAATTTACAGCAGAATCATTCCCCTGAATTCCAGCCTTGCCTTGTGCTTTTCTCCAAAAGCTTTTTGTTTCCTAATGGAAAGACAAACCATGCTCCCCACCCACGTAACAACAGTGTGTTTCACAGCAGTTGCATGACTCAAGATTTAATGCATGCAATCACAAATTGTTCCTTTTCTTTTCCTATCACTGGAGAGTAGATCACTGGGTAGATATGCTATCATTATATACCCTCAGATTTGGGACATTTTTGATCTGCACAGTTCTCGTGGATTGTATTTCTTTGTAATGTAAGTTTCCATTAAGAGAGGATAATTTAGAGTTAAGGCAGAACATCTGTTTTTGAAAGAGAACAGAAACAAATTTAATGCTGTGAAACCCAAATGCCATTGACAAAAATGTTATATTTTACTACAGATATACATCCTTAAGTCTTCTTGACATCACTTTATGCACTAATAACTATGTGACTTTTAAGGCTGACCTTCATTTTCTCACAGGGCAGATGTGACACTATGACGTCTGGGATTTTACCTGCCGTGAGTAATGCAGAATTAGCCTCATTGTTATGAATGGAAAGGTTCAGATACATAAAATACAGCCAAGCTATTGTGCCACTGGCCAACAGTTAAATAAGAAAAAAAAAAAAGATCTGTTTATGAATCTTATTTTTTGTCATCCGAAAACACATGAAAAGCAAGATTTTTTTAATGGTTATTATTGAAACAAAACAATTGGAAAAATGAACACTTTGATCACAGAGTTTAAGGCATAAACAAGCTACAAAAAACAGCAACAAGAAACATCAGCTTAATTTAAAGCAGATGATTTCTAAATGTTGGAGTATCTTCCTTCCAAGTAGCCCTCTGTAAACACTGAATTCTTTGGCATAGTGATGGGAAGTTCCCCTGAGGTATAGCAGATTATGTCTTTCACCAAGACTGTTCTTTCAGGAAATCCTGAGGCTGCAATTAGTGCAAAGTGAATCACAGCACCGTGTCAAACTGTGATGTAAGTTAGGGCATTTGGAAAACTTGGGATCTTCCTGGAGGGTAAAGCTGAAATCAGAAAATGTAAGCAGCAGGTCGTATGTTCTTCCAATAAGAATGAATTCTATTGCATTTTCTAATGATCCTTTGTGATTATAAAATGGTGTGGAGGAACTGGACATTGTAAAACTTCCTCTGAGAAAGATGGAAAGCTCTCATTTGAGTTTGCATGTGGGCACTTACCAGCAATAGCTTTTGAAAAATCATAGTAAGACAAATTTAAGTAAAACTAAATATGGAACTAGTTAACAAGTACATCACATAAATCTTCAGGTTAAAAAAGAAAGGAAAAAAAAAAAAAAAAAAAACAGCTAAAACTCAAGGGCTGAAGAGCAGGTATGCAGACAGATCAATTTCCTTCTGCCCATTTGCCCTTCCATCCTTTTCACTCTTAAATGTGCTTTCTAACTTAGGAGACCAATGTTAGGAATGGAGTTATTTGCCTTAGTTCAGGCAACAATGCACCAGCTAACCAGAGGAATTCTCTTACTGAGACACCGCATTATCAGGAATCATTAAGATGAGATACAATTGGTATATCAGAGTGACCTCAAGTCAAGAACTATCTTGTGAGAAAGAGCATGAAAGACAAGAAGTTTAAGAGCAGTAGAGCTATTCTGAAAATTTATTTTTATAAAACAACTAAGATATTATCTGTTAGAGACTCAGAATTGTGAGTTACTCTCTGTAAATGTTCCTAGGAAAGCTTACATGAATCTGTTCCTACATCAGAAAACCAGAAGCAAAACCCAATCTCTGTGTGGGTGAAAACCTGAATATGAGGTTTTCAGCAGCATTTCAGCAGGAGAGCTGGAAAATCCACCCTTTTAACTACGGAAAGTTCAGACAGAAACAGTTTTGAAGTTTATGACCACAGCTTAGTGACTACAGTTCTGTGCACTATGGATGATTTGAAGATAGATTTCCACCTTTTTTTTCCATTACTTTACTTCCTCTCTACACAACAGGCCTTCAGGTTAGTCAGTGGCTTCTCTTTCCATGGTGAGAATATGTTCAGGCAACGATTTACATGAGTGGGCTTTACTGTTAAAGTTTCAAAGGCCTTGATTCAAAAGCTAGATGTGCCTGAGAGAGATTTTTTTGCTTGGGTCAATGAGTTTTTGATCAGGTCTCAATTTTCCAGCTCTCATGTATAAATATCACTCTGCACATCCATACTTCTTGCCTCTGCTTTCTGTCCTTCAAGTCAGCCCTCTTCACCTCTGCAAGAGCTGAATGTCTAACAAAAATTCCAACTGTAGTAGGAAAAGCTTGACTACCATAACTTATTAGCTTTATTAATCTTACAATAAATGACATTGTTTGCACCCCTGAAAGGAATCCTGTCAATGTTAAATGGAAAACTGAAATATCATCTAGCTTATTGAGAGTGCTATTTATTATTAACTAGAAAATTATAACCCTGGGGTCTTCATTTGAAAATGTCAGCACTTATTATTAACGTTATTTCTTTAGTTTTACAAGTCAGGCATTTTGCAGTTGCTGAAAGCAATGCATACTAAAGTCATCTTAATCAGAAGCATTATTTTAAATTGGACATTTGATTTTATTAATGCTGCGTGTTAGATTTCACATATATGACAAACTATGATAGAAGCAATGATTTTAAATTTCATACCGAAGTGACTGTAGAGACAAAAGGATGTGGAATTCCAGAAGTAAATAATGTATTTTATTCAAGATATTTAACTCTTTCTTTACTCACTCCTTTCCTCTGTGGTTTTTTTCCATATCCACTTATTTTTCCCAATTGGTAATATGTTGTCATTGATAAAATGAGATTTGCACGTGTAGTATATTAGTTTGAAGTTTCTTTCCACTGAAAGTCAACCTATGTGAAGCGGTGTGAAAGCCACCTCTGGCACTGGTCGTTTGATCATACCCCTATGCTCCTGTATGTAGTGTCACTTAGAGCCACACTGTACAGCGTTTGGCTGGGCACAGTGTACATACAGGGTGAGGGGTGAGATGAAGAAAGTGGCACTACAAACCAACTGTGCTTTCTTTTCTGACACGAAGAAGAGAGAAGTGGAGGTGTTGCACCACCACTACTTACTTCCCATCAGTGTAACAACAAACTGAAGGAAAAATTCCACCTTGAGACCTATATTTTTTTCTAAAGCAGAAGATCCAGATGGGGAGATGAATATTAAATTCATGAATTTGTTTTGGGTTGGATGTGCTGCATTAATCCCCCTTGGTAGGTGACCAGCACAAGTATCTATTGTTAGCTTCACAGCTGGGAAAGACACAGTACTCTGGCAGGCTAAGTATGGAGAAATGGAATTCTACCTGATGCTGTTACTTCACCTCCCAAGTCCAGTTGCCATCCCAGGAGCTTGTGCCACTTCGACCATTGGAGAATGAAGAAGTGTAGATACGGGTGGTGTAGAAACCAGCTTCCCAACAGGCTGTTTTCATACTTAGGACTTGAGTTGGAGTAGTGCATGGCCATGTGACATCCTCTACCCGCCAAGCTCTTATACAAGGAATATGGTTTTTTTGTTATTGATAGTGGTATTTTTTTTTTCTTCAATGTGTCTTGCACCATACCTGCTAGCTTTAAAATTCTGGTTATTACATTCAGAAAAGCACAGTATACAATATGTAATTACAATATCCACTATAATTAGTAGCTGTTTGCCCTCTGTAGACCTGGTTATTGCTTATTGGTTGTTCCAAAGAGGATGGAAATCCAGACAAAAGAAATGAGAGCCACAGGGAGCACTTGTCTTTCAGTACTAACCACTTCATAAACTTAATCTACACAGGGCAATGGGATAGGTCTTTTTGGTACATGGTAAGGATACAGAGGCGTGGTATTTAGTTCTGCTGGCTCTCTTGAAGAGGATTCATGTATCCTGTGGACTTCTGTAGTGTTGGTTTTCTTCTGTAAAAGTGACAGATCTTGTGAGTTTCTATCTTGTCTGAAAATATTATTTAGTGATCTTAGCATGCCCACCCACTTGCATACACATAAGCAGTGAGTCAGTAGGTTGCACAAGCCATCATAGAATTTGAGTTTTGAGTTGGAAAGGACTTTAAAGATCATCTGGTTCCACCTTCTCCCCCCCCATTCTGCCCCCGAATGATTCTTACTGTCCTAATTTTGTCCCCATTGTAGCATTGTAGCTTTCACTGTTCTCATTTTAGACCTCATGAAAACCAAATAAAGTGCTAATAGTATTTATCTTTGAAGTACCAGAATTAGTGTCTGTGTGAGCACTCAGAGAGCAGCTCACACTTCTTAGCTCAGACTAAGGTGGAGACTGCTGAACTGCTGTACCTTAAGTACTTTCAGGCCTTATTTATGGATTCTGCAGAAAGGCAGAAGTGTGAGGTTTCTTGACTTTTGAGAGTGTGTGTTTGTGGGGAGAGTGTGAATATCAACACCCCGTAAAGAAAAATACTGATGTAACATACTAACCCTTTCCTAGTGCAATTACAATAAGGGGCAACACAACTTCAACTCATTTCTGAAGCAGTTAAATTTATGCCTCCTATTTATATAAGTATATATGTGTATATATATATATATATAGGCATGTCAAAGATGGTACCACATTAGACAACCTTAAAAAAAAGAACATTCTACCCATACTATTGATTTTTAACATATTTTAAAGTTACTCGACATTAACAACTATTTCACGATGCCTTAGAATAAATGTCACCAGAAAATAGTGGGAGCCATCTGTCTGTGTTAATTTTTTCATTAATGTAAAAATACACTGCATTTTGAAATGAGCATCAATATTTTGGACTTTGGGTAACAGACGATCCTTTCTCACAGGTCCCAATAAGCCTGATGAATTAGGTCACAGCAGTGTGAGTTAAGTCTACAGAAAAGGTCCATGTAATACAAAAATTTGAGGCTAAGGGCCTTGTATGAGTGTCCTATATTGGTCAGTTTGGAACACTGTGTTATATTTGTATAAGAAACAGTACAAGAAATTCTACCTCAGTGAAACTGTGGATTATCTGAATGGTAGTACATACCCTATCAGGTGTGGTACACCTAACCTTGAATATTACTGTAAAGAATTTGGAGAGCTTGATCTTTCTATTCTCTCTCCTTTGGAAGCTTTTCATGGCCTGTAGTTGCTGCTGGACTGAAATCAAACATCTGCAAGCTAAACAAAAGATGAACTGAGTCTGTCCTCCCATGGTGCATAAGAATTATATTAATCCACAGGTGGCCCATCACCTTTACTCAAGACTAGCATCTCACACTATTCACAGGAATACAAGGCAGATGGTAGATTAGTAAGTTAATAGTGTTTTCCAGATGATGTTGATGGTATAGTTTTCCACAAAATACAAGTTGAATAGAGCTCTATTTGAATTTAATAGAATCAATAATATATGAAAAAGGAACTTTGCAGTAGCTTTGGTAGTGTTTTTTTTAACTTCAGTCAGAGGAAGTGAATTCTCACTTCCCCTTGCACTGAATAAATAAACTTTCTACTTTGCACAGTTGCAATATACAGTTCATATTATTTTTAGAATATGGTTATAATTAATCTATTAAATACTGACATACTTTCCCTGTATGATAGCTTGAGTATCGCCTTGCCAAAAAACATTTATATTCTAGCCCAGTAGCACAATCTTCTGAGTGCTATAATAGAGCTTCCTGTGGCAGCAAGGTAAGCTTCACCCATCAGAAGTTAAAGTCATTTGATAGCTTAAGCAATCAGACAGAATTATATGCTTTACCAGTCTTTCATATTCCTGGGGTTGAGAGCTCCTATGCACAAGCTATGTCAGTGGCAACTGTGAGAGTTCTTGCAGGACACACAAAGGCAGGATGTGGCTTTGGTTTGAGGGTAATATTTTTGCAGGAAGTATTTCAAATGTAGCTTGCTCTTGAAAAAAAACCCTGTTTCTTCTGTTTTAAAACTATGATAGACATTAAAGATCTCTTGGTTGATAATTTTTCTCTGAAAATGAGCGGATTATTTTCTCAAATATACTTAACAAATAACTTCAAGCTCCTAACCAGTTTTGTCCAGGATTTTCTGAAAAGGGGATGTGTTTATGGCTGTGTTTCAGCATAACAATTAAGAATGTACTTGTCCCATACCCACATAATATTCTTTGATACCTGAGTGTGATGGCAGTTGTGAACATTTTCAATTAATTTATGCATCTACCTGCTTATTATGCCACTCCTGTCCAGGTGGTGTCTCAAATCAGTGTAACACTTGGACAGATCTGTGCCTGTGCTTAGAGATTTTGAACTACCAAAAGAGAGCACGTCCAGTTTGTCTCCATTAAAACATGGTGTAGGTATGTTTGATGAAATGAGAGGGCATGTGAATTAGGAAAGTTTTTCTGTTTCTCCTAAAGTAACAATGCCTATAAAAAATGGTTGACATTGTCAGTATCAAAATAGAAATAATAATGCAGAAATAAAAAATTGCACCTTTGTTGTTGGAAAGTTGTGGAAACGTTGTAAACATCTCCTAAAAATTAATTAAAGAATTGTATATATGAAAAAGATGAAGACAAAAAACTGCTTTTTACTCATTGTAATGGAAGAAACATCACATTTTCAGTTTCTACCTCTATTAGAAAGTTGATTTTTGTTTGTTTGTTTGTTTGTTTGTTTTTGTCCTTGTAGACAAGAACCAGAAGCTGTCATTCCTCCAAATGGACGCCTGTTTTGTTAAAATTGTTGACCAATGTGAATAAACACCAGAAGGATGGTGCAGTGTTCTGGGGCAGTGTAGAAGGGAGACTGAGCTACCGTAAGTGCACTAAGAGACTAGGGGTGGGTAAGTTCAGTTTGCATCATTGCTAGGGACTAGCACATGTAGCAAGAATAGGAGACAGCCTGTCAGTGCATAGAGTTTCATGACTGTTGGCAAAAAATTGCATGATTTATCATTCTGGGCTCTTTTAAGAGATCTGGAAGATATCTTCTTACTCCTTTCTGAACTTCAGTACCCTGGCTTGTTCTTCATAGCACCTAACGCTATATGTATGTTGACCCCTTCCCCTGAACTGAACTCAATTACAAAATAAGATACTTGTCAGTGTGAATGTACTTGTAAGAAAGTTGGTGTTTATACTCTGGGCTTTCTTATTCATGCTGAGATTTCTGCTTCTGCTCCCTTCTTATCTCAGTAATAGCATTCACATCTCTCACGCTGTCTCTGAACATAGCTGAAATTACTTGCGTACTCTTAGTATTACTTTTGCTCACTTTCAAATGAAATGCCTTTGCAGCAGCATTTAGATAAGGCCCAACTGACATAGATAGTACATTTCTAAACACTGGTGGCAGTAGTAAAGTAGTAGGTTCACCTACTACATTGTACTTAGATTTTAAAACAACTTTCTGAAGAGGCTTTCTGGAAGTTTCAGATGTGAAGAATAAAGTATGGAGCCTCTTGGAAATTTTAATAAATGGGCAAAAGAAGGATGGGAGCAAATGAGTCCATAATGAAAGAGAGGTCATGGGGTGTATGGAGAGTCCTTGTAGGAGCCTGAAAGTGAAGGTAAACAGCTTTGTTTGATGTAAGTGGGAAGCCAGCACCAGACAAGGAAGGCAGTGACAGAGTGATTTAATAAATAAATAAATAAATAAATAAATAAAATAAATTGGGCATAGAAAAAAAATTCTGAGCAAGAATGAATAAATGACAAGGGAAAGACCACATCTTGAGACAAAGGGTAAAGATATGAAATGAGACCCTTCAAGCTCATGACACAGCTGATCTGACAGGATGTAGATGTATGGCTGAGTCAAAGACGGTGTGCACTTTACAGAATGGAAGGAAAGCATTCAGAAGCAAATATTTTCCTATATCTCTTCATTGCTTCACCTTTTTCTTAACTGAGAGAACTTGAGCTTAATTTGGCAGCTGGATGGAGAGACAATTTGAAAAGCATACATTGAAAGTGAATTGGGAACATATAAAAATGCATTCCAAGTAATTCAGTAACTGACACTGATTTTTGAAGAAGTCAATGTTTTCACTTACATGGTATGTACCTGATTTGTTACTTGTGAAAATCCAAATCTACACTTTGTTCTGCTGGTAACGAGTTTTGTAAAGGTTTCAGAGATCCAGAAAAGTCTTGAACATTTGCATCTTTGGAAGTACGTTCTTGCCTCATAACATGAAGATAGTCTTGCTTTACAACAGTGTATACAACTTTTCCTCTTTTAAGATCATATTAGATAAAAAGTATAATTCTCTTCCATGAAAGATGAAAAGATCCATAGGTTTAATCTCTCTCATAGGCTTCTTTTCCTCTAGAAACTATGGGTCTCACATTCTGTGACGTATCTGCCCTGAATGTTGCTATAAAGGTAACTTCCTCTTTCTTTTAAAGTACTAAAGACTGGTATTAAAGCAATGGAGAGTGAAGTGAAGGAACTAAACTAGAGTTTGGAAGACCACAGTTGGTTTTCCAAGTCTGCCACTGGACATTTATAAACAGGTTGCTAATGGTGTTTACAGACACCTAAAACTCAAAAAAAGACCTAAACTCTTGTGCAATTGCACAATTGTATTTGTGACCCATTAGCTACATGACTGCCTAAATGCTTGAAAATCTGTACAACTGCCTATGAATCACATCCTTATGGGTAAAAAATGAAACAGGGATAAACACTTCTGTAGGTCAGGTATGTGTTCTGAACACACAGTTGTTAGACAGTGATGTTATAAATACTGACCATGCATGTATCTTCAAGGGCCAGACAAGCAATTTAACCACAGCACAAAAATTGTAACACAGACCCTGAAATAATTGAGCAAACACAGAATTTAAGTGAAACTGGTGTAGCACATGTGAAGAAAGATACAGATATTTAGCCTGCTCAATGGTCTTTTTCTTTATAGAAACAGCATTACTGCCAGGTTAATATTATTTCTAGAGACAGAGGCCAAAACAAACACTCTTCTTGGACTATCTGATGAAAATCTATCTCGAGTAGAATAAACTCAGCTGGGTCTTGATCAATCAGTGTTTGAAACATTTCCAGGTTGACTGTGAATGTGTTTCTTTGCCAAAATCTTAAGCTTTAAGTTTATTTTAGAACTACATTGTTGAGGAAACGTCTTTGTAATTGATCCTGGCCTATTTTTAGGATTGCCAAAATAAGGCTTTGGGTCTTTAGGGTGGGCAAGTAGCCATACTGAAAAAAAATCCATAAACATCTCACAGCTTGGAGCAAAGATCAATGTAAACTGTTACAAAGAGTATTTGAGAGACCACCAGACACTAGGCATTATGAAGAAAAACTTTTTGAGTTACTGTGCAGAAATCTGCACCAGTAACCAAGGAAGATAATTTGCTTTTCTCTTATACAGCTAGAGAAATTATTCTTATTGATAGAAAGACACTAAGACAAGCTAATATGAGATCTCTTTGCTGTAACTGGTTATACAGTGGATTGCAAAACACACTGAACACTTGATATACACCTTCAATGAAGCTCTTTCACAGTTTAAATGAGTATCATCTCTACAGTATTCAGTAGGGTAAAAAGTTTGTATGTGTTTGTCTTATCCTGAATTAAGATGAAAAAAATCTAGGCTTGCAAACAGAAATGCACATCTAAACTGTCAGCTGGTACAATGCTGCCAATCTTTGCCATTCATGGTGATGTCTTTCATTTGGTATGAAAAAAATTTCCAACATATAGAAAGCCTCCTTAATTCATTTTTCTTTGATGAACCAAGATAAAGAACTGTGCTCTGAACTCTTGTGCTGTGTCTCCCCTTAGTCTAGAAAACCAGAAATTCTGCTGAGCTGAAAGAACAAACAATCATCACCATTGCAATTATTACAACTGCAAATTTTCTTCCCATTTTTGCCCTGAAGACCAAAGGAACCAACTTACATTTCCATCTTTCTTCTAAATCTGTGGCTGTTTTTTTGTTTGTTTTATTTTGTTTTTTGAAGTTGTAATGCTGTACGTTGTGTGCAGAAAAACGTTCTGTCTTTCTTTTTATTCCTTTTGGAAGTCTCAGCACTGAATGGTTGCATTTTTCAGCACTAGTGAAATACAGGCAACGCTCAAATTTTTGTCATTTTAAATTCCAGATTCAAACCCTCATTTTTAACAATAATTGTACTGTTGTCTAATACAAAGTAGAAGGATTATCATGGCCATACTTGCTGTGTGTCTAATGTGAAATGCTCCTGGAAGATTTCAGAGCTATCACTTGCCTTGGTTTCCTCATTGTTGGCCAGTATTTGACATATTCATTGTTTCTTACTATTAGACATAAATTTGTAAGGAGCAGGAACTTTGCCAAAAGCTTTTCAAAATCATATGTATATGTTTTGGTTTTGTTTTTTTTTTTTCTTATAAGAAGAATAATATTAACAGAATCCAGCAACAGATGAAGATGCCCTTATTTTCCTACCTCCAAACTGACAAATCCTAATTCAGAAGACTTGGAAGTGAATGTCAGAACTCTTATGCTGATTCTGTTTATAACACAAGTCAGAGAACTACACAGATACTCTGTGCTAACCCAAACATTTTTCTCTCTCTTTTTTTTTCAATGTAACTTTGTGATTCAAAGACTTCTAAAGGAAAATAATCCAATTTTGCACCCAGCTAAGTCCAGACTTTTTTTTCTGCTTTGGTGTTCTACATGAAATCTTGACACCATTTAAAACTCTGGGTGCTTTACCATTCACTTTAATGTATTCAGGATTTTTTCCTCATTTTTCACTTCTGTTAGGTTTTAAAATATTTTCTTTAATCACCATCTTATTTCCCTCAAAGCTCTTTGATGTACCAAGACTAGTTGGTACAGTTTAGTCCAACTTACACCATACTTACATGTTTACTTATGTAGGGGCCACAGAGTTTTGATGGGTGGTAACGTGCCAGTGATTTATTCTATACCAAATATTTAACACATAAGCATATACAAAACCGTAGCTTTATTGAGGCAGAAAAATAATACTTTCACGACTTAGGAAATGTCAGAAATAAGACTGTTTATGTAAATTCAATTCTGTGGCATTCTTTGCATACAGTATATAGTGTTTTGTAGAGCCTCTACGCTTTTTTCCATAGACCTCTGCCAGAGGCAAACACCTTCCAGAGAATGTATCAGCCAAACAGCTAAAAACTGGCAGAAGTATAAAAAACTCAAACCATATCTTAGATGGGAAAATGGGAGACAGTTTTGCTAGTAAGTGATACTTTCTACTACTCCTGTAATGAAAAGGAGAGGCAACAGCTTAGATCTGAGGTTTTCCTCTAGCCATTAGTGTGATCATTTGGAAGAAAATGCAGGCGTTAAAGTGGAACGTTTAATTTAGGGATCTCTTGCACTAGCTGAAGTTTATTTAAGAGATGTTCAGGGATCCCATTCTACAGTTCAGAGTAGACCAAATGTACTTTTAATGTGATGCACACCTTCCTCTGTTAATAAAAAATCTTCAGTATGAAGTCATGTGAAAAGAACAGGGTTTTCCAAAATGTAGTTCTAGAGTTGCTCAAGAGAAATCTTTTCTTATCCTGTCCGCAGTTTCTACTACCATGATCTAGGTGCTCTGCAGAACTAGACAGAATCTTTGTCAAGGTGGTTTGTTCAGGAGAATTTCTGGGCAGCCCGGTAATCTGTACTTAACTATAAGCTTTCCAAACAGAATGCAGAAATCTCTATCAAAGAGATTTTCTCTATCTAAGCATGAATACGTCAACAAATAGCTGTGCTGTTAGTGCTCATGTAGAATTGCTGAAGCAAGCAGCAATTAGGAGAGTAGAAGCTGACCCAATGCTTGTTTGAGGAGGCTGACCCCTGTAGTACCTAACTAGTGCTGACCAGCTAGCCAAGCCTGAGATGTTTTCATCATTGTGTCATCCAGCTACAAATGCAACTCTTTGGAAACACCATTCAGCTGGAATGCTTTCCGTCTAAAGTTGCTGGTTCACTGAGAGTGAAACATTTCATGAAAGCTTATCTCAGCAAGTCTTATAATGCAATACAGATCACTTTTGATAGTTCTCTGCTGGGTGGTTGGCTGCCAGTTTTCCCTTTGTCAGACTGCATGATGTATGATGACCTCTGATGACTGTATGCCTATATGATGACCTCTTCCTTGTCCCATGGACCTGGGGAATGCAAGAACCTCCAGGGGCTCAGGAGAGAGCTCTAGAGAAACTTGTTAGCTTTTGGAAATGCACTGAATCATTGTTTCACAATTGGAATCATTACTGGAATGCCTATTTCCCAGGCAATGTTTAAACAGTTTTCATTCTAAAAAGGGGCTAATTAGGTTTTCAAAATAGTGCAATTTCTCAGAAAATGCAAACTGAGATCTGTAATCTGTTCTAACCATGAGTAATTTTTAAGTACTCATAAAATGCTCTAACTGAAAAGCCCTAGTATGGGCAGTTTGTGAGCCTGAAAGCTTGTCAATGTGGCAGATGCAATATTCTTGGAGGAAGCAGTTGCACAATAGAGTGTGCCTGCAGAAGTGTGTGCAGCTCCATGAGCCAGTGCTGTGCAACTTAGGGCAGTGACATGATGGAGCATGCTGTTGAGCAGAGAAACTACACAGGGGTATGCAAACAGTGAAATAGAGACAGTAAAGAACTGTGCTTGCAGCAGCTAACTGTATGTCCCAACAAAGCGTATTAGCTCCATCTATCACTTTTCAAACTGTGGTATGTGCATTCTGCACTCAGCTATAATGCAATCAAGAACATTGTGAAAAGGATCTCATTTTCTGTCAGCAGCTGAAGGTTCATATTTCCTGCCTTTGTACTATTTTAACCATGCTATACTGAAAAGAAGTATAGGTTGAAAAAGAGTAAATAGTAAAAAGTGTACTAACATCCTAAAAAATGTTATTTTTTATCAACTTACACACAAAAAGTATTTAGGTAACTCATTAAAATTGTTTTGATACTCGTATCATTCTTAAACTTGCTTACAAAATGGGATTCCTCTTTTGTTTGTAGCTATGCTGCAGCCGTTGGTGCTATTGTTTCTGAGAAGATAGGGGTTGTCTGTGATCTGTGGCACTGTGGCACTGATCTTCTAACACAGAATAGCTGTGTTCTTTTCTCTTTTCTTTTTTTTTTTTGTTCTGATGCTTAGTACCCATATACCAAGGTAGCCCAACCTTTTGTTGCTTGTGACTGAGCAACAATAAAGTATACCCTCTGAACTATGTGGTTTCTCTTTTTTTATTTGCAAAAAATCTAGCATATCTGTTGGGCTATTGTTTTATTACTGTCATTGTTTAGCAGGG
This sequence comes from Lagopus leucura, assembly GCF_019238085.1. Classification (NCBI taxonomy): domain Eukaryota; kingdom Metazoa; phylum Chordata; class Aves; order Galliformes; family Phasianidae; genus Lagopus; species Lagopus leucura. The sequence goes on along the minus strand of NW_024962334.1, from coordinate 34,913,412 downwards.
GCTTTCTGTGTCTTTGGACAGCTATTTTCTGTACATTTTTTTCCTCATACCAGCTAGATGTAAACTGTTATCCATAAGGGGATCACATACACATCCAGGAGTGGTTGGCTCTCTCATAATATTGGATGTCAATTCTACATGGAGGGACAGAGCAGAGAGAAGTACGTGCTTCAGTGACATGGCTCTCTCCTGTTTATCTGGTTGTTCAGTCTTCCAAGACATAGTCACAGGCAAAATAGTCATCACAGATATCACTGCAAGCTGTTTTGCATGACAAAATTGTTCAAGGAAAGAAGAGATAAAAGCTTGAAGTCTATTCACTCTGTAACTCTTGGCAATCGCTCTTTCAGAAGAAACTTGTCAGTCCCTAAGCACACACTATTAATCAGCTCATCTGTACTTTGATTAGCAGTGCTTTTACAATGTGCAGAATACACTGCTTGAAAGTCAATCAAGGAATAAAAACTGACAGTCCAGGGACATTGAAAGAGGATTTTTAAACAGGAAACTCAGCAAATCTGAAAGCAGCTTGGAATTGAAATTTGACAATGCTTTTGAAAACCAGGGAAGAGTACAAAGTGTTGGGCAAAAAAAGGGAGCTTCAAGTGCTGGCTGGTAATGACCTAGATATGTTACAGTAGGATTTTGTTCTCTTTGCTTTCTTTTTCTTCCTTTCTTGCTATTAATCACACACACACACGAAAAAAAATCACAATAGTTTCAATGAAAAAACTCAACACTATTCCCATGCTCTTCATCTGGTTCATAATTATTTCTTTATTTAACTGATCAATTTTTGGAAAACAACATTGACAAAAAATGACATAATACGCATTTTTTTAGCCTGAAAAAAGATAAGTATGTGTAAGAAAAAAATAATTGAAATGACTGGACAAAAATTTTATTCTGAAAATTTTATTTGGCCCAACACCTTGAGTTTTGATGAAAGAAAAAAAAGCGTATCTTGAGAGTTAAGCAGAGTAAGCATTTCTGATGGATGTAACAGTACTCCCAGTTGCTATTTAAGCTCGTGGGATCAAAAAATCAGCATGTGATCCCTCACAACAGACTGTGAGAGTCAGAGAGACAAAATGGGGTTCAGGCTGCACCTGGAGTGGGATTTTTACAGATCTGCTGCAATGATAAACCAGGGATTTAAGAAATTGAATCCTGTTAAGTAGCCATGTTTACGTGTGCCTGCATTGAGCAGGTTTTTCTTATCCATATTGCAAAACACTGTCCAACAGCAATGTTCTTGACCTTTGCAAAACACTAGGTCATGCTGAGAGCACTCACAAAAAAAGCATTTTAAAGCATCCGACAGACAGAAAAAGACCGAAATCTAGGAAAGAATCCGAAAATTCCTGCCGACCATGCTTTTACAAAACAATCGGACTATGATGGAGAGCAGCGGCCGCTCCGACAGGGCGCCCAGCGCCGGGCCGGGCGGGAAGAGGCGGCGGTGTGAGGGGCGACCCCTAGCGGGCCGGGCCGCGGCCAGGCGCGGAGCCCTGCTGCCCTCTGCTGGCGTCCTCGGGCCCCCGGCCCTCCGGCCGGCTCCGGCAGCCCCGCGGCGATGCCGAGTCCCCGATGGTCTCTTTGGCCAGGGGAGATGGCGTTCAAGCCGAGACAAGCCCACCTCCGGCTGCACGGAACGCACCGGGGCTGCCGCGTCTGCCTGAAGGCGACACGACGAAATCTGACATTGGGTTTCTTCCGGGTTGGTGTGCTGGTTCAGAGCAGCAAGGCGGTTTGCAACAATTATCCCCATCTTATTGTGTTTAGTTCTGGTGTTTGCGGGGGAGGTCTTTTTCAGAGGAACCTAATACATAAGCTTTTTTCTGGTCGACATCTCCACATGGGTACCAGCGCCTGGCTGGGAACATGGGGTTGCAAACCAACAACTGACTCTCTGCATGAATTTGAATCGTCACAAAGTCTGAGGTAATGCCCCCAGGCTGCACACGGAGTAGGTGTAGGGGCCTCCTCACCTGTCTCTTTGAACTGAGCCACTCCTGAGTCATGCTAGTGAACACTGCCAACCCAAAGAAGAGAAAAAAAAAAAAATCACTGCACAGAAATGTCTTGCAAGCACATGATGGACCATCTCTGCTGCTCACACAGAGCTTCTGCAGGTGTGGAAACAAAGGGCAGGCAGTTACTGCTTTATATTCAGTGGCACGGGTCCCCAGAATAACACAGCCATGGTAAGAATGGCTTCAGTATTGGCTAAAAAACCTATTAAAGAACCCGAGAAGATACACGGTGCTCTTTTGGAAGAAAAGTTAGGTGATCCAGAGGTCACACTACCACAGCTAGGCTGATCCTGGTACCCAGGAGATCCATTATTGAGATCTCTTGTGGACAAGCAAAGTCTATCCACCGTAAAACAGAATGCTGCATAATCTGGAAAGCTCTCCTTAGAAGTTCGTTAAACATCTGTCCTACTGCAATGAAGTCTGTGCTGATGTGATTATGCCATTCACCCCAAAGGTACCCCAGGTACATAAGTGTGATCTGCAGTTATGCCATTGTCTCTACTGGATCTACATCCAAACAGAAACCACTAATCTTTGTTATAATCACTTTTATATTGCATTTTATGAGTTGGACTTTGCCTGGCTTTTAATGTGAGAAAGTTTGTATGCACAGCTAACCACTGTCAGACTGCTCTGGATGAGAGAATTCAGTTCATGTATATTCCCTTTAATATAAAAGATGAAGCAAGGTCAGGAATAGGTGTAGGACCACTTTTCAGGATCCTTCTAGAAAAAAAAAAACAAAACAAAAAACGTAAGCAGTTAAATTCTGTTCACATTATAACAAAAAACAAAAAAGATCACTCTGAAATTTCACTGTGAACTGGAAGCTGCTCATCCCTGAGATACCTACACAACGTACCCGAGGACTCAGTCAGCTGCAATTGGGAAAAATCATAAAAAAGCAGGTCAAAAAGGGCCATGTGAGGTCAGTTAGCTCATATTTCCATCTCAGGAAAGGGTATTTGTACCTAGGTCACTCCAGATAGATGCCTGTTTTAAACATCTGTTTCTTCTCTACTCTCTTCTTAGGACAGTCTCCTGCTGAGTATGTCCTGGAGGGATAGTTCCTGAAGGAACTTTTATCTCTGTTTATTCCATTGCCCCTCATGGTAGAGGTACTGGACACGATAGGAAAAAACTTGGTCAACCAAAGTAGTTGACCAGGGATCCTGCATCAGCTGAAGGTCCAGGCAGAGAGTCTAGAAACTGCCAGGAGTTTCATGTAGGTCTTGGTTCTACATGAAGGAGAAGATTTCAGGGATTTCAGGTTTCCATGCGCCAGGAAGGAGCCCTGCAACCTTGTGGACAACCAGCCTCACAGAAGTCAGCAGGGGGTACCCTCCCTCTGCGTGTCTGGAGCTTTTGCTGCTGCAAACCACTTCTGACATGCTGGCATTTTCAGAGGAAATAGTGATTAGTTTAAAAAAAAAAAAAAAAGGCTGTCCAGTCATAAGTGATGTATCTGGTACACTTCTTCTGTGTAGAGGAAACAGTAAATCAACCATCTTGGATTAAAAAAAAATAAATGACATTCCCAACAAATATCAAATAAAAGTTGTAGGAGAAAAAAATAAAAGAAGAATGTGCCATTTCTCCTCTTTATTGTATAACTGATAGCAAATACACTGCGTGAGAGCATTGCTAAGATAATGAGAGCAAGGTGACACCTGTGTGAGCCCATGGATGGAAGGACAGCCAAGGGTAATTCATAAATCATATTTACTGTGATTTGTTTTCCGTCCATACGTATTGCATCTGTGCTGGCCAACTTCAAAACAATGACATGTGGCATCCACAGTTAGCGCTGGAGCAAACACATACTTGGTGGTGCTATCCACCAGCAACATGTGGGAAAGATCAGGTAAGCCAGGTGGCTCCTGCTGCGGGGCTATCCACGCTCCACAGCATTTGGAAGGTAGGCTGCTGCCTCTCGCACCTCAGTGCGGGCACTGCTGGGAAGCAGCTAGGGAAGCTGCTTCGTCAAAAGGCAATACACATCAGCTGTGCTGATGTGATTATGCCATTCGCCGCGAAGCTGTGCTGATGTGAAGTCAAAATGACTCCTTCAACCTATGCTGCAGCGATAGTAGCATCAGAGAAAACAGGACCTGGAGGCTGTGGTGCTCTTTGATGCAGCTTTCTGGCGATCAAAGTGGGAAACAAGAGTCCTGGACTACCAGAAACTTTTCCCAGCCGCACGAAACTTCTTATCAGCACCTGCGCCATGCACGTACCTTATTCCTGCTCTTTTGGAGTCATTCCTTATTATTTTTAACGCGAATCAAGCCGCTGGGACGAGGCCAGCCTCCAAGCACCACCCATCCTTCCTGGGAGACCCCCGCGGGCACAGCCGCAGCCCCGGGCCCCGCCGGCCGCCGGGAGGGGCCGGAGAAGCGAAGGAGTTAAAGGGAGGCGCTTGGGAAATCTGATGCTAAGGAAGCCCCAGGAATGTTGCACATTGCCATTCCCCTGCAGTCCCCACTGCGGGCAGCCGCACCGGCCCCGCCGAGGAGCTTAGTCCCGAGGCCGCACTCGCATCTTCCCTCAGGTTCGGCGGAGGAGACGGGACGGGGGGGGTCCCCTCACCGGGAGGGGCTCCCCTGACCGCCGCCACCTCTCTTCTCTTGCAGGCGCGGCCGGAGATGCCGGGCAGACGGCTGTGGTGGGCGCGCTGTTGGCTCGGCGTCTGCCTGTCGCTGCTGGGCGCTGAGGGCGGCGGCGAGCCCTGCCGTGCCCCCTCCTGCGGCGGCGAGGCTCCCCCTGCGCCGTGCCGTGGAGCCCGCTGCGGCCCCAGGGCCGGCCGCCCCGCGCGTTCCTTCCCGCACGCCGCCACGCCGCTGCGGCCGCCGCAGGGCAAAGCGCCGCCTGCCGGGCCGCACCCTGCCGCCAGGGGGAGCGCTGCCGAGCCCTGCCCCGCCGGGGGCTGCGCAGCCAACGGCACCCGCCGCGACTGCCACGGCCTGGAGTGCCGCCTGCCGCCCCGCCTGCGGCCCCGGCCCCGCGCTCCCGGCTGCTCCGCCGCCGCCGAGGGCTGCCCCGAGCCCGCCCTGCTCCGCGCCGCCGACAGAGCCGCTCAGTTCGCGGGAGACGACTTCGCCTACGCCGGGCCCGAGCTGGGCGGCGGCGCCCTGGGGGTGCAGCTCACCTGCGACGTGAAGCCAGGTGAGGGGCGGCGGGGGGCCGGGCCGGGAGGGAAACGCTGGGGTTGTCCCGTTTCCGTCCCTCCGTGCGGCCCCGGCGCCGTGGTTTGGGAGCCGCGGCGCTGAGTGCGAGGCGCTGCCCCGTCGTATCGCCTCTGCACACCTCTGTAGGTGCACTCCTGCAGGGGGTCTGCAACAGGTGAAGTGTGGTGGAGTAGGAACTTTCACGATGCTGTTTTAAAGCAAGCGTAAGTTCTCTGATTGTCTTCACAACTGTTGTGTCTGGAGTTTTTTGGTTTGTAGCAACATTGTCCGGAGCTTCAGAGTTGTAAGTTGAGCACCCAGGGTGAATGAGCTGGTGTCATTAGTGAGAAACTTGCTGCTGCTCACGTGTTGTTGTGCTGTGATAGCCAACAGAAAACACCAACAAATTACAGAGCTCCTCTTATTGCACAGAATAACGAGCATTGTACTGCCCCTGTCAGGTTAGCATTCTTGTAGAAAGTCAGACATGTCCAACGTTATACTCTTGGGTCAGTGAAAGATGCAAAGTGATTGCCCAGGATGTGTGGATTTACCAGTGTAAAAAGCATCAGCTTTAGCTTTAATGAGCATTAGCATGTAGCTTTAATGAACACAGAGCAGTCTGTTTTTTTTGCCTAATGCCTTGTCTGAGAGATATAAACTTTGTGAGGAAGAATGATTTATTTCACCCCTAGTGGTGGTCAAAGATAATGGAAGGCATGATGAATGTTTGAACTTTGTCACATCCTTGTGGCCAAGCTGAGCGCTGTGGCTCCTGCACGCAAAAGAGCACAGCGCCTCAATTTGGGCACCAACTGAGTAGAATGACACCACCTCCAAAACGGCCTCCAGAATTTGGTGATGCCAATCCCAGGGTGAGATTTAACTCCGCCTTCTTCCCCCACCTTCATATTACTGTGACAATGTCTGTCTTTGTCTTTGCTCCCAGATGTCCTGCAGAACCTCTGTGTGTCCTGTGACCAAGGGTGGGCAGAAAGCAGACGTCTCCATTTATTCTGCTTCTGTGCGCTTTCTTTGTACCTTTATCATAATTGCTGTACCTCCCTTTTGCAAAAGGACCTATGACATTTGCAATTTCTTTGTTCTTACCAAGATCCATATTTCCAAGTAGTACAAATCATAGCAAATAATAAGGACTGCATGGACGGAAGAGTGACACTTCTTGCATGGTGCCGAAGGCACGTGTTACATCTTTACTGAGAATATCAGACAGTGTGACCTCCTTCTCCAAATATCCACTTATTCCAGGACTGTCCTATGAGAACCTCAATTAATCATAGCACTTGAAGCTGCCATCATGAGATCTGTGCACCTGTGATCTCCTAGGCCATGAAGATGGGGTTAGGTACTCCTTCCTGTCACAGGACAAAGTATAATATGGGAGAGTGAAGCAAAGAGTTGAAACAGTGAAGATGCCCTGGATTTTTGGGACTTGACACATGTGCAGTGAACTCTTACAGCTTTATGCTCTTTGCAGTCATGGTGCCAGGGAAGTCTTAGAAGAACAAGGGTGTGGTTAGAAGTTTCCTTTAAAGTTTTTCAACCTATTGAGAATGAGTGATACCTCATGGCAGCGGCTGTCAGGGATTTGTGCGTTCTCCTTTTCACACCTCACTGACCCCTGCCATTCTCACCTGAGGCAGAGATTATCATCGTGTGTGCTGGAGGGAAGAAGTGGACAGTGCTGCCTACTAGCCCATTTCAAACTGTTGAATGCACCATTATCACAGAAGCACAGGGTGAGCAAACTAGTGATAGCACGTGAACTTGTTCTCATGTGAAGTCCTGTTTCACACACACAACTGCACCCACAAAGGTTTTTCCTTCTCACTGCTTTTGCCTCACAGCCTGTGAGTGACACAAACTGGGAGCAGCCTGCAGCCAAGACCACTGCAGCAGCCATGGTGCTTGGTGTGAGGACCTGGGCTGAATGCTTCATTTTGTCTGGACTGGACAAAGGGCCTGTATGCATTTTGCCCATTCTAAACACTGAATCCAGTCCTTCACAAGACAGCTGTCTTTCTGAGAAGTGGAAGAGCATCATGCTGGATTCATCAACTTTTAGCAGAGATCCCACATGCTTGGCATCAGAAACAACAAAATGAGCCATGTTGACAGTCTTTGGTTTCCTTCCAGTCAGTGCACAGGCAAGCATCCAGTATTCTACTCTGCCTGCAACCTCTAACATTCACTGTTTAAGACCTCTGAGACCTTTCTTTTGAACACAGATCAGTAGGCTTCTTGAAATAGTGCAGATAATGTTTTTCAACTCTCATTTGCAGATGAAGCGTGGTTCTGTGCAGAAATTCCGCATAGCCTGTGGAATGCAATAATGAAATGTGATAATCACACATTGAAGCATCTAATTCATTTACCATTGGCTGGGGAGAGCAGCTACTCAAACAGCATGTGATGAACATAGTGGGGCAAATCCAGGAAATGTCCTTTGCTTCTGTTCTTCTAAAGAAACTAGTCCTAAGAGTAGAGGAGTCTGAGAGCTGATGTACAGCCTTGTATGTAACACCTTTTTCCAATCAGATGAAGCAATTCCTCTGCAAGATTCATTGATGTTTCTCAGCAGCTCTTTGACTGCACCTTACTCCAGATGAAGGACTGGCATCCCAAATGAAGGAATGCACATGACCGGTTGTCATTGTCGTGTCATTTTATATTCCTCTGTGTTCCTCTTCACATTGATCAGTTGTCATTAAATTCTTCATTTTTTCCCACCTGAGCCATTTTTCTGTTCTTTTCTTTTGGATAGACTCCTCTGCATACCCAAACACTCCCATTTGGGCAAAATAATGTGCAGCTCCTATATTTCATACGTGCCAAACCTGGCACGTGCTGTTGTGTTCTTCTTTGCACTGAGAAGTGCCTGCAGTCCAATGCTCATCTGCTGTAGTTATCAGGAGGGAGCGGCACCATCTTGGGTCCCACTAAAGATCTCACAGTCTTCCCTCCCTTCCTCATCATAGGATGGTAGCCTTCTTTCAGTCTTCTTGCACTAAGATTGTTCCTGAGGGAACATGCAGCACCCTCTCAGATTGATGTGTCCTTTCCAAGGCATTCTCAGTGTTTTGTTTGTACTGTGGATGGACTGTGGAAGCGTGGAGTGGGTATCTGCAAACATTCCTTACCATGGCTGTGTATGTTGTATGTGTTTGTATGAAAGGTAATATTGCATCTGTGGTCATGAGAACATCTGGGTGTTGCAAGTGGTTGTACCTGTTTGATACTTGGCTGGGAAACGTGGAAGGGTAGTTAATTAGGATTGCTGATGCATACTAAATATGTCTTGGAGTGGAATTCATCCTGTATGATTTAAAGCCAGTGTTCTAGAGACATCCCAGTCTGACATTCACTGTCGGTTATCTTTAGACAGGTAATGGAGAGAAATGGCTACATTTAGTGCTGAGCTATTTTAGACTTCAGAGGTTTTTTTTTGACAAACAAGATTCCCCTTCCTCTTAATCAAGTATCATTTATTTTCAGTAGTCTTCTTTTTGTGCAAGAGCTCCGTAACCCCAGTATTGCTCTGGCGTTGTGAATTGCCTATAGCACCAACTAATGCAGTGGAAGGCCTCCTGTACTGATGTATAACAGTGCGGCTGAATTTAGCTCAATACTATAAAATAAAAATGAGAATAAAAGCAGTCACAGAGGATTTCTTAGGTCTCATATTGTCACCAACTGAGCTTTAGACATCTAGAAGGAGCAAAGATAAATTGACTGACTGGAACACTGCCTTAGTTAGAATGCTGTAAGGCTGTTTAGGGGAGAGATCGTTGAAAGCCAGTCCATCACATGACTAGTTTCACTGTGGTCAGAACTTCAAATTATAGCCGTTTTTGCTGCCAGCAGTCAGCCGGTTACTGGCTGAAGACAGTGCTCCTTAAGTATGTGCTTAAACATCAGCTCTGCATGTGTCTGACTGAACTGGGGCTTTTGTTAACAAACACTGTGTCTATGCTGTGTTGGTTAATGTAATGCCAATGATGATACATTCTCTTCTGTTATGCACACTTCTTATAATTAATCCTAGCGTTTTCTTTGCATTTTTTTACCTCTGTAGGGTACAGAACTGGTGATGACATAGGTTTCTAGGCCATAGTTTGTGTCTAGGTATATACCACATTAGCTCATGGTGGTTCCTGAATGGTGACAATCATCAGCAAACAGTGGGTTTTTTTGTTTTGTTTTGTTTTTTAATTTTTTTTTTTAAATAAAAGACTTAGAATTGTTCCTTTTTTCAGTGAGTGCATAATTTCACCTTTGTCTCCTTTGAGTTTCTTCTTCTTGTTTTATTGCTGTACTTAGTATCATAGACTCCTTTTACAGTTCTTTGTAATTGACCCTTATTTTTACTGCCTTCAATAGCTCAGAGTTCTCACAAAATTTTATCACCTCTGTAGTGAAAATTGACCATTTGTTCCTTACTGTATTTGACGTATACATTGATATGATTCATCTGTTATTGACCAGTGATGATTAATTTATGACCTGAAGCACAGAGGCTGATTATATCTTTTTCAGTGTCTCCAACTGTAAATGTTGTTGCTTATGAAAGAAAAGAGCTTGAAGTCCCATGGAGGAGCTATAGCGATAGTAAAGGGACTGGTTTTAAATCATGACTTGAATTTAAAGTGCCTTTTCATTAAGCTTATTAAAATTGTAACACCTTTGAAGAGATAACACAGCAACCTGGAAAATTATTTATCTTGGAAAATAATCAGTCATTTGTATTGCAGGAGAAAATGAAGTTCCATCTGAAGATGCCCTAATACTACAGCTTCACCTTGCAAAAGGTCATGAGAAATTTACTGAAATGCTAAAAAGCCAGCAGCAGATCATTGTAGATTTACAGCAGAAACTTGCTGAACAGCAACATGTATTGGTTAGCCAGCAACGGGAGATTCTTGAACAGCAAAGAAAAATGTATGAGCAAATGGATCTGATCAAAGTGCAGTATGGCATGCTTTTTGACACAGTGAAACAAATGTCATTTCAGAGTTTGCAAGAAGATATTCAAAATTATTTTGAAAGTCATCTTCAAGGACTTCAGAACCAGGTCAGGAATCATCTCCAGAAGTCATACTCTGTGCATAAAGTAGAAGTGGATGCAAAAGTGATTAATGTTGGGGAATCTTTGCTGGACTGTGGTCTTTGTGAAAGTGATGAATTTTGCAATTTCCAAAAGACACCTTCACAATGTGAAAAATGCACATTGTGTCCTGCTGGCTTTTTCCAAATGGCTGATTGTTCTGCAAACTCTGATCGGATTTGCCAGGTGAAATATAATTCTGTATCTTTCAGTTACTGTTTATGAAGTATTGTGTTGGACATACGAGGATGATGTTCTGCAAATAACTATTAGTAGAGATAGTTATTTTGCCTAAAGTTTTCTGTGGATTTTCTCATTGCCATTTACTGCTGTAAATGGGGCACTGAGTAGTGTCTGCTGGATGTAAAGCTTTCCCAAGTCTAGCAGCTGCCAGGTCTTTGATTCTGCTCATCCTGGTAGAAAAATACACCCTAAAATGCACTTATGCATAATAATTTCATTTATTTAATGCCAGGGCAGATTACATGAACACTAGAAAAGTAGAGGAAAGATTTATTAAGTAAAACTAACAATCATGCATTTATTTATCAGTTGAAAATGAAAATTATCAGTTAAAAAAAAGTAAAATCTAATTCTAGCTTAAGAACAGCATACAAAGATATAAAATGTTTAACATTCACATTTATAATTATTAAATACAGTTTACTGTACAAAACAGGCATGTAAACAAGATGCTTTTGTGGTCACTTCCATTTAAAAATCCTAAGGTATGTCGGGATGCTTAAAGCAGTGACTTCTTTGCCAGATGTTGCCTCCAGTTCTTAGCTTCTCATGAGCCTGAACAGCTAGTGATCTGTGCCCCCATCATCGAGAAAAACATGAAAGAGGCTGCCCCCTTCCCCTTGTCTGATTTTCTTTAATTTGAGTGTTTCAAGGCAAATTTAGCCTTTTGTTCCTTCCGCTCTACCTACTGTATGGTGAGAGTAGAGCCTGTTGAGAGGGAAAGTTAATTTATCATTTCACTTTCTTGGATGTTTTTCAGTTAGCACCTTCCTCCCAGACTAGACGTCTTTAAGAGCCTTTCCTAATGCTCTTTTGGTTGTTGCAGTGTCCTCAAGACCAATTGAGCGATGCAATTGAGGGATGCGATACTGTCGTATAGATCATGTAATGTAAAAAGTGTTAGTTGTAGTACCAGTCCATTTAGCTGATGATCTGCAAACTGGAAACCACACAGTCTGTGTGGATACCTCGATAAAGCAAATCCAAAACGAGCTGTCTTGCTCCAACATGTCTGTGAGATCACCTTCCTCTTACTGCCTGCATATGCCTGGGTGTGACAGCCTGAAGTGCCTGTTTCAAGCTGAAGTTATGACATTAAAGTTTTTCTGTATGGTTCTTATGATTTACAGGACAGAGATGAATGCACTGAATCTCCAAGCATTTGTGGTGAGAGAATAAAATGCCTGAATACTCCAGGTAAGTTATATTCTCTGATAATTAAAGGATGAAAATAATTAGTTCTTTAGGAACAGGCCAGAAGGATAAAGGCTCAAGCTTGTATGTTTGTAATAGTATGCTCAGCTTGATGGAATCAAAGGGGTTGAGAAACAGTCAGCTCTAGGTTGATAGCAGTTCTTCTGGACAGACAGTGGACTCTTTAGAACATAATATCCACTAGGACCTTTGGAGGATCCCTTTTACCTTATTTTCTTGGGTTTTTATATGCTTTGATTTTAATTTTCTCTTATAACCTGACCATGTTCTTGTTTATGCTGGTGCAAATGGGGTGAAAATCAAAGATGCTATTCCTAATGGAGAAAAATAGTTGTCATTTTCCTTCAGCTGCACTGAGGTAGATATTTGAGTTTATCTAATGAAAGTGCTTATAGAGCCTTTCTTCATCAATCTTATTCTCCTTTACACAATAATATTGTCAAATATTGAAGAATGATCAACAGTGTTCATCATTTTCTGGAGAAGTTTTCAGTCGTTCAAGATTGGATTTGAGTGGAATAGCTCAAAAAGTGGAAAACTTCAGACTTAGCCTTCATTACTTCTTATGGCAGTTAGACACAAAGAGCAAAATTAACAGATGTACTGAGCAAAATGTATCCAGGTACTAGGATAACTTCTGGTCAGCCAAAAAAACTGGAAAGAAACCGATCAAATAGAGCACTTCACCAATCACAGCTTGTACTAGAGTTCACTCAGTAGAACAACCAAGGGAAGCCTTCATCAGCTTATATGCTTTTTATCCTCTAGACTTCCACATAAAAAGTGGGTGACCTTTCTGAGGGACAAAGAGTGTTTCAACTCTTTGAGTGATTTTGCACTGGTGTAGAAAAAAAGTGGAGGGAATTGGTCCTAGGAAAGGGTTAAAAGAAGACTTGGGCTTGCATACATTGCCCTTGCTTCATTTTGGCAGGAACTTAGGATGGCTAGGTGGTGTTAATACAAATGCCACAGAAACTGGAAATAACTGGAGAGAGCACCCAGCGCTGCCTTGCCTGGCAAACAGTGTAGCAGAGTCAGTTGTAAGAGACAAGATGCTTCCTTGTAGTCAGCTTTAGTGGTGAGCAATTAGATGCAGGACTGCTAGGGGCACAACATTTGAACCAAAGCATCAGAATGGTATAAGGCTTGGTCTCTTCTTTAGTAGGAGGCTGGGTTTGATGCTATCAAGCTGGTAGTTTTGTGGAAGGAAGCCTACAGGGTCTCAGCTTGAGGAAAGGAGAACCACCAATGTGGGAGTCATTTTGTAGTGCTCTAGTTTGTGACATGGGAGAGGGAAGGCTGTAAGGAATTTATCCAGAAGGCTGTGTGGGATGATCCAGACCAAGCGTAGGTGTTTTCTACTGATAGAGGAAAAATTTAGAGGACAAAATACTGCTGTGAAACAGTTGGGTAATGGTGGTTTGTCAGACCACAGTCAGCAGCAATATGTTTGAAAGGAAAAGACTCTTCCTCTGATTCCTCTTTTCACTTTTTTAATGGTGTCTTATGAAGATGTGAGGACAGTCTGTCTCCTATCAACTGGGCTAGGAATCAGTGTTCTGTCAACATTCTCCCCATCGTCTGTCATGGAAGAGGGAGTGCTCTTCGTATTTTTTGTTTGATAAGATTGCTACCTTGAGCCTGTCTGTTCATGACGGCTCATTATCTTATACAAGTGCAATTAACTTGTCAAAAGGGCGTCTGAAACTGGATGTTTGTTTTGGGTAATGTAGGGTAGGTGGGGATGTGATCTAATATATGAGTTCCAGATGTTGTATGCGGTTTCTTGAGCTGCACGCAAAGTTTGTTGGATCTGTAACAACTCATGTTCCCTTAACAGTGGGAATGGAACACATAGCAGCAAAAAACCATGCAACTAGGAGCCTCTCTTTCTTCGCCCTTCCACTTTTCTGTGTATCATACCTCTTTCCCCTGGTGCCTTTCCTTGCTTTTATCTGAGACGGGAGTTGTTAGGTTATTTGAACAAAGGTTTGTCACCAAGGAGCCATCAAAGTGCATGGTTTTCTCCTCATACAATCCCAGGAGAGCGGTCAGACTGTTGTCCTTCATGTGAATCTGCCAAGTGGAGCTGGCCAAAAGCAGTCCACACCGTGCAAACCAAGGGGGTGTTTCTCTAGGACTTACTGTGGGATGCTGTGGGAAGAGGATTTAGAGATTGCATGAGATCTGTTGAGGAGTGTTTTCGATGGGTATGGGAATATACAAAAATTGTTAGGAATGTTTAGAGGAAAGTAAGGAGGGATTAACGGGCGAGTAGGATAAGAGGCTTTTGGACCATCAACTGTACCCAGACCTTGTACTTTGGCGAGCTTGTATGTTCAGATGCCAGCAACTGAAGAACCAGTCACTGGAGAGTCCCATATGGTGTGTACATATTCCACTACTCGTCTTCAGTGCCATGCAGTTAGAGAGAACAGGCCTGAGCCACCTGTGCTGTACATGTTTGTGTGAGTATTGCATGTGCTTGTTAAGGTTTTCATCCATATGGCTGTTTGTGTTCTGTGCAGATGTCTACCAGGCATACAGGCTCAGCCTGGCTGCATGTGGAGGCACAAAACTTGGACAACCTCATATATGTGGATTCACAAAACAACTTTAATGCAGCTGTGCTGCTTACAATAAAATCAGGTGTAGCAGCATCCAGAGTAGGGGCCAGGAAGAGGTAGGAGAGATTGTCAGAAATGTGGTAGAGAGAAGTAGGAAGCAGTCACAGCATGGTGCTCTGCTCGCCTTCTGATGTTTGGCTGCTGTTTGCTCCTTGACCTTTTCAGGTCTGGCAGAGGTTAGGATGCTGCTGCTGCTGCTGCTGTGTCCACAGTAGGAAGCAATCCATGTGCTGCTTTGAAGTCACCTATTTCTAGTACATGAAGGGGGAGCACCTGCTGCAGATAGAACTGATTAAAAACTAGAGAGTGTAATGGTAAGAGTAGTCACCACATCTGTTTGTAAAGCTTGATATTCATAAAAAACCTTAAATATAAATAAAGATGTATTAAAGAAGCAAATAGCATAAGTGAGTATGTCTAGGCACTTCTGCAGATCATCTCTGCTATATGAAATGGTTGTATTTGTGTATTCAGTAGCAGCTCATCCTGCATGTTGCAGTGGTGTGGGAGCTGTTAATCTGAGAAGCAGAACTGGTTAAGTAGTGTCATGTCAGCTATTATTCTATGGTGAAAAATGATCTGTTTTCGAAAGGAAAGGTTGTCAGGGACCTTCTGTTCCCTATAGAATATTCGTAATTGAAAAAAATGTGACCTTATTTATTTTGCTTTTGCTTCTTGTAAAAAAAGCCAGATGCTTTTCAGAGGAATAAAACGTTAAGTTTCATTTGACTTTTCTACACTGAGCTCTTCTGAGGAAGCCATACCTGGTCTCTAAAGCAGATATCATACATTATATGGTACTACATACCACTATGTGTTAGTGAAGAATCAAGTGAATGAAACGTGAATAGACAAAAAGAGGTATGAGGGTGAATATATGAAGCCTGTATGAATGAATACTGCATCTGGTGGTCTCAGCTGAATAATATTGTGTCAGAAGTGAATTTTAATGAATAATCTGATTTCCCTCATATGCCAGGTGTATGTGTACTATTCTTTTATGCAGTTCTCTGTACATGAGCATGCTTTTCTGCCTGTGACAAAAGTCTATGTAGCCAGCACTGTCCTGGATTGAGCAGTGGAGAAAATTATCTTGCTGGGGACCATGTCAAATGCTTGTAGTCCCAATCTTGGAGCAGATCTCTGCCCAGATACAACAACTTTCCGACTGAGGAGTAGAACAAATGTATGCATCTGAGAAACACTTGTGAATAAAATAACACAGTAGATAGTAAAGGATACTTAAGAGGAGCTATAGGAAAGGTGATCACTGGGTTTGATTATGTGTGGTCAAAAAGCTGAAATTAGTACATTGGCACATAAACTCTGAGGTGCAAACTGCAAGTGGTTATGCTTTTGGTTGTCTCAAATTAAGTGTGCTGATTTAGATCCTGAGGGCTCTGTGCACAAAGGTGCTGGGAACCAGCTGCTCCAGCTGGAGGCAACAGCAGATGGCAGTGCTCTTGGAAAACTGACATAGAAAATTACAGGCTGTTTTTAAAACCTGCTCTTTGAGTGTGCATTCTTTGATCCACTGAGGTCACGATGTGCCATCTAACAGCACAAAATTACCTTCTTTCAAATTAAGTAATTCCAAACAGCATCTCTAGATATTTTCAGTGGTGCTTTGTTCATCTGATTATTTTAGGCTATCAAGACCATTGCTGTCCCATGTCTCGCAGCAGTGGTTTTCTGCTTTTCAAATGTGCAAGCTCTGCATAATGATTTTAAGCCATATGTTTACCATTCTGTTTTCCCTACTTGTCTCTTGCAGGATCATTAAAAACAGTACACAGAATGCCTGAGGTCTGTGTCCCTCAGCCTGGAAAGCACTGCTTTAGCAATCACAGCTAGAGCAGCGCTGCCCATAACATGTGTGGGCAGCAGTGAACATTTTTTGTGTATAAGAACTCTACCTTAGTTAAAAATACCTTCACTGCTTAGTGCAAAGTGTCTTTGGAGCAATATCACATCTGACCAGTTACAGATTTTGGTTAGAATTTCCCCTGTTCAGCCCCTTCTCTCTCTTTGCTCTTCCCACTCTAAAACACTGAATTCAGCTTGGACAAGGTGAGTTTCCCCTAGTGTTTCCTCTGTGTGCTAGCAAAGATCCTTTAGTAGTGCAAAGTGATCTAACATAGAAGCACAGAATGGTTTGAGCTGGAAGGGACCTTAAAAATCATGGAGTCCCAATCCCTTGCCATTGGCATGGGTACCTTCCACCAGATCCAGCTGCCCAGGGCCCCATCCAACCTGGCTTTGAACACCACTAGGCATCAACAGTTTCTCTGGGCATCCTATGACAATGCCTCACTGCCCTCTGAGTAAAGAATTTCTTCGATTTCATCAGGTTATCTTCTGTTTTCTCTCATAATTAGATGCTATCAAACATACTTGATAGGTATGTAGATCTGTAGAGTTCTTACATTTAGTGTTTTAAAGGTTTAACAATAAAATTGCCCTATTTCTGTGAACAGGTGGCTTTCGATGCCTTGGAATTGCTGAGAAAGATGCAGCTCTGGGATTGTGTGGAGAGGAGTATTTCTTTAATAAGGAAATGCAAGAATGCCAAGCATGTTTGAAATGTGAAGACGGAATGGTGGCCATGCCTTGTTCCACTGTCAGTGACACGGTTTGTTCAGCAACCAGTGAAAGCAAGCTATCAGAATCTTGGGCTGCAAACATCATTTTACCATCTGTGAAGTCTGGCATCTCTCAGGTCTACTCTGGCTTGAACTTGAAGATAAGGGAAAAGCTTCACTGTGACATTCTGTCCATCGAAGATCACGGCCTGATATTCAGGCAGCATGGTCTGTTGTGGACTGACCTAAATTTTGCAGTAAAACACAACTGCAGGAATTTTTTGCAACTTTCCTTAAAGTTAAATGGCAGTGAGGAAGGCTATGAGCTGAGTGGTGTTCGCATTGAACAGCCAGAAGGAAAATATTTCCAGAGCACCAGTTTAAGCAGTGCTGCTGAGGTGGAGCCCAGCCAAACTCTTTCCGTGTTTTTGAGGAGCCCCAACCAATTCTGCAATCAAAGTAAAGACTTACATATTTACGATCTTAATAGCGCACTAAGTCTGTTCTGGTTGTCTCATGATACGGGTGCTGTGGCGGTCAGCGCACACATGTCAACAGCAATGCATTACCAAACTAACTATCGGCCTACGTTTAAAATAGTGTCTGTTTCCGACCCTTACATGCTAAGTTTATCTCACGATGGCAGAGCTATAAAATTCACTGAAACTGGTGTTGTCAAATTTGTGTTGCACCAAGCATTGTATTCTATGGGTCACACTTGTGTCCGGGAGGGTTTCTCCTTAATTTCTTATATAAATAGGAATGGTACCAACAGAGAACTAATGAATGTATTTAAATCTGGGGTAAATTACAGAGATACGTCAATATCTGCTTCTGGGGCCACAAAAGTTGCTGCTGGAGATCTGATTAGCTTTGAGATACTCTCTCCTGCACAGTGTAATGTTCGGTATTTTGGAGATAGTTCTGGGATTAGTATGTTTAGCCTTATCTGGATACCTTCAGCAGTTTCTAGTGCCATATCAGCCACAGTTTCTGTTACAGGCCTGCCTACCGGAGCTGTGAGAAACAAATTACTGGATTTCACCCAGATCTCATCCAATGAGAAACAGATACAGCTGGTTTCTTCTGGACAGCTTGCTCAGAAGTACTTCATTTTTACAGAAAAGGGAGTTGCCAGTCTTGCATTTAACTTAAAGCTAATCCATTCATGCAATGTGCTTAAAGTGACTCTCCAACAGTTGACCATGGATCACATGCAACCCTCCATAATTGCTCAGCAGATTGGAGGGCAGATGCCAGAGGGAAGCATATGGACCAGTGTGACCCTCCGTGCATCTTTTGAAGTACATAATGGAACGCTGATATCAGTTTCTCTTGACTGTGTACGTGGAAGGATCAATCAGATCACTCATGAACATGGAACTAGTGTATCTATTTTATGGATTTCATCTTAATTTCTGTACAGTGACAGTATTGGGGTTTAAATTGGATTAGGATTCTACTCTGATTCTTTGTCTGTATTTGAGATCTTACAGTGAGTCAACATGAATATACTGTCCCAGTAAAGTGCTCTCAAATTTAGGAATATTTAAATATAACCTTAATTAAGTGATCAGTATTTAAAGAAAAGAGAGCTTTCAGAGTTCCAAGGCAGTACTTCTGTTAACATCTTCAGACGGGGGATCTATGGATTCAACTCAGAACTATTTTTTACAGTGCAGTCTCTTAAAATCAATTATTTCTGGACCACAGAAAATTGCGGTGAGAGTAAATACATATCTTCTGGTACTGGAACTGAAAGCAGCGCAGCCAAGTAGTGGAAGTCTGCTTTCACTTTCTTCTGCCAGCAAGACTGTATGC
This sequence comes from Lagopus leucura, assembly GCF_019238085.1. Lineage (NCBI taxonomy): Eukaryota > Metazoa > Chordata > Aves > Galliformes > Phasianidae > Lagopus > Lagopus leucura. Next base: position 34,894,593 of record NW_024962334.1, on the reverse strand, counting down.
ACTCAGAGGCAAATTTGTTTACATCTTATAAAATGTTGTGATTAATCTTTCAGTGCCTTAAGTGTGCCTCAAAGTAGAAATGGTAATGTGGTAACACTGAATTATATTTGCACAATTTTGTAAAAATGGACCTGGGTAGAACATTGTTTTTACAAAACATGTTCTCATCATGGACGTTGTAACTAATGATCTAATTTAATTTTGAAATAATCTGCTTTTAAGTAATTTGGGAAGACTTGTTCCCATTTTAAATTGCAGCCAGTGAAGGGTTGCGTGATGAGAAGGAAGTTAGAAACATGTCTTGAAAATCAGGCTTTAAAAGGAAACAGACTTTTATTCAGTTTCTTACCAGTTATGAAATCTGACCAAAAAGGGACACCATTTGCAAGCATACTTATTTTACTGAAACTGGTGCTTAATTTTAGGAGTTCTGTTTTGTTAAATCACTCAATTCTAAAATGAAATTATGTATTTAATGGCACTGATTATTGCCTTCTTCCAACTCTTCTGTCAGACTGTTCTTTCTGATCTGTGTGTCTCTCCTTTCCTCTCCCGAAATATGGCTGCTTCACTCTATCCTTATTTTGTTAGGAACAAAAAGCATGCTCTGTCACATAGCTCAACTCCTTCCAGCCATCCTTCACCAGCCCTACTAAAGAACAGGTGTGCACGAATGTCACATATAGAAGAGGAACATTAATAAGACAGCTGCAGGCTGCCTACCATCAACCAATTTGAAAGTGAGACTACTATGTATTATATGACTTTACTGTGGGTGTCTGCCTGAGCACATGTATCTAAAATGCGTGCACTTTCCTGTGCTCTTCACTCATTCTGAAGTTTGTAACCAATTTTTTTTTTTCTTTCTAAAAGCATGAACCCAAATGCGAGAGTTCCATCTGTGTTTCCATTTTTACTTGTGATTTTCTAATCTTGTCATTATCACTTGTGGTTACCTTTCCCTCATACTTTTTTCTTCAGGTTTGAACTCAGAGATATGCAGGCTTAGGACAGATTATTTTCCTGCACCAAACAGAATGCTAGTATTTCTTGTTTCAGCTCTTAAGTCTGAGCAACTCATTGCAATATACCTCACTGGATGCTCTGTTGAGGCCAACATAACCACAATAAGTTCAGCCCTGATGTTATATCTTCTCTAACAAACTGACCTCTACAAAGAGGTGATTTTGTGAGGAGGGTGTCAAAGGCCTTCTTCCTCTCAGAAGCAGATAGCTCACTGCTGTATCAGGATGTCTGTACTGCAAGAGAAGCTCTGCAGAGAGCAGACCGGAGTATTTCTGCAGCGAAACTGCAGGGAAGACAATGTTGGAGAAGGTTTGAAATAAGATGCTTATGTTTTTATTTGACGGAAAGTCAAGAAAATAATCTTCTCACAGACATTGCTCCTTATTTTTCTTGTCTGCTTTACCATATGCAGTTGTTTTAGAGGCTGTCACCCCCATTAAAATAATAGCTTAAAAGTCATTCTGGATTTAAACCTGTGTAGCAGATAATCAGAATCTAATGTAGGATGTAATCTAATACATCTTCAGCAAAGTGCAGATGTTACTTGAATATAATAAGCATTTGCCTTTATGTAGCATATAGCACATCTAACAGCATGATTTGTATGTGTATATTTTACTTGAGTGAGTTTGTAATACCAGTGGAATTGCTTGAATATGGAGAAGACTAATGCTTAAATCCTGTATTGTGCACATGGTGATGGCACTTCCATTTAAATGTGCCATTATTAAGGGATGCAGGAACTACCAGGGAGCTACAAGTGAGCATTATTACAGCTAAGGGAGATTTCAGAGTGTGAAATCATAAATACAGTCTATCTTTTCTGAAGATTCTTGTAGGAGAGCCCATAATTGCTCTCAAATTAAAAGTAGATTTTTAGATGCACGGGGCAGAAATGCGGTATTTTGCAGCCATCTGATTAATGGTAATGCATTTCATATAGTTCTGCTACTGTCATCTGTGATAAAGTATTCACACAATGAATAAAAATAATCTTCTAAATACGAACAGTTAACTGCAACTTGCAATAGCTTAGCCTTATTTCAGTCAAGAAAGATTCATTGTTTAAGCCTGTTTTCATTGCTATCTTTAAAAAAAAAAAAAAACAGCCTAAATTAAGAACTCAGTCCACTTAGTTACAGTAACATGAATTGGGAGTGTGTTGGAGTCGGAGTGGATTTATGGTAGTCTAACTAACAGCATAGTATATAGCCTTTGCCACTATGAAAATGATATATATTACCTCATTCCATGCAACATTAAGTGGTGCACTGCAGTCCTACATAAGATAAAGTTCAAAAGCAATCAGACAATGTACGATGAATGCTAATTTTATGGTACTTACCCCATTTGCTGTAATTAATTGCATGCTTTATTCTTGACAGATATACCTTATCAATTATATTTACAACCTAGGAACTTTTATTTCAAGTTTTCATATGGTTTCTTTCTTTTAGTAGCATAATGTAATGATGTGAAGTACAGAATGGTTTTTTTTTTGTTTGTTTGTTTTCCATCTTTCGATACCACGTTCATGAATACTCTTGAATAAATCTCAGGAGACTGTTTCCAACCCTTGTTCCTAATGGGTGTTTCTAATGGGGGTACTCATAAAGTCTTCTAGAGTAAGTGCAAGTAAAGAGGCTAGCAAAGTCTGTACAGAAAGAGTAGAAGTTAATCCATCTATGTAGGTCACTCCAAAATTAATACCTTTCTGCGACAATGCAAAAAAAATAATGCAATGTTGGTGGAAAGGTTCCCGCTTTACTGTCATACCACCATCTGCCTCCGAGAGCGTGGGTCAATATAATAAGGTAGGAAGCATTACTTTCAAAACAGCCTTCATAGAAAGGTGAATGTTTCACTTATGCAAATAATGGGAAACATTGTGGAAAATGTGACTATTACAGGAGGAAAATAATATTGGTTGTGTAGTGCTGCTTATGTAGGAGGGAAAAGGATCTTTCTTACAAAAGCCTGCATCACTTAGTATGAAGCATTTTGCAATTTGAGAGAGCTTACGTGAATATATTTATTACCTATACACTTCTGTGCTTTCTGAAGTCAAAATTGGGTAGAGTACATTGACTATTTTAATATTTTGGATTATTCCCTTTGTTCTGTGCAGATTGCAGTACACTGTGAAAATGACACTAGTTTCAAGTGATGCTTTTTAATAAAATTTCCTACTTTGAAATATTACCTTGTGTTAAAAACACTGCTTAGACACTTCTGTTAATATTATATTGTAATATGTTTTAAGAGAACTTTGCTGAAATAAAAACAACAAAAAAGGCTTTATTGATGCTACTGCAATTTTTAGCACCACCTCTTTTGGAGATGGATTCCCACACTACCTGAGTTAGCGACCTGTGCTTGTTGAAGTGATGTTAAACAAGAAACTGAAAGTGGGGGGAAATGGAGATAGAAGGCATGAAAAATGGGAGAAAGAAGAAACTGATGTTTATTTGAATGAATGCAGAAGACTTCAAACTGGATTTCTTTAGAACAGTCTGTAAGAAATACTTGTTTTCTAAATCAGTTGTAATTGAAAATGTGCTCAGCTGAAAACAGATTCAATCACGTGACTTCATTTCTGTCTCATTAACAAAAGACTCGCCCCTGCAAACTTCTGTAAACCTCAGTAACTAATGTTACTGAATATACTGAGTATGCTCATGTGTTTTGCTGAGCTGGGACATTAAGTAGTGTAATTTGGTAATTACATGACAACTTGTATTATGAAACCTCTGGAAGTATTTGTGGGCTTTGGCATGAAAGCTCATCATTACCTTCTAAGTATGTTTGTAATGGGAACCACTTCTCATTAGATAAATGAGCCTTCTCTGAGCTTCACACTGTGATCATTCAACTGCTAACGGTACCTAACCTTGCTCATTGAAGCCTCCTTTAAGTATTTGCCTGTTATACTGCAGCCAGTAGATGTACTAAGTAACTTGAGGACCCCTGTACATGTGGGATGTCAACAGAACATTTTCCTGATTTGTTTCATCTTTTTTATATCATAGATTGAACTGGTTCAGGAGTCCATGTGATAGATAGGGGTTTTCAATGCAAATGTGACCCGATGAGTGATCTAGACTGGTTTTCACATCTGAGTTGCATGACCACAGCCTTTTCTTGCTAGGAATAAAAGAATTTGAGACTATTCATAGATTAAATGCAGGTGTCTTCAGTAAAGAGCTGGAGATGCTTTGCATCAAACTGAAATAAAAGCCACTCACTCTACTCAGAAGGTCAAAAAAGTAAAAAGATTTAGTATATATTGTAAAATACTCTGTTTGTTGAAGGTTGCTGGTTTTATTAGTAGAGGAGAATAAAAGCATGCGCCTTGTGCCAAGTAGGTAAGATAAATTGCTCAAGATGCCTTTATGGCTGAAAGTGCTCTGTGCTTCACTTTTCTTGAACACAAGCCTGTATTTGTTTAAGCCTTTGCTCCAAATACTGCTATCATATCAAAGACTTAACACAGATTAAAACCTCCTCAAGGATATTTTCCCTTTTCATGTTGAAGTCTCAGACAAACAGTGTATTTCAAATACATCTGATCTGTCCTTCAAAAACCAGTACCCAGTGCTGCACCAGAGTACCTCCCCAGAGACATGAACCCCAGAATTCAGGCTGAGGCAGCAACTGTCCCAGGGTGCCCCAGGCTGCTCAAACTCTCCCTCACCTTTTGATGCTGCCAGAGTTGTGCAGCACCTGCTGTCCTGCCTGAGAAGTTGCAAAACTTTGTTTTGGGTCAGTCAGAAATGATTTTTCTTCTGATTTCTGCCATTCTGCCTTCCACTCTCCCTTCATGATCTCCATGCACATTCAGCACTGAACTGGATTCATTGCTCCCACAGCTCCATCTCTGATATGCCCCCACCACTTCTGTGGTTCAAATAACTGCTTAGTTGGCCATAGGCTTCCCTCTAATTCTCACCTGTATAGCGGTACATACATTTAGATACCACATACTGTATGGAGACTGACACACACATAACGAGAAATGTTGTCCCATTTGGACCCACCTACACCCTTGGAAGGTGAAGGTGGTGGCATTCTCAGGTATGCTGGGGCACACAACTGCAGTATTTGTCAAGAGCATGAGGTGGTTAAACCATGCAAAGCCCTTCCTCCAGACAAGATGGATTTGATGTTCTGTGTTTTATTAACTAGAGAATTAAGCATCCTCCAGAGTTTTTTTTTTTTTTGTTAAAAACCTCTCATAATGCTGAGAATGACTACCAGTATTTTTCTCCTGTTTTCTCCTCCATCAGTTGTATGTCCTAAGCTAAGACAACAAACAGCTTGCTTTCTTTCTGGGAAGTGTCACTGTGCTCCATGCTGCAAGCTTCAGGACATTTTGACTGGCCTGGTTCTGATGGCTTGCTGTGGAAAAACTCAGAAAACTTCCTTGTTGCCATCTGTGTCCTTCCAAGGCCTCTTGAACTTTAGTGCTTCATATGTTCAAAGGGAACAACAGAGAAGTAACCCAGAGCCCAAAGTAAATTGGACAAAAGTCACATGCACAATTTTAAATTATCTATCAGCATCTTAAAACCCAGCTCCTAAGAGTTATAGGTTTTAATGAAAAGGACATTTGTTGAAGTAAACATGAGAGCCAATCCAGAGCCTACGACGTGTCTGCTGCACTGATAAAGAGGCATTCAAATCTTTCAGTAGCTTGGAGTAATATCCAGAGCAGACTCCAGTGCTCTGTTCACATACATGCTGTTTGCAGTAGTGGTTTCCATGTTTTCAGTTCCCACTTCTGGAAATATATAAATTTACTAACAGATCTCCACAATTCCTTTCATACCTAGAAATAACTTGTTTCAGTAACAGTGCTCATCAGTGTTTCACATCTTTTCACAATTCCTCACTCTAGGACTGTTGATACATTGCCATCCTTGAAAGAATCTTCCAGTTTTGTGTGCGCATGTGTACCTGAAAAGTGGCTTATATCCTGGGCAAAGATAGACTGCTGTTCTTTCTTTACTTTTTCAATTGCTCCAAAAGTCAACTACACAGAGAAGATCCGCTTTCACTCAGTCTTTGTGACAACTGATTTCCAACAAACCACAAAGCCCTGTGTTTACTCTACATGTAAGATTTTGATAAATACCTTCAGTTTTGTGGGTGTGCTAATTTTAAAATCCATTTCAAAATTTATGGCCTTTAATTTCAATATAACTCTATCATTAAATGTTTCAGCTGGTTTAATTCTGACTATATAGTCAATAGTCTAAATATAAGTATTCAGAATACTAAGAACTACAAGGTGTGTCAGATTCTGTAATATGGATTGAGGAAACGGACAATGTTTTGTTCAAAGCACAAACAGATTTTTTTTAAAAAGCTAATTTGGTGAGGACTGTTATGAAGATGCCTTTTCTTCCAACTCCACTTATTTGGGCATTATAGCAGGAATGTAATATAGAACAGCTTAAGGCTTTTTTTGAAGTTACACCAGAAGTCATTTTATTTCTAGTTGCTTTTAAGGCCACAGAAATGCATGAGTGGATTAAGATTTTCTTTCTACCATCCTACTTTTCTCCACATAGCTCATCTGGTCAAAGTCTGTCAGCATTATAAAGCTCTGAAGCAGATTTATTAACAGCACTAGACAAAATAAACAGAACAATCCTTGGTACCTGCTAACACTGGTTAGATAGTTACTTCACATGAGATAGTCACTTCAAGTGCATTTTATGTTATCATAGAATCATAACATTGTTTGGGTTGGAAGGAACATTATAGAACATCCAATTTCATCCTCCCTGTAATGAGGGGAGGACTGCTACCATAGAAAGATGCTACAAAGGAAGGTGCAATGGCAGAAGGATCAGTGCAATAGAAAGACGTTATAAAGGAAGGGAAAAGATTACTCACCCACCTCTGAGGATCTAGATTTGCAGAGGAAACTCCACAGAGAAGGGATCTCCAGTAAGAAAACTTCCCAGGGTGGCAGTCAGCCCTTAAATGGGGTCTAAGAGAGGTGTAGCCAGGCTCCACCCTTTCCAGTCACACAGGTGAATTGCCTTCACCTGTGCTCCCAGGGCTGATCCAGGCCTTTGCTCCAGGTGCTTCAGCCACGTTACTTCCTTAGAATAGCCCTCTCAAATTCCTCTGGGACAAATCTGAGGTTTTCCCCTGCTACTTCCTAAAGTGACAGTGTTCCCTGGCTCTTCTCTATTACTCAGCAGTACATCCTCTTACCCCATCAAATCCAGTTTAAAGCTGTGATGATAAGGTCAGCCAGCTTGTTGCCCACTATATTCTTACCCCTCTTGGTTGATTGTATCCAATCCAGTGTCAGTGTCCATTCTGTCAAAGTTGTGTCCCAGATCATAGTACCCAAAATCCTGAGAGCGACACTAACCATGCAGCCATTCATTCAACTGATTTGTTCCCTCCTTCTTGGATCCCAGTCTCCAGCCAGGAGGGTCAAGGAGAACTCTACCTGTGCTCCCAGTCCCTTCAAAATCTTCCCAAGGGAAGTAAAGTCTTTTTTAATATTTTGTAACATCCAAGCTGCTGCTTCCTGTGACCCAGCATCAAAGAGCAGGAGCAGATAGCAGTCCTCCAGCTTTATCTACCTGGTAACCCCTTCCTGATGTCTTGAATATGAGCCCCAACAGACAGCAATCCTCTCTAGAGAGATTATCTGGGCAGCAAGTGGGTGTCTCAGTTTCCATCAGTGTGTAATCCCCAGTTAGTGAGACCCTTTGCCTTTTTTTCTGTGGCGCAAGCTCTGACTTGGGTCCTTGGCTGGAACATCTTGGACCCAAGTATGAAAGTTCTCTACATTTTATTTCTATCCAATCCGGTCACAATGGATGCAGCCCATGGATGCAGCGAGGGCAGCAGGCAGGCTGGGCCAGGGGAGCCCTTGTTGGAGTTCAAGGGTTGGCACAAGAGAAGCCCTGCAACCTGACCCTGCACCTGGAAGCCATAGTGGGGTCTGACCATCCCTCTGGAAATGCTGAGTTGTAGGTGCGTGGAAGCTGTTTGTCTGTTGTAACATTTTTGTTGTTAATTGCTGTTCTCCTATGGGTAAGCAATGCTTTGCTTGGAAGGTTGCCTGTGTTCACTGTTGTGTCTAACAACAAGTTAAGGAAAATTGGGTCCAGGAGCTCAGCCTGCTTTGATTGTCTGAAAAACAGCCTGGAAATTAAAGATGCAGTAGTGTGGATAACTTCCTGAAGTGGGCTGAGTTTTCACAAGTCACTAAGGCGTGGGACATTTGAAAACAGGGAGACTAAGGCTGTAACATATACAATCAATTTTTGTGCTCCAATAGTGTGATCCTGGTGCACTGTAGTTCAGTTTTCAGCAGTTACTTGTCTCAGGGTCACGGGCATTCTGTGCAGCATCTGGCATGTACCCAAGGTCAGACACTGTAGCTCTGTCCTTGTGTATGTATTGTGACCAGCAGGGCTGATGGTTTTAGTATTGCTCTGCAGGTGCTTCTGTGCCCATCAGGGCTGCTGGGAGCAGGTCTGACTGCTTCAGATTTTTTTTCTTGTGTGTGAAAAGCTTTGAGCAAAGAAAAGTCTTATTTATCACTGCTGTGGCTTAGCAGTCATAGCAGTGGTAATAATAGTTAGCTAATAAGGGCAGCAAAAAGGCAGGTCTCTTACCCCGGGAAAGGTTTGACAAATGACTGCTCACTAGATTGGAAATGTTGCTGGCTTGGAGACAGATGGGCTCATCAGATGATGTAGGTAGCGCTGCAGGTAAATGATGGAGAAATTATTATAGGCGTACCTGAGGTAGTTACTACAATCTCTTCATCTACCATTGGCATCTTTCCCTTTGTAGTTAGTTAGCTCATTTTTCTTTTAAAGAACTCTTCTGAGACCAGAGAGATGAGAGAGATCTTTGGGCACAAAGAAAAGGATGTCTTTTGATTTTTCGTGCCATACATTCAACAGCTGTGTTTGTGACAAGCCTCTGTCCCTGATTGTTTTGTTGCAAGTTACATGGGCTTCTGATTTGCAATTAGTTCATAATAGATTCTCCTTTCAGTACTTGCTCTAACAAATTTTTGTCTTTTGTCCTTAAGTGTCTCACAAGAAGAATCAGCTGTAAGCATGTTAGATATTTCTGTATAGAATTAGATGAACTGTAATTGAGTGTTAAGCCCCCAGACAGACTTTTTCAAACAGAAAGAGAGGCACAGTCTGTGCACTTTGACGCGTACAAAGATATGAACAATGCAGATTTTATTCTTTTTCTCCTCTCATACTTCTGAATGATCCAAATCACTGTAAGAAAAATATGTGTGTTGCATCTCAGGTGGCTTTTCTTTTGGGCTTGAGCATATTTCTGAATGCAGTGAGTTACTGTAGCAGTCCTGAAGTCATCAAAGACAGAGTTATCTGACATAAGAAAATACTGCAAAGAGAGACTATAGGAAAGAAAACAGAAAAGATCCCAGTCACTGTATTCCCTTGATTACTGTGGATCCTAGCTAAACCCATAGCTGCACTGAAAACAATGGGGTATGTTGGACTGTTTTATTAGAAAGAAAAAGGATGTGTGTGGGATGAGATTTGAGAAATTCTATATCATAAACTCTGAAAACTTGTGGGAGCCTAAATGTTCATGGCATAGGTATTTAAGCGTGTTTCCAAGAGCAAAGTAGATATGATTTTGTGTTCTGACATTTTTTATTTACTTATTTCTCTTTTGACAGCCTTTTCTTATTTTAAATCTGAGGAAAATCTGAGCATAATATTTATGAGTCCCTTTAAATGGGAATGTGTGATAGGACAGCCAATGTCTTTGAAGCTGATTTTAGTGTGGATATTTTCCCTTTTTGATGACTATTGAAACCAAATCTGTGTTAATAATTATGAAAGTGTAATCTTCATTTATGTAAGTGAGTCAGTGCTTAGTTACCTGTATGTCCAAACCAGAGCATCTACCTCCATCAGAGTGAAGGAGCATGGCACGCACTGCTCCTGCCCATAGCTCACAGTGCTTTGCTCAAATAAGAACAAAGTTTGCAATGTGAAAGACTGGAAACTAAAATGAAAACAAAGGACAAAGAAAATACAGCCTGAGCATTAGATAACAGCAGACGGTCTACATACCTATAACTGGGCCCTTATTTCATCTAAGCTCACAGGGTGCCGTGTTGGTAGATGGAAGTGAACGGAGCATGATAAGAGGGCATTGATAGCCCTCTTAGAATAGAGAGAATAGATAGAAACAAAAATAATAAATAAATAATAAAAAAAAGGCAACGTATGGCTCGACCGAGTCTTTGGCAGATCTGCATCACAAAGCTGTCCTGCCTGAGGCCAGGGAGATGGAGAGAAGGGAAGGTACTTCTGGAGATGGGTGCAGGCATGGTGGGCACTGGGCTACACCCCAGCACCACCTCCTACATGCTGGTGTCAGGTTTGGCTCCAAAGGAAGGGATTTCATTCTTTGGACTAGCCGGCATTCCCACATCTGGCTGGATGAACCCTCTTCTGTCTATCAAACTGGGATGGAATGGTCCACACAGCACTGCACAGCAGTTTGTGAGGATACTTTTATGGCTGTAAGGATTGGCAAACTCTGAACCCCTCTTATTTGACCAGGACCCTTTGATGTCTTCATTCGTGGTCAGGTTTGAGGCAACTAAGTAAGTGTGAAAACCTTGATAGGATTGATTGGTAGGATTTTGATGGGGAGTGGGTGCTCATACTTCATATCTTTCTTTCCATTGGATTTTTATAAAATTATCAGGGCGGTTATTTAGAGACATTTTCCCTATACCTTTGTTAGATTTGAAAGTATGAAGCCCCAGACCACATCCATGCTTTCCTGATGCATTCAGAGAATAAAGTGACAACATGCCCTTGGAAATGAACCTGGCACTGTTCCCTGGCGATGGCCTGGTGACCAGTATCAGCAGCTGGAGTTCTGTTATCTCTGCTCTTTGGTGTCTGCATGGCTGGTACAGCTGGGATTTCAGCAGTGTGACTCAGCTGTGAGGGGTGGCACGGCTGGGAAAGGGGTTCACCATCATTCTTTTGTTCCTTTAAAAATGAGATACAATACCACTGCAGCAGAAGTGTTACAAGGGTAAAATTTGTTATTAATGACTGTGAGGTATTCAGATGCAGTGGTAATGAGGCTATATGGATGTCTGGAGTATGTGCTTCACTGCACAGCTGAAGAAAAACATGTCTGTTTCCTTGACAACCCCTCTGCATCTGTACCGCTGTAGCTGCTCTCCACCCCACATGAAAACATCAAGCATCATTACTGAAGATTACTCACATTTTGCTCTGTTCGTATCCTGCTATTTAAAAAATCATTGTTGCATTGACAATGTGCTTCTCTGAAGGCTGCAGTCCTATTCCTCTGATTCTTCTCTCCCCACTTTCCCAGTGGTGTGGTTGCCTCTTTTTCTCTATTGTCAGCATCAGCCCTCACCCCTCCAGGGGGCCCATTTGGCCCAGTTGACCGGCAGCAAAATAACCTTGTGCAAAAAGTGAAATCAAAAGAATAGTCTTCTGCAGAGCTGCCTTTGGGAGGGGACAGGGCAGCGTTTAGTGCTGCAGGAGTAGCAGCGTGCCAAGCAAGAGCAAATGGAGGCAGGAGAGAGGGGAGCCATGAGGCAGGAGCTGAGCAGAGTCCCTGCAGCCGCTGCCTAGGGAACACCCCGGCTGTGCTCCTCCACCCGGTGCACAAATGTGGTAATATGGAAACACATCATGCCCACGTCTGTGCATTGCCCTTGAGGAAATCAAAACAAACCGAACTTTCTGAACAACAATTAGTGCTGCCATCTGTTACTGTCAGCAGATGTACGTGTTAACCTTGCGTTTGCTTCCTTGGAACAAGATGGGTGTAATTTGCTTGTGTTATCCATAATGTCTTTCCTTTTAGCAATGTAGAGGCATGTCGTATTATCTAACAGTTTTATCTTGCTATGTGTCAGGATCGTATGAATGCCTCTGCATAAAGGGATTGTTGGAGGTTCAGAGCCACATGTGGTCACTGTCTCCAGTAGACAGTGACAGTTTTCAGCCCTTGAAAGCCAAAGGACTTCCCATGTGAGAAAGTGCCCACCTGGGTGCCTGAAGTTAGTGCATGAGAATGATACAGCCAGTGTTGTGTCTTCCTTTGGACCCCCACATGTTCAGACGATTTGTGGCTGTGGAGAAAAGCAAATATATCTAACGTAAATGGTGCTCACCGATTTCAATATACAGAAATCTGTTCTTACTGTCAATCTAACCATATTGCCATGTAAAGATACAAGGGGAACAGAGGCAGAAAACTGGCAGAATGGTGATAGAGTTCAAATACTGAATCTTTGCTTATTCCTAGGCACCATGTCCCAGCAGTTCAATTCCAATTGATCATCTGCTCATGGTTAGATTTGAGTCTCTGTACTCTTGCATTGGGTAATGTCTTAAGAAAATATGCCAAACGAGGGTCAAGGGTGCATTGCACATGAAAATTAGTTTCTGGTTAAGAAATGTTTATTGATTAAATGGATTTGGCCACCAAGTATGCCCTGTAAATCTGCCCATGCGTTTGGTGTTTGTATTTTTACCACATTTTACTGACAGGGAGACATCTTCCTACTGTCTAGAAGCTGAAATATGAATAAATGCAAAAGAAAGGAGATCACAGCTTGTTTTTGATGAGCATTGAGGGTAGGTCTAGGAGACATTTCTCTGTGAGGTGTGGTAAGATTACCTCAGTAGTTCTCCCTCACAGCATTTCCTCTACCTCGCTCAATTTGATACATTTCTAGCCAAACTGGTTCCTTCTTAGTTCTGTTTCTTGGAGTAGTGTTTGCTGCAAATGGAATAAGGAATTGCTTTACACTATCCTGGGAAACCATTTTCCATTTTAAAATTGCTGCTAATTATAGTGTACATACTATAATGTTAACATAAATCAGTTTCAAATTTGCATACTATCAATACATCACAAGACATCATTTTGATTTTAATTAGATATCCTTCTGTGTGTTTTCTGGAAGTTAATTTATTGACAAGGTTTGGTTTTAGACAGATAAACACACACGTAGCAAATCTACATATAAAATAGAGGGAAAAAACAACAGTGCGTTTGATATAGGTACCAAGAGAGCATTGGCTGAGTGACAAAGAGATCTCACAGTACACGTGTTTACTTTCATGAAGGGCAGGATACATATCCAGACAAAAGTACACTGTAAGAATATGGGAGCCATATGGGAAACACAGCAACTCCCTGTACCGGCAAAAAGACTTAAGTGTAACTAACTCCCTGGTGAAAACAAACTTCATAATTCAGTAGGTATTTCTGCAAGAGATTAACAAAGCAAATGTGGACTTGCCTCTAACAAGAAACAGAATCCAAAACTAGACGCAAAACACTTAGCCCGTTATACTTTGTTGGTGGCAATATGGTGAGAAACTGGGAAGCATGCTCCCTCATATTATGGCTTGAGGTGGCTGCGCACCACGTTCCATGTTAGCTGGAATCACCTCTGATCAACAAAAAAACCCAGGACTCTCCAGCTCACGGTGCCTGGTGGGACTGCAGTTCATGCCCGCTGTGCTGCCTTCAGAGTCTCATTCCTTCCTGACAGCCGCGACCTGTGCTGAAGTTGGCTGCCTCTATGTTGTGATGCTAAGGCTGGGTTTGAGGCCATGTATGTTTTGAGGCCACACATGTTTCATACTGCCAACCGAGTCTCCAGGGCAGATGTGTTTGAATCAAACTTTGTTGTCATAGTCAACACTGCTAACTGCACAATGCAAGTGCATGCAAGAAACATGGAAAACCATGAAAGAGCAGTCACTAATGAAGAGTGCACTTCCCTGTGTCTTTCAGCTATGCAATAAAAATCTACTGGCCATAGTGGCAAAGAGAGACTGAAGCAGTGTCCAGGCCTTGTTGTAGCTGCTTGCAGCACATCTGATCACACCACATCATAGTTAACTGCAGATTTGTTAGCAACCTGCTGTTGTTTCACAACTTGATCCTGACTTGGTTCTTTTTGCAGAACTTTTTTTTTGAAATAAATTGTTTCCATTTTATAAAAATATCTTATTTCACTTTATTTGAAATTGTGAAGGACTGGCAACCTTAAAATGCCCTAAAATCTAAACAAGGTGTTTCATTTCATCCCAGCTCATCCCCACCCTTCCCCTGACGAACTTTGGCAAGTATTTGGAGAAATATGGGCTTAAAAACAGATGTAAAATCTCTCTTGTATGGAGGTAAATGGTCCTATGTTCAGAAAACTGCCTTCTTGAAAATTTAGTAGTTATCTTTAATATGCTGAGCTATGCTTCTGAGTTTTGAATTTAGCATCTTCTAAGTAGTAATCTGGCATAACATCCTTCTTGTTGGTGGACCTCAAACACATCTGTAGGATTAGGAGACACAGTCATAGCGTCTGGGCCACTGAGTTTGAAGGTAATCCCGCCAAGCTCCAAGAAATTCACTTGAGTTCCTGCCCCTACCAGCAGCAACAGTGGAGTATAGAAGTCAAAAATCTCTATGGCCCTTCAGAGCAGGAATGATTCACAATGAACTCAGTGGGGGATGCTGTACGATGCAACCTGCTGTCTCCAGGAACTGACATTATGCTGAACCAGAATGGGCTGGTTGATGACAAATGCATCAGAACTCCATGTTTGTTGCTGGCAGCCACAAACACTGCACCTCATAGGAGTCTTAGTCTGCTTTTATTTCAAATATACAATTCATGATAGGTCGATGCTAGAAGTTACTTAAATCTCAGTTGTTGATTGTGTCTCAGAATATTTTCACCAATTTCTGCATGGTATGCTGGTTGGTTTGTGAATATAGTTAGTTTTCACATCTGCAGTCACGGAGTGGTAACACCACCTCTTTGCCACCCCTGGGGCTGCAGAACTTTTCAGGTCTCAAATGGAATTTAGTGGGGTGATGGAGGTATGTACTGTTTGGGCGAGTGTACCCATTTACAATGTTGGGGCATCTCAAGCACAATGAAAGTTGAAGCTCAGTTATGTACCAAGAGGTTTTGCCTTCAGGGAGCACTTTCTCTAGGCTGTTATTCTTTTTGAGAAGCTGTCAAGGGTTATAAACCATCAGTTGGTGAAATATTACTGCTTTGAGTCTATCCTTGCAGAGGACTCATCCATTCCAGCAGGGCAAAAGAGCTCACTGTTTCTCTATTCCTGGATCCCCACGTGTGTGTAACTGCCTGGAATCCCAGGATTTCCCATCTGCTTTCACTAAAGGACAGTGCTTTCTGCTTTAGAGAGATTAAAACCAGGCCCTGTGCTTTTTTGGGCTGTGACCATCAGGTATCAGGAGAGGACACTAAAATGTTGTTTGAAACAAATTAAGTGTAACAGGAGCTTTCTCTGGGAGGATTGCAGAGTCTGTGTGAATTTAGCACATTAATGCTGCTTTGTGCTTCACCAAAGCCAAAGGCAAATTTCCATGGTCTTTCTACAGTTTGAAAGCATCTCTGAAGGTGAACCCTGAGGACTTGATGAGGTGGAGGAGTAAATTTCACTTTTTAGTCTGAGAATAAAGACTGAGCTTTCCTGGATACATTAAAAAATATACAGCCATGAAGACTTTCTGTTAGCCATGCAGAGCCCCTCCCAACACAGAACACAGCATTTCACTGGCACACACTGAGCCCTCAGTGGCAATGGGAGAGAAAGCAGAGCTTTCATTATGATGATAATCGTGTAGGTTTTTAAGTATTGTGATGAAAGATTTGGTTTCACCAAACATTTCCTTTGTCTTCAATAACCTTTGAATTTGTCTGCAAACAGTTTGTAGAAAGTGCAATACGTAAAAGAAATGAGGGGCAAACTTAGCTAGGGTGACTTTTTATTTTTGGTACTGATCTTTCACCCTTTGAAGGCAACTGATGCTTTTTAGTGACTGTACTGAAAGTACAAACAGCCACTGGAATATTCAAGATAGCTGCAATATTCAAATGCTCAGAAATCCAATACATCTTGTATTTAGTTAAGAACAAATGGTTAAAATGTACATGATTTTTTTCCTCTCAAAATAAAAGTAAATTTAATTGTGTCTTTGTTATGATTTAAATGCCACTATGTAATGGAATTTGAAATATTAAAGATCTGTATTTAATATAATGTTTTGGCCTGCTTCATGGAGCACATATAGCCCAGAAGAGCAGAAATAATGCTGTTTGCATGGCGTTGCAGCCACTCTCTTGACAGCATTCACACTGCAGCAAGTTTATCTCCATTAGATTCAAGCATGTGACGCGGCTTTATAATCAATAACACTAATATTTCTAATTGCTGTTTTCCAAAGGGTGATGAGGGTCAGCAAATTTGAGAATGCTGTCAATACATTCATGTAGTCAATGTAATGCTGTATGTGTAGCTGTGTCTATTATGCATACATAATGTGTGTCATGTATATATGCATTAAAATAACCTACACGAATGAGAAAAAAAAAACAATTCTTAGTTTTGTAGATCCCACCTGGACATGCCCACAACACAGTAGGCTCTTTTAGATCAGCCATAGTGAAGGTGTGTGCCTCAAAGTTTCTTACATTCCAAGCTGCATGTTTTGAGGAATTATCAATGATGAGGCCTAATTGCTTTTGTTCTGGGTTTCAGTCCAAAATAAATGCTGCCTTGGTCACAGCACTGTTTTTATTACCCAGTCTACACATTAGGAATCATACTGAAGTTTTGAGATATCTGGATTTGCAATGCTAATTGGTGTGATAATCATGAAGTGGACAAATATCAGTGTATTTTTTTCCCACAGGAAAAACCCAGACAACCCAAGCCCACTACTTGGAGTTCATATCACACCACAGATATCTGCACTCAGATATTTTCCTTTACAGACTGGAAGAGCACTATGGTTCTGCAGTGGTGACGACCCAGAATGGCTTCATGAAGGGAAGTACTGCTCAAGCACTGCTGGCTGGTTTGCACCTCCCTCGTGGATACTCAGAGCCCCCATAGAGATGTTTAAATTAAGATAGCTTAAAACAACTTCTGGTGAGAAAGTGGAGTTTTCCACATTGCACTTTCTCGTAACCTTTTCTTATTCTACATTTTTTTCTCTTATGAGAGTTTGTCGGTGTCTCTCTGACTCCATCTTGCTGTTGAAGAAGCATCGAATGCAAGCACTGATGCCCTCCAGACATGCACAAACCCTTACACGAGAAAAAACCTCCCAGCATAAAATCATTTTCATGACAGTACACTTAAAACAGATTTGCAATATACAATCTCCTTGGGTTTTATATAATTCGAGGTTGATTTTTTGAATGAAGCAGTAACTTGAAAAAGTTTCCAGAACAAAACCCATTAATTTTTTCCCATCGTAATTCTTGTCGTTGTTAGGAATGCGTCACCACGTTTGGTAGGGTCTGAGTATGTTCACACCTGCCTTCACACAGCTACTTGATCTTTCTGCAGCTGTAGCAGGTAAGATGAGGGTCAGTAACCAGAAATTGGGGTCAGTTTTCCAGAGATCACGTTACATATCTCAATCAGCAGCTCTTTCTGGAATGTTTCATACAATGACATTACAGTTGATCTGTCTTTTTAAGCAAGGTCACTTGCTTTCTTCAGATTCAATCTCCATCCTGCGGCTTCTTACAGAAAGACCCAAATAAGATTTTCTCGCAGATGTTTTTTAGCACATGAGTGGACATAGTGTGCTGGAAGGCAATTTGAATATTGACAGAAAGCTGAAGCAATGCTGAGTGCCTTCTCAGTTTATGGGAAGAGCTGAGCTCAAAGAGCTGCTGTATCACAGCTCTCTCAACAATAGGAAATCTGCATGTAAGTCACACTAAATTTGTGCAGTTCAGAAAGCAGTGTTTCCTGCTGCAGGAGGGAGTGACCAACATGTGTAGCAATTGGATTATGAACAGAGTGACAGTGACCAACACGTGTTCACTGTGCGTGCAATTATGGGGAGAGCAGTTCTGCTACGCTGTGAGCTCTCACTTTCCCGCAGGGAAATGTTCTGCCCTGGCCCCATAGGGGAACCCAAAAGCTCTTTAGGGAACTCCTGACCATGGAGCCAGGAATGAAGGCACCAGCATAGGCAGGGCTGACATGTGAGGGATCACACAGCCAACTCCTGTTTATTTGCATGATGCCCCTTGAGCCTATGGGTGTTTTTCATAGCAGTACAATGACAAAGCCTTGAAATATATCTGGTGACATCAGGGCTGAGAGATACAGCTCCTTGCCATGGCTGTCCAGATGATTTGTGCTTTTCATTACAGTGAAATGATAATAAAATCAAGAGTCCAGAGAAGGAAAATGAAATACAAAAGCAGACGCTTGCCGGTACTACAGTATAACAAAATCTCTTGCTCTGTCTGGAAATGTAAGCCTTTTACATTAGTAGAGTGCTATTTAGTTCATGCTCATTCAATTTATTGGTAGGATGACTTTATACAGGTTTGACACAGTGGCTCAGTGGAGCTGGCCACAGCATCTTTTTTTAAAAGTGTCTTTTTCTCATGCATGGAAATGGCCCATAAGGCAGTAAGCCTGGCTTTAGCAGCCAGCTTCAGCAATTAGAGGGATAAGATAGTCCAAAGATGCTGAATTCTGCAAAACAACTCCTTCATCTCTTTTCCAAGCAGATGCTGAAAATTTGAGAGAAGGAATTCGAGCTCCAGCACTTTTTTCTGTATTTGTTGGGAGTTACAATGGGAAAAAAAGAAACAAATGTGGCATGGTTAAATGGTTTGAGTAGAGCAGAAGGCTTGACCTTGTTTTAAAGCAGAGTAGTAAAAAATTAACATTAAATAAGATCAAAATCATTGCAGTTAAAAAGAGCTGATGTTAGTACTCGTATCTCCATACTTCCTTGAGTTATGAGGTTAAACAAATCCAAACGAAACACAAAAGGAGTGGAAAAAGACACGTTTTCAATAAAAATAAGGAAAATGTGAAGCAAAAGCAATTCTTTCACTCTGTAAATTTTAATCAAAATACTTAGACCAGCACATCTGTTAGGGAAGGAGCCATAGGCTGCTGGAGAGGCAATGTCCCTTCCACAGCGGTGGACCCAGGGAGTTCATGCCACAGATGGACAGGAGCCCTGGGCAAGGCAGTGCCAGCTCAGCACTGAAGGGGTATTCCCAGCCAACTCCCTGCAATTTAGCACCTTCATTTGCAGGAAAGACACGGGATTGAGAATTGTCCTTAAGGTAAAACAGTAGGGGGGGGCAGAGAGTGGTTGGGGAATGTTTAGCTAAAGGGGATAGCTTCAGAGGAAGAAAGAGAAGATCAGTTCCTTGAGTAAGCAATTGAACTGCAATAATTTAATCACTAAGGCTCTGGAATCTGCAAGGAGCAGAGTGGACATGGTTTTACATCGCACCCCCCACCTCTGAAGAATGAAGCCTGCAAT
The DNA here is from genome assembly GCF_019238085.1 of Lagopus leucura. Lineage (NCBI taxonomy): Eukaryota > Metazoa > Chordata > Aves > Galliformes > Phasianidae > Lagopus > Lagopus leucura. The sequence continues at coordinate 34,875,162 of NW_024962334.1, read as the reverse complement.
CCTGCCTGATTTTTCAAAAGTTGTCAACAAGATGTTATTTTTAGTTCCACATCTGTCACTACACAGTGTTTTGGCTGACTCAGCATCTTTCCGTTTGATTGGAGTTCCTGCCTGGCTACTCTGAAATCACTGACGATTGGTTCAACCAGGGAAGTGGGTATTGTGAGAAGACTTTTCCAGATGGCATCCTGAACAAAGGAGCAGTGCTGATGTAACTGACCAATAGAGGCACCATGCTGCTGAGTGGGGAAACACAGGCACATCTACAGCCATGGAGATACATCTGTCTGTTACTAAATCCCCAGCTGCAGTGGCACCCAGAATAACATCCAGGATACTCAGAAGCCATACATGAGCAGAGTTAATACTGGACAAATTCTTTGTGGAAAAAAATATATATATATCCATAATTTAACTTTCAATACGTTGTTATTTTAGGTCTTGGCAAAGGACAGTTAGGGGAAGCATCAATAGGCTGTAATAGACTGTAAGGTGGAGTTTTATTACCAGTTTCCTTTACACAGCCATTTGTACCTTAAGGAAAGCAGAGATTATTTGCTTTTTGCTTGTAGAAGAATGCTATGAAACACCAGATAAGAAGTGAGGACTGGTGATCTCTCCTAATGCACTGGACACTGAAGGGCAAATTGCTGTATGCAGTGTGCCCACACATCTTCTGTGGGCATCCATCACACGTAGAGTATCTCTTCTCATTAGACAATTATGGCTAATAATTGTTCATCTTCATACGATAATGATTGCCACATGATTATTCAAGTGTTGAGGCTTGCAAGCAGATTTAGCTTCTTAGCTGGCTCCTTATTCTAATAATGAAGAGAAAAACACAGAGTAGGCTTTTGTTGTAAAATAGAGGGTGAATCTGAGAATAAATATATCTTGCACGCCATTTGTCAATCATTCAGTTCACAGAATGGACCAAACAACTCAACATTTATGACAAAGAATAAAAAACATATGTCTAAGAAATTCATTTCTCATACTAGAAGCAGACTAATGCAATAGTTTCCATTTAAAATTACACATTTAACCAAATCCTTGTAATTTTCTTACAATTCTGTAGACCAACTCATGACCACTACAGAAGTATCCTTGTCTTCAGTGGGTTTACAGAAGGCTGTAATTAATTTAAAACCACTGTTTAAAAATTGAAGCATATGCTTTTTTTTTTTTTTCCTTGCATCAGAATTTTAGAACTGGGAAATTGTTAAACATATGGTTCAGTTTTTTTTCCACAGCATTTATAAGTATGAAAGCCTCTTGATTACTAAATATTATTCTATATATACTAAATATAAATGCAGCTGTGTTTATTTCTTTTTTAAGCTACAACTCTCACAGTAGCTGCTAAGCTAAGAGTATGTAAAGCTCATTAGACAAATAATCCTTGTTCTTTCTTAACTCAGGCTCAGAAAATGAAGAAATTTCTTTGTAGTCTTTGGAACCCATAAATGAGAATAAACCTATTGCACATTTTAAAGTTTTTTTTTCAAATCTATTTCTATAAAGAAAGAGAAAAACCAGCAGTTTAGCCAGTAGTCATGAAATGTCTCTGATAGTGGAATTTGTGTAAATTCTAACAATCATGAATGCTATCTAAATAATAGGGCGTACAGGTGTACTCCACATCTTTGCGTACAGAAAGGCACAAGCTCACACTGCATAGGCTAATGCGTACTTCAAGTCTGTCATCATGGCCATTCATATCATCTTCATCCCCCTGCTTTAAAGGTCCCAGGCACATTCCACAGAGAGCTCTTCTAATAGGAAACATCAGCTGGGGACAGCGAAGGAAAGACGGTGCAGCATTTGACTCTTGCAGTTGTCCTTCAACTTTTCAACAAATGCTTAATTTCCATGTATGTCACAGAATAGCTTAGGTTGGAAGGGACTGTGAAGACCATGGAGCTTCAATCTCCTGCTGTAGGCAAGGCTCCCACCCAGCTGCCCACTGCCCCAACCAACCCGGCCTTGAGAGCCTCTAGGTATGGGACATTCACAGCTTCTCTTGGGCAGTCTGTGCCTGTGTTTCACATCTCAGCATATGTATACATTGTGAACCAGTTTTGCAGCCCCTTTCCCTTCCCTGTGTGTGCCCAAAATGTCTTTGCAGCTTGGTTCTGAAGTGGCCAAACCACCTGTGCGTGGCTGGCTGGTCCTCTCCATTAGCACAGGGTCTGGAGAGAGCATTGCCCTTCCCCCTTTCAAAATGCAGCTCATTGTTACGCCCCAAAAAGCATTATTATATCCAACCAGCCAGTGGGCACTGGCTTCAGCATGGTCAGGACTTCAACCACCAGCTGAACTGCACAGAAACACCTCCAATACCTGCAATTATTTTCTTTTTAAACAGTATTCTGGCACACACTCTCTCAATACGGAGGCAAGCAGGAGCCCCTGGATGCCCTGTGCTAAGGCTGTCCTCAGCAGAGACTGAGTTGGAAGCAGTGGGCTGTGAGCAGGCCTCACCTCCTGCTGCTGCCACAGCAGCTGTACCTACACCTGCCTTGGCTTTTCAACCTCCCCCCTCACACACAGTCTTAGTTTGTGCTAGAAGAGGGCTGAAACGTGAAAGCACCAGGAAGCTCTCTGCTCTCCATTGCTACTCACCAAAAGCAGCCCTCCTACGCCCCAGCCATTCCTTTTAGCGAGCAATTAATTCCTGCAGTGCAAAGGCTTGACTTCAAATCCTGCCCCAACCTCTCTGGCTCACCCTTCGCCAAACCAGCGCAGTTACCTGTGCTTTGAACTTCTCTTTTTTAAGCTACATGATCTAAAAATGTCTTCTATACAAGAGTAAATGTTCCCAGGCAGGTTAACTACAAAGCACAGCCAAGGTTTCTTCTCTTTGCAGCTCTGCAGATTTAATTCCACGCTGCTATTCATCTCTGATGTGCGCCTCTCCGATAAGAACATTATAAACATATGACAGTAAAATTGGATGAAGACAAAGTGTGATATGGGTCTGAACATGAGAGGGAAAGAAATTAAAAAATAAATGAGGTACTGACTAGAGAGAGATTAATGTACTAGAAATGCTGTGAGAAAATAAGATGAGAGGAATTATTTTTGTAATGAATTTATGAATATTGGATATTAGAATGCTCAAATTAAAATATGTGGCTAGTAAAAATATTAAGAATCATTGTCATCATTTTTAAAATGCCATTTAATGGTATCAGCATTTTTCTCCAGCTGGCTGGTAATGGAGGGTAAAGCACAGCCCGGCTGCTTCTGCTGAGCTATTAGCCAGTTTAACAATTTAATTGCACCATTCTGGGACAGCTTGTCTCTTTTTAAAAGTAATGACATCCAGGGTAAAAATAAAACAAAACATTTCAGGTTGTTAAAATCAGCCACTGGGAGAGAAATTACAAGGTCCCCTGCGTACAGCTGAGGTACAGAGAAATTACAGAAGAGTCTCACAGAGAAATCCATCTCCTGAATGGCAGCCGTATCTTTCATGGCAGTTCCCCCAGTCCTCTGGTTGGGTCCTGGAGGGCTGGAGTTGTCTTCTTTTGTTTTGTGGAGCTCTGCGTTGTTGGTGCCTGATGTCTACAGCATCTTCCTGCCCTTTCTCCCATTGCATTCTGGTTTCTATTAAGCAGCCAAAGCTGTCACTCCCAGGAAGCAGGATTTTTGGAAGAGCAAGATCACAACCATGTGATACAGCAAACAGCCATCTACTGTGAAAACACTGTCCTTAGTATGGAGAAAACCTGACCAAGTTTACAATGGAGTGAGGCTGCCAGGGAGAACCTTCCACCCTGATAATGAATGGGAGTTTTTCCTGCTGACTGCTCCAGGGCCAGGATCTCACCCAGCAGCTGAGGTGCAAGCTCTGCTGCCGTGGCCAGGACACAGCTGCCAGGCAGCCTCAGGCAGCTGCTGCCACAAGTCAGAATATTTCAGTTTCTCACTTAAATAACAAGTCTTAACTCAGATCCCCCCCCCTTTTTTTTTTTTTAATTTCTTTTTAAATTGAAATTCTTGCAGTCAATAAAAATTGCACATCTTCCATGTCAAGGATCTGCAGTTGATCTATAGTTTTAAAATATTCAGCTTACTGCAATGGCTGTGATTTCATTCTTTCTGCATAAATTCAAGTTTTGCCCTTGGCTGTAAGAAGCCAAAGATTTACTTTAGTGTCAAACCACTTTCTGTGCACCTAACTGTTCTGTTTCTCTATTTTGGTGACTGCAAGGGCATCTTTCCTTATGAGTGCCTTGAAGCACCCTTTTATCTATCAGCAGTATGAGAAACATGGGCATTCAAGCAGTTACATTTACAAAAGCTGGAGTTCTCACATTGGAATGCTCAAACCACAGCTGGTTTAACTCTGGTAGTTGGCTGCTTTATACCTAAAGCGCTGCATGCAGCTGGAAGACTTTTGGACACCACTACAGGTGCACACGAGATAGGGCACCTGGCTCAACAGCAGCCTCCTATGCTCTCTAAGGGTGCCCAAGAGGAGTGGCAGCATCATGCTGGTCCTTCCCTGCTTCAGAGCACCACTGGAGAGCAAAGATGTCCCCACAAACAGCAACTGCTGCGCTTAAGAGTGTGTGGCACCCATCATTTTGTCCACTTGCTGTCATGGGCAAAACTATGCAGAAAGAGTATGTTGGTGTGTTTTGTTGCAGGTAATGCATGACTCACAGCCCATGTTCCTGTTGACAGTCAGTGCAAGGTGCTAGATATTCCCAAAAGGAAGCACAACACTAATTTTAACTGCAGCATTTTGATCAGAAATTACATTTTTTTTTCCTTTGCTTCCATAATAAAAACCTAAAATGTCCAGTATTTCTCTTCCAAATCTCTTTGCTCTCTTCATTCTTACATCTTTCTTTCTCCCTCTCCATTATTGAAGGTGAAAGTGCTTTCCCTGTTTGTCACACTACAGAAGATGCCTTCCAGTGTATAATCAATAGATATCAAGATGTTATAATCACAATATAATTGTATAATCAATAGATATCAAGATGTTATAATCACGATATAATCAAGAGAGTTAAGCAAAGTAGACAACGATCACAAAAGAGAATAAGTGGAAAAGCTTACCCTTCGGCTGAGCTCACCACAAAACACCAAGAGAGATAATCTCCAGATGAGAACCTTCCCCTCTGGTAGCCAGCTCTTAAATAGGTCCAGGAGGGGTGCAGCCTGGCTCCACCCTTCCGGCAGCACAGGAGAATTGCCTTCACCTGTGCTCCTCTGGCTGGCTCATGGCTCGCCTCAGGTGATCAATCAGAGGTTCAGGCTGTGACTCAGCAGTTCCCATACATCCAGTCTCTGGTAATTGTTCACATTGCCTCATGCACACAACCTGAATACTTACCCTTGTAGGCCTAGAACCAGTCTGCTCACCTTGGAGAGATCTGTAATGTTTTGGCAGCACCTCACCTCTCTAGAAAGCAGATGAATATGTAATGCTGGCTGCTACAGGCTGCGGGGTGTGAGGCTGTGGTGAGACCAGTGGTCTCCATGGGGTTTGTCTGCTGGGCTCTGCCTTGCCCCATGGCTCAACCAATTTGTTAGGAGCCATAAGTAGCATCCAAACAGACAGGCATTAGTTCAGGCAGCCCCGGCATCCTTAAGTGGTGTGGTTCTTAAACTCAGTCCATCCCCATTTGCGGTCAATGGGAATTCTGCCATGGACTCAGTCAGAGGTTGGATCCAACACAACTTGTGTGGAGGTTGTGGGATGTACAGCTCCCTTCTTCCAGCATGGATCTGTTTGTAACTAAGGCCACTGGAATACTTTATCAGCTGCTCACCACAGCACCTGGTCATTTTTCAAGATGGGTCAGAGTGTGTGAGGTCACCCAACTGGAAAGATGAGTTGGAATCACCACCAGCCCAACATCTGTAGGTCATCGGGGACCAGCTCAGGAGCTTTCTGAAGGCCAGCACTCGTGGGAGCTTGTTGGCCACATCCACATCCTAAGCACCTGGACCAGATGTCTTTGGGGTACCATGGGGTAGTCTTGAGGCCTAAATATTATTTTTTCCTCACTTGATCTAAAGTGCAGGAATTGTCATAGAATCGTTAAGGCTGGAGAAGACCACTAAGATCATCTAGTCCAGTCATCAACTCATTACCACCGTGCCCACTAACCATGTCCCTCAGTGCCTCTCAGTTGTGAGAGAGCTCAGTTGAAGCATGCAGAATGCCTTTACACACAGCACAGGGCTGTTTTTTGTGTACGTGAAGGAGAGCAGGAATATTTTTGAAGCTGCTTGGGCCCATGTGATGCGGAAAAAAGTCAAACCTGGTGCAGGCTGCATCTGTGCTGTCTGTTTGGATCAGGCTCTGTGGTGACCTTTTGTGTCAAACCTGACTGGTCCATTGAAAAGGATTAGGTGGTTCACTCTAAAAACAAGCCTGGGAGCAAGGGAGATTACTGACAGTGTGGAAAAAAAGCCAGACTATCTGTGTGGGAGATAGCAAAGCTAGTGATCAATAGCTACAATTTATTTGAGATTCCTACCAGAGTTATTGCACAGAAATAACTTTCAAGAATGATAGTAAGTCATTAATTTCAACTTCATTGCAATTGAGGCATCCAATCACTGAAAGGCTTTTGAGTTTGATTATTTTTATCTTTTTTTTATCTTTTTTCATGACTGTTGCTAAAGAAAAGAAGAAAAGTGATTGCAAATAGTCGTCTGTGGCAGGCTTTCAAAAATAAAAGGCAGTTTGTTTCAGAAGCAATGGCTAAGGAAGAGCAGTGCCTACCGTTTGGTTTGCCAGCGTCTTACCAACAAGATGTGCTTTGCTCGGTGATGCTCCTGCAGATACAACTCATAAAAACATGACACTGTGAATTAAGAAAAATGGCAAAGGGGGCAATGAACCAACACAAATTGAACATATTATGCACAAACAAGGCAGCAACTACAGTGTTTGCCCCAACCGATGCTTTTAAGCAATGCTGTTAAATCTGCATATTATTTTGTATTTCACTTCCATGCATTTCTTTCCGTTACTGGCATCTACTGAAATTTTAATAAATGTGAAATTTAAATAGGCAAGTCTTCTTGGTTGTGCGTGGAAAATGCCTCTGCAGGAAGCAGTAGCACAGCTCATTTTTATTGAAGGTGAATGGACAGAGTGAGATGCAGAGGTCCTTGTGATATTTCATAACTCTGCCATTTATCATTGCCTATTGGATACTAATTCCTGAGGCAATGTCTGTAGACTGCTAGCAGGAAATGATTATATTTTTATCCAAAGTTTCACTATAGAAAATAACCCAACGGTGATCTTGCAGTCTAAAAATTCCTACTGAAGCTTCTTTCCAGATTTGTCACACATCTGCCTGATAGTAAGAGCTTACCTAAGGCACTCTGCATGTTATTAATATCATCCTTATCAACTCTCATCACTATCACTATTAACATGATTTAATTCTCGTTCTTGCAAATTGGATGTAGACAGAATTTTCCAGAGAAGCTGCCCAAACATGATGCAAGAACCAAAGGTATAGGAAGCCCACAGCAGGGGAGTGGAGCTGGATGCTCTTTAATATCCTTTCCAACCTAAGCCATTCTATCATTCTATGATCCTAAAAAAAGATGGAGAATGTAGATGGAAATAAATCCATGACTGGCCTGGATCTGTTCTGCTCCCAGACAGGACCTCAGTGCCCACTGCAGGAGGAAGATGCAATATCCCATTCCATCCAGGAAAGATAGCTCTATTAGTCTGGGCACCGGGCATACTCTATGCAAGAGCTGAGCAGAAACATTGCCTTGATTTCTTAGAGCTTTTTGCAGCTGCAAGGAGTTGTCAGACACCTTGGTGGGAGTCCTGTATATGAACACTAGTGAAAGGGAATGGAGCAGCTCTGGATTTTCTCTGAAAACTTTCTATTTTGTTTCCTTGTTCTCTCCTGATCAGAAGGAAAGAGTGGTGGAAGAGAAAAGCTTTTATGTGAGACAAAGTCCTGAGGCAAGCTGTATGCATCAAGCTTCTGCCATGCTTTCAGATCTCATTGTAAGAGCAGTTGCCTCTGACAGAGTGACAGCATTAACTGGCAGAAAGCTTGGGCTTCAGCTGGGTGCCAATGTACTGCAAACAGCAGTGGTTCATCTGAATGGGGAAATTAGCTGGATCAGCTTTTGCAGAGTAAGCCATTTGGCAAGGATCATTGTGGAGCAGCTTCCCATGTTGGGCATTGCCTCTGCACAGGAGGGTTCACCTGGGGAGTTCTGTTGGCAGTCCCCTGCTGCACTGCCTCATTGCCCTTTATAGCCTGTCTTTAAAAACCTGTGGTCTGCAGCTCCCTATTATAAGACAAACCATTTCCTTTTAATTTCTTAGAACAGAAAAGCATTTTTACATCAAGTCCCAAACATCTGTTCTTTCTCCCAGAACTATTTTAATTATTGGAACAGAGATAGATGGGTAGGAAAATAGATGTCTATATTGCAGGAAGAACAGAAGTGGGAGAAAATGGAAATGTATGGGATCACATAAAACAATAATAGTATCTTGGTAATGGGGCCAATTATGGATAGCTGTTCTCATACTCCCTGTCCGGCATGCTAGTTTAATGTCTGTTGTGCAGAGTGTAACTTCTGGCTGTCACACATGTAAAATCTCCTATGATCACAGTGCCTAGGCCAGGCCAAGTGCCTGTTACACCAGTCACTGCTTGTAATGCAAAATGAAGTGTTTTAGAAGGAACCATTGCCCAGTTGTAGAATTTTCAAACTCTTCAAGTTTGTGAGTCTTTAAAATCTCTCTGTGGGCTGTGAGGACCCCCTTAGAAATCTCATACACTGCAGAGCAGTATACAGAATCAGAACCACAGAATCATTAAGGTTGGAAAAGACCACTAAGATCATCTGGCCAACTCATCAGCACCACACATGAACTTGTTCTCCCTGGTTATCCGTCATAGACCTCTGAGAAATCATCCATGTGGCTTTAAGGTCACAGACTGAGAATGAGTGGTTGTGAAAGCTGGGATTAAACCATCTGGGTTCCTATCATGGAACTTAGATGTCTGAAAGCATTTGAAAGATGTGGCACTAGGCATTAGGGGTATTTGTTGTGGAGAGGTGAGATCATTGGAGTTTTCCACCCTAGCTCAACTCATGACTTTTCTGGGACCTAAGTAAACAGCCTTTGATCTTCTCTTGCAGTGTGAACTTACGTAACAGATTTTTCATCCTTCTTCCTAATGCAAGAATTTCAAGGTACATAGGCTTTTATTCTAACACAAAAAAAGAAGCACACAATCCTTTTTTCTCTGACTGTAATCTCAGACCCAATTTCTTGCTCCACAGTACACTGTAAAATCTATACACCTGCCTCCTTCAGTGCCATAATGAACAGTGCCACGACCCACAGCTGTTCTGTCTTCCCAGTGAGCAGCAAAAGCAGCTCTGTGATTCTTCCAGCTGCAGAACCTGGCTTTCCACTAATGGTCAAATTAGTCCCTTTACTTACGCTGGTCAGGTAGAAAACAGATAATTGTAGACATTGTAAGTCCAAGACATTAGCACATTACAGACAGTATCCTGTGGATTTCTATGGGAATCAGTTCCCACTTAGGATGATTTTCTGCTTGTCAGTTAGCCTATCTAAGTCAGATAGAGGATTTACCACTACTTGAGTTCTGTCATGCTTTGTTTCTTCCTTAACCGTGCTGGAATATGAGTTTTAAACAATTAAATTGGTATTTAAATTCGCCTTTCTTGGAGCTATGTCTGCAGGGAAGGTAAAGGCTTCTCTCTGGGTTCCTTGTGAAGGCTGTTTATGGAGGAACTGGCAGCATTCACAAGGAGCCACAGTCATAGAGGTTGGAGAGCCAACCATTGGCCATGTCCTTAGATGGTCCAGGAAAGCCTCACCCCTCTGCCTCTCTGGTACTCTGACCAATGTGGCTCCAGGGCTGGGGTTTTGCAGGAGAGCCCATCTATATTTGCTGCTTCTGCATTAGCTTCTCAGTAGCTATTAGTTACTAACTGTCACTTCTATAGGCAAATGCATTATCAAGAAATCCCTTTAAAATAATATCTTGCTGTTCTTCATAGCTACAGACTTCATCACCATGAGCCAGTTCTTGTGCAAAAAGCTCCTCTAGACTCTTCCTTCTTACTCTTCATCATTTCAGCAGCACTTCTTGGATAGAGTTTTAACTTGCAGGCTGCATTTTTAAAGAAGGTCTCATCAAGTTTTAAAGATGGATGAGATATTCATATACATCCTCACTGTGGGAAAGGAGCAAGAGGAATGAGAGGGGCAGAAGGTGAAGGATGTCTGGTGTTGAGAGGCAGATGCAGCACGGTGAGGTGGTGGGGTGCTTGGAGCGATGGCTGAGCGAGTGATGGGTCCTGCAACTTTGTGTGAATGCTCAGCAGCACAGGAAGCGGCCAATGGCAGACACAAGCTTGCTGTAAGGTACACTTCCACGAGTTTGGTCATCTCCTCTTTTAGATCTGTGTTTCTCCCTGTGCAGAATGCTTTTCTAGGGGTTTAGTGGTAAAGAGCAGGGAAACAGCTAAGCAGCTTTAGTTCTGCTGTGAGAACTGAAAAGGGAGCAGTCTTAGTGGAGAGCTGTTACCTTACAGGAACTCTTTCTTGCTCACCAACCTTCCTGCCTACCCCAGGAATTGCCAGGAAGTCCCTAATTGGCACAGGCACATCTCACAGGGATGTGTCACACAGCTTGGGGTGCGAAGGGCTTACAGCAAAACCCAGGCTTTATGCACACACGTGAGAGTAGGCAAAAATGGTAACAGTGCTTCCTGTCCCAACACCAACCAAAGAGCTTATCAGGGCAAGCAGAGCATCCACCACCCAGTGTTTCTCACTCTGTATCTCCTTACAGAGCTTCTAGCCGAGCCAGGTACTGTGCACAGGCACTCATCTCAAACTCTGCTGCAGACTTACAGAAATAGCAAACAAAATCTCATGTTGAACATAAACATCCTAATGCTGTATTTTAAAAGCATCATTTTCTTTTCTTTCTCTGTATCTATTGTAGTCTGTGCAGCTCTCCAGATGGGGGAAGGAAAATAGGGCAGACAGGTGGCAGATTTTGGAAGAATGAGGCCTTGGGCCAGGGGAGACATGGGGACTCAAATCTTAACTTTTCCATCAGTTGTTTTGTCTTTATTTCATGGCCCTCTTAAAATGTTGCCATTGTATAGCTCATGTTGCCCTGGAAAGCGCCCTGACTGCTTTCACTGCTGTGCTGCAGGCTGATGGTTAATTTGGGGATAAGTGCTCGTAGAATGAAAAGACAAAACAAAGCATAAAAAATTATTGAGCTTGTCTGGGGAGAATAAGGCAACTAAATCCATCTTATAAAGATAAGGTAGAGGAGTAGCAGATGGCAGATTTACACTCTTATGCTGATTCTGAGAATAGCCTCAAAAAGGGTCTGGTGATGAAACTGTTTTTATGTTTTTATGTTACAGTAATTAACAGAATGCATTTGCTGCGAAAAAAGAATCCAGGGACACAGAAAGGGGTACAATTAAACATTCTCTTTATTGGGGCCTTGCTCCGAAATGGCACACGTGATAAATCTGGTTTTTGCACAGTGCCCATCGGTGCTGCTAATGAGAAGACCCACAGTCACATTGTACACTTTTATTTGGATTTAGATCAACAATACAGATAAGATACTTTGGTCAAACACAAGAACAGGTTGCTGTGCCACTCTTTCCTGGCTGCAATAAACATTGTAATGTGGAAAAAAATGCTGGTTCTCCTGGAACACCGAATGTGAATCTTGGATTGGCACACACAGCTAATAAATACATCGTATGCACTTAGTACTTTAAAACAGAATTGCACATGCAAGATGTAACCAGGCTACTGATCACCTTCACCATTGTCCCCATACTTTTTTATGTCTATGCTCTTTGCTTGCCTTTTTCACAGCAAGAAAGACTGTAATTTGCTGCTCTACTCAGTATGTCAGTGGTTAGACTGGTGGATGTGACACATTTAGAGAAGGTTACATTGAAGTCCTTCCTGCCACATTTGGCCCCTTCTCTACAGAACAAATTGCCACAGAATGCACCATAGGCAGCGATGGCGGCACACCCAAGTGAGGGATGCCTACAAGCCCACGAGGAGAGGTTCTTACCAAGCAAAGGTATAGCAGAGGGACTGGCGTAAATGCAGTTCTTACAACATCAAGAGTCAAAACTACAACCACACAAATAATGACATATCAATAATATATTGTACAAGCTTATACAGCAACGCATGTTGATTTGCAACATTGTACAGTTTAAATCTAAAGTGCACAGCCTCAATCTGAGGTGACAAAACAGTACTATCAATATAATAAAGGCAACACAATTACAGACACTATTTCCTCTTACTTCATGTCCTCATGATATTATGTTGAATTAATAATTTATTTTAGATTAAATTAAAACCACATCGCACACTGCACTTTTTATTTTCTCTTCAAGTATGTTAGAGCCAGCAAAACAATATTGCTTTACAAACACAAGTTGGCCATGTAGGCAAAGTTAAAACCAAAACTTTTGTAGGGTTATAAATAGACAGACCTGAGCCCCGTAATTCCTACTGACACTTCCAGCTGTTGAAGGGGAAAAGGGGATAAACATCAGCTGCCTTCTCAGAGTCATTGCTAATGGTGAGGAATGGGGCAGCAATGAGTTCTGCAAGAGTCACGCCCGTGGCTTCTAAGGCTGCTGAGGCTCTGCATGGGCTGTTCCAGGCAGATGCGGCCTAAGCTCATTCATTTACTGCCATTTAAAAAGTTGTAGCAAAGGACATAGTCCAGTACTGGGAGAACCTCTGACAACGCAGTTTGTTACTCAACCTCAAACAACCTCCAACAACCTCCAACACTGCCATCTGGACTATGGTCATGCTTAGTTTAGGCCTTGTCCTGCAGACCTGTACATCCGTAAGAAGCCTTTCCCCTCTTAACGAAACTTTCTTTAAAAGCATTCCAGGCAATTCATATTTTGTACAGTTTTGTACTGCTCAGAGCAGAAATGGTTATGATGTAAGCACTTATTCAGACATGTGACTTTTTGGATAGGCTTTTTTTACCACAGGACAAAGAAACCATCCAAATACAACCTTATTTCAGTCTTGGTTAGATTAATTGTGCGTCTGGTTAGTTGGGCCAAGTGGGAAACATAATTAGGAATAATAGCATCCTATTGTTGTACTGTAATTGATCTTATTAAGTGGTTTAAGAGCTGCAGTACTCTTGAGGTTTTTCAGTAATCAACCCTGGAGACCTACAATCCATGTGACATGGAGAAATGAGGTACGGGTACCTCTTCAGAATGTATGTGGGCTTATGATTTAAAATAAGCAGTAATAAATACTTGAGGCACCTCATCAAAAGAAAAAGAATTCTAGTTAATTTTCAGCTTCTGTCCTTGCAGTTTTATAACCCATATAAAACAAAAATATATATTTTACAAAATAGGGTTTTTATATATATGTATATATATATATATTTCCTTTTGTAAAACTATACCTATTTAAATACATTTGAAATACTGCTATAGGTAAATTAGAAATTCTGTTCTAATACTATGAAAAAGGCTTCCACTTTTAAACAAATGACTTGTATACTCTGTTTCTGACTACCCTCTCCCTATTCCCTTAATTTGATTTTGTCACCATTTTGGGCAAATTTGGCATCATTCGGTCTGACTGCTTTTAATTTAAAGTAGTCCCCATGTTAAAATTTGGGATAAAATTTTAAACATCTTCTGTTCTTCCTCATTTGTTTCAATGCAGCTTTTTGTGAAGCTAATTATTATCGAGGTATTCTAAAACTCAGGAAAGGACTTTAAAGGAGCCATGTTTTTTTTTGATTTTAAACTGTACTCTACTCCAACGCCACAATATAGAAATAGATTTACTTTGGAACAAACTACAAATACATTTGCACAGTTTGTGACAACTTAATTGTCTGCTCAGACGCCCAGGAACAGCCTTTCACACCTGGTTATTATAAATCTTGTCCCAGGCGCTCTATTTCATCAATCAGGAAATCAATGTCCTGATGAGTTGCTGCTGGGTTTGAGATGACCATCCGGAAGAAGTTCACTTTGTCTCCCAGAGGCTGATAGCTCACCATGGTCGTCCCATATTCCATCATCCTTGCTTTTATCACTGGTGCCACCTGCAGTGGTGTTCAACAAGAAGCAGGGGATGATGATGATGATTACTATTACTATTATTATAACTAAAAAGCAGAGTTGGTTTTTTTTTGTTTTTTTTTTTGTTTTTTTTGTAAGGATGAAGAGATGTAAGAAGCTGTTAAGGTGAACATCAGTCCAATATTGATAAAGCAGTTAACCTCCATTAAGGAATTAAATGGCTAAGGAATAAATGGATCGTTTGAAATATACTGGGTTTATCCAGTTTCTTTGTCCTGCTCTTTAAATCACTGGGGAATTTCCTCCCTGCTTTCTCAGTTTTGCTCACAGGCAATTAGCACACGGTAACTGGTTTTTGCGGTGCTCAAAACAAGTTGCATTTGTTTTCCATCTTCTTTTTGTATGGCAAAGTGCATACATACTGCTGCATCTGTGGGGCTCACTCCCACTGTTGTTTACATTAACCTCATTGAATATACACAGGGTTTCAGTAAGAACTCCAGAGAAGAGGCCAGCTCAAGAATACTGAACTTGGAGGCCAAAGTGAAGTGCCAGACTAATCTGCAGCAAGATGACCACGGAAGTGTCATCTGCCAGAATACAGCCAGCTGACCAGATCCTATGCCCTGAAGATCATTTCTGGGCCTGCCTGCCTGTAAGGTCTTTGCTGCTCAGTGCATGACACTCTGGGGATGCTGCTTACCTTCATGAGGCGGCTCATCCTTTCTTCGTTGTCTTCCATGCTGCGCAAGCTGGGAGGTATATACCAGAAGCAGACGTTTGTGTGCTGAGGCTAAGTACAGAATAACAGTGGTTTACACTGTAAGAAATGCTCACAATATCTCAATTGCAATTAAACTCACGCCTTCTCCCCCTCTCATGCATCATATTGTGACAGCAATGAATGGTTTTCATTACCGTGGTCCACTGAGAGTCATCATTGTTATTAATGCAGAAAGGATAATTTTAGGCAATTTATTGCTAGGATGTCAGTTGCAGAAATACATCACCCAGCTGTGCAAATATATTTACCCCCTCCTGAGAAGCATCTAGATTTTATAGGTGCTGTCCCCCCAGGCGGCTGAAGGGAACACATGGATAAGGCAAGAGACTATCAGAGATAATTTAGAGGTGAGGACTGTGTCATTTACTGTTATTACATGACAGCATAATGCAGAATCCAGTCCTGTAAACACCAGTCACAGGTGGTAGATGAAATAGTCTAACATTTTTGTATATACAATAAAATGTATTACTGCTCTGTTTGATTCCACTAGCTTCGTAGTCATATGCATGCATAACAGCATCTTAGCTAGTTTAAGTTAACGTGGGAGTACTAAGTGAAAAGGCAGAATCAGCTGACATTTTGTGTATTTTTGCAGTCTCCTAGCAGTTGCTTTCCTTGCTGTGTTCCTCTATGCTGAACATGTGAGCTACAGCAATTCTGACTGCTGTCAGTATCTCTACCAATCATGAGACTCAATGGACCAAATTCAGTGATGATGTACAAGGTGTGGGAAATAAACTGCATAGCAACATGTTTGAAGGAACACGGTGTCATTGCTGCCACATGAGCCCAAGCAGCAGCAGCCCTGCGTTGTGCTGCAACCAGCATTCCTAACAGACCCTGGAATTACAAAACGACAACTGCTTTTTACTGTCTGAAAGCTGGTTCTGACTGTGCGTGTTCTGCTTTACCCTGAGATGTCACTGTTTAGGTTCAGTGGGGTGACATTGTACAAACTGATAAGTTATGCCTCGTCCCTGGGTTCTCTAAGGAAGAAGGTTATCAGCACAACAACAGGTTTTGATACAAGGGCACTGAGTGCTATCATGTGCTGTAGGTTTGACCTATCGGTAGCATCCTGGTATCTACATTAAGTTCAGGTGACCAACTGGGAAAGAAGCAGTTATAGTACGTACCTTTCCATCAAACACCATTTGATACCCTTCTCTGTTCTTTATTTTGTTGTATAGGTATTCTGCAAGTTCCAAGCACTTATCAATTTGTGCTTCAAATCCTGTGGTTCCCTTTAGAGAAAGGGGGAAAAAAAGAGTGACTATTCTGTGACCAGACACAGCAAAAGGCCCATGCAGCACTCACTAGAGTGCTCACCACGGGTCACCTCTCTGATGTCAGTGTGGGACAGATTAAGGATGCAGTTCTGTCAAGTGAAGGATGCTCTCCTGTGTGCAGCTCATGCAGGTCTTGCTACTGGCTCCCCTATTGCTAGCTCTGCAAGTAAGTCCTTGATACTAGCTCAGTTCTCAGCAAAACACTGGTTACATCAATGATGAGGGTGCTCTCAGTGGTGGATTTTGCAGAGTTGCCTGGGCTGGCACAAAACTGCGTCTCCACAGGAAGATACTGAGTTCCATACATGGGGTGTTTCAGGCCACTTGCAGAAGAGGGGACTTTAATCTTCAAAAGGTGATGAGATAGCCTTTTTCCAATACTACATATATTTTTTAATTAAACACAAAAATGTGCTTTCTGGGACAAGTCTGATGTCTGTGGAAATGCACATTTTGTTCAAATACTGCCCCGCTTCCCTGGTGTTTTCACTGCTTTTATTCTAATTGACAACTCATCAAGTCAGAAGCCATGTCTGTAAGACCCCCACAAATCCTGCTTTTTCTTCTCAGGCAGAAGTCCTAATCATCTGCCTGTGACATCATGATTGTTCCCGTAGTCACCAGCTGAGATGCCACAAATGAAGGATCCAGCTTGAAAAAGGAGGAAGGGGAACCAACAGCTGGAATAGATAAACCACTTAGGAAATACACATCCTATTTTGCAACATTAGTATTACAAGTGAGGTGTGAGAGGAGAAAAAGTACAAGGCATATTGAAAATATGGGGTTTAAAAGAAAAAATGTCTCTGAGTATTGGAGAGGTCTCCTTCCTAAATCTAATCTGGCAGTGCAGAACTGACTTAAAAGCCCGTGTCATTATCCCTCTATGTACACAGATTTTGAAAACCGAGCAGAGCTAGCACAGCCCCAAGAGAAAGGCCTAGAGCTAAGGAGAGATTTGGCTACAACTGCCTATAGCCAGTTAGTGCAGCAGTTACTGCAGCCACAGCAGTCTGCATCCTCCTCTCCAGAACCCCACACATCCAGCCATACTGCATGTCTGTCTCTGAATTGTTTGGAGAGTTTTAATGAAGCACACGAGGATCTTTTAAGGCTTTCTGGAAATGAAAACAGTGATGTTGTCTCCTCCGAAAAAACCTAGGGCAACTTCACATAATAAGATTGAGTAAATACAGGAAAGAGCTTATTTAGCAACACTGTACAAGTACAGACGAATTAATCATTAGATCTGGTGATTACATAGAGAACAGATTTTGATGAATTTTCCCCAACGCCTCCAAAAGGTGACTACGTATCTCATTTATGGAACGAAACTACATATTCCAGTATCAATTTGCCATGCTTAATTTCTGAACGTCTTTAAAATAAAACATCTTTTTACTTCCAGAAATGGACATAACAACATTCTTAGATGTATGATGTATGCTGTTAGACTCCTACAGTTACACAAAGCAAATGCTATGCAAAGCCACGGAGTTCAAGTTTCAAAATCACGTGCTCTTCTTTGAAGCTGAATTGTGTAAAGTATAAAAAAGAGAAAACAATAATATTCTTTCTTTCATGTTATATATGGAAAATTCAGGTCAGGTATTTTCTAGCATGATGATTGCAGAAGAGAAACTAGTATCTGGTGTGCATTATTTTACTGCAAACAAGAATACTGCAGGAAGTCCTACCTTTGCCCTCCACATCAGCCAAAGCTTGAAGACATCAACGTGCCGCCCACATTGCAAAGCCTTGTCCCCAGTGTCATAAGACAGGTCGTAGTGCTTGTCTTGTTGAAAGAGGTAGGACGCATGCATCTGGTTGCAGCTCTGCATCAGACCCTTATAGAAACCGAGACACATAAATGTCATTCTGGCACTCTACAGTTTAGAGGGTTGTGCTGGGTACGGGGCTGCACAGCAGAAAATACAAGCACCCAAATTCAGCATAATATGTGTCCAAGGGCAAGAGAAAGACTGAAAGAGAAAAGGGATACCAAACTTGATTGCTCAGTGGCCTAACTCTTTCTCGTCTCATTCTGTGCCCAGGACATGGCCTGGCAATGTGTAAGCCACTCCCAGAGAAAGCCAAGGGTTTTTTTAAATGAACTCTGGACTCTATAATTCTTAGCATCATTATGCACAAGCTCATTTTTGGATCTCACTCTTTGCTCCTTGTCGTGGTTCCTCTACATCCTTTCCTTGCAAGGCATTTGAAGGAAATGCCTAGCTGACTCAGATCAAGCCAATTTCATGTCTAATGTAAAGATTTTCACACCACTTTTCTAATCATTGCTTGGTCTCTAAAATTCTGCTTGTCATTGTTTTTTTCCTCTTTTAGAGGCGTTGTTCTTATCCCAAAAATCTGCAGTCCTCAGATTGGATGCTTAAATGGCAAGGAAATCCTTGAAAAAGAGCATATGGACTTTAAAGAGCCAGCTAGAGTTGTTTCTGGGCTGGTAGACACTGTTTAGAGAGCCAGCTCTATGGGAGGGCCAGCAGCCAACAAGGTGTAGAACCTGGCCCACAAAAGCATAAGATTTCTTTTTAGCTTCTTAAGTGGAATGCAGAAAGTCATGTTCTGGTTCTTGTGCAGTCCTCAACCAAGTTTAAGATAAACCTTGTGGCTGTTGCTAGAAGTGCAATTTCCAGCCCACTAAGACTCAAAACTTTGCTGTTTATCGTTAAGTGTAAGCTTTACATGTAACTCAAAACTGAGACAGTAAAATGCAGGGGGAGATGGGGAGAAATTGGCTTTCTCTAATCTGAGCCATCTGTTCTCACCAGAGGTCAAGGATGGTACTGACTTCAACCAGGTGGGATTTGTCTCAGAGGACTGACCCAGAGGGCAAATGAAAGCCAGCTTCTCTCTTCTTAAGCACAACCACTTTGTTGTACAATCTGTCGTACAGCTGTTAGCAAAACAGCAACCAGCTTTTTGATAGCTGATCTACTAAGTAGTGGTTGTATAGCAGCTGTCCCACTAACTGATGGTTACATGAAAATTATAGGCTTGAAGGGTAATTCAAGTTCTAGTACTACTTCTTGCAAGTGAACTTAGTCCTCCCTTTTTATTTTCCATGTGCCTCAGAGTGGATATATGGATTAGAGCTGGATTGAAATATCTATCATAAAAGTCTAGGAAGTGTAATGAAGTCCCAGTTATGGATGAAATATCATACTGCATTCATACCACAGCGTTCACCCTAAGAGGATGGGATTTTGCCTACAGCTATGTTTTACACCACACAGAAACCAGCAGGGTTACACAGCTATGCACCTACAACTTTACTACAGGCATTCTGAATGCAAAGCCACAACACTGTAAAGATATTGCCATTAATTAGATCTATCTTTTCTGGTAGAAGGCTGCTTTAATTCCCTTTTACACTCATAGCCCTCAGCCTTTGAGTAGCGAGCTGTTTCTCAGTTTCTTTTATAATTCTCATCCCATTAGCAATTATTAGCTATGACACGTGTATGAAGAAAACATCCAGGACTGTCAGAAGCAAAATGTCAGACAGGGCCAGAGCAGCAAGGATTTTGGGACGTACCTCTTCCCTCACTAGCAGGGCTGAACACTGCAGTGGGACTCCCATCATCTTGTGAGGGTTCCAGGTCACCGAGTTGGCCCTGTGACAGAAAACCACGTGAAGGTCAGACACAGCAGTGAAACCATGGAGACATTTAGCAATGGTCAGAATGATAATGAACAAGGAACAAAGCTTACCTTCTTCTTTTGTTTGAGGAAGCAAAGCTGAAAGTAATCTCGGCTGAGAGTAAGAAAGCAATGCCTTCCTCAGAGACCCAGCTCTGGATTGTTTTTGGATGGCCATTTTGGCAACTTATCACAGGACAACTGCTCTATCCACTACACTTAATTAGTATTAATCCTTCCGGAGAGTCATCTATCCTCTGTGAACACAGGGTAAACTTCTCAAGAACACTCACTTGACTGATGAACTTTCTAAAGGCAAAAGGTCTTCAGAGCAAATATGCAGACAGGGAGCTGGCAAAGTAGCAGATTCCCTCCCACCGATTTCAGTATCAGTAAGATTCTAGTAACTGATTCACACAGGTATTTTTGGTATTTTTGAAAATTTCTTTACATATTTCTGGGTACCTCTAAGTCTCTGACTAGCTTGGAAAACCTGGCCAGAAGTAACTTTTATCATTGTGTTGGTAATTTTCACAGCTCCTTTCATTTCAGTTGGATAATTCACACTGGAGAACTGAGTACAAAATTACCACAGCAATAAACACAGAAATAATTCAGCCTTCTACAGAGGAGCCCAAGCTTGACTCCTCTCAGGACATATGCTCTGCAAAAAAAGCAGTCAGCCCAGGTCTTGTGAAGAAACAGGATGCTGTCACAGTACAGACCAGAGAAGAGACATTTGGGTCTGTGACAAGTGCTGAAAGGTGGACTGTCCAGTAACAACGTTTATTGTTTTAATTTTGTGTTATGCTTGACTGTCTATTTGCTAATTACTATTATTACATATGATGACTGGCTGATAGATGTATACATTTGCATCCTACTTGGCAAGCTGACAAGGATGCACAGAGCACATAATAATGATAATGATTTTGTGTAGCGCAGTGATTTGAGTTTTGATGGTGTAAACTGCTATAAATGAGTCAACTGGCCATGTAAGCACTTAAAGGATTCAGGATGCACTTGTAGGTAATGTTTGTGTGAACAGAAGTAAGCATGTGAGAATGTGGCAGTATTTTCCTTCATAGATTTGGAGACTGTGTTATAGGTTTATGCTTATCCTTATCATTTCCTACCAAATTGCTCTCCTTCAAAGCAAGCAACTCCAAGATGCAAAGGGACATTGTGCAACACTTCTGTGCCTTCTTCTCTGCTGTTTAAATAGGACTTCATAAGTGCTTGATGCAAAAACTGTACGTAATAGTCTTCCAGAGGCAACATCTGGCCACTTGGCTTGGCTTCATGAATACTTGGCAGCTTTTAATCAGAGTCAGCCATCTGATTACAACATCAGAGCTAATGATTCTGAACATGCACTCAGGTCCATGAATTTCCTTTGATATGGTACTTTTTCATTTTTATCTGTGTCTATGCTGAATCAGGCAAACATCCTTCAAGACATCTCTAAATAACAATAGCGGTATAGATTTTCTTAGAAGGATTATTTACTGACAACAGCCAGATGTAAATTATCTGCGTAAAACATTCAATTTACCCTAGGGTCATTTATTTCCCCAGATTTATCCCAACTGCATCCAGAAAAATATAATAATTATCCAAAATAATTTTCATTTGTTTTTCAACAGTTTTTCTGGGCTTGAGCCATCAGTATATGCTTGAAGAAACTGCTGACTGCAAGAAACAGCAAAGGAAAGCTGTGTGGATCCACAGATGTTTTTCTAAAGCATCTCACACTCCCCAAAATAACTGCACATCAAGCACCTTTGTGATTTTTTTACTATGGATCATAGAGAGAAAAAAAAGTAGAAAAGTCTTCCTTTGGAGATTCCAAATGGATGACATGAGAGATTCAAGGCTGGCAGAATTTGGGCCACAGCCATCATTAAAACCAGACCAGGGTGCTCTCACTGGCCAGCCGCAGCTTTGGGAAGGATGCCCAGACTGAGCAGAGCATTTATCCAGCTGCAGGCATGATTTTCTCACGTAGCTCTCACCACTGTCCAGGCCCTGGGAGGGGGGCACCAGGCTGCACGTCCTGATGGTCAGACTTATCTGCTCCAGACACGTGCCTCCTCCAGGTGCTCTTCAAAATGTGCCATACAGAGCCTAGAGGCGATGGTAAGGATGGCTTTGCAGCACCTCTGTGTTCGACATGTGTTTTTTTTTCTGGACTGCCTGTTACCAGAAGGATGGGAATACTTGGATCAAGAGTCCTTCATTCAATGGTCCCTTTTTGCAATCAAAAAATTGTCTGAGTTGAAATGGACCTTCAAAGGTCATCTAGTCCAACTCCCCTGCAATGAACAGGGACATTTTGTTCCTTCTTGTTCCTTCCTCTCTCATGAAACACAAGTAACAGCTCCAGTTCTATTCAGATCTATAACGCACCATGAAATGGAATTGTCCACAGAAATTGGACCTGTTAAGTCTTCTCTACAAGCACCCACATTTGAAATCTGGATAAACTGAAGTGCAGGGGAACAGGACTGGAAACGACAAGCTTCATTAGTTCCCCACTTGGCACACAGAGATGGCACTTACCAAGCACTGGAGAAATTCTGGACCTAAAGCATCCTGTTTGGAAAATTCTTCGATGTGAGTTCAATCTGAACTTCTAATTCCCAAAGAATTTTGACAGCAATTTGTGTGTGGAAAACACCTTTCTCCCAAACTCTATCCTTCAGATAACCATTCAGATTTTTCTAATGCACTGGATATTTGGATGTATGTCCTTTTAAAGGACAATATATAGATCTGGAGTACTGGAGGCAGCCTTAACTAAAGTATACCAAATTCATAGAACCGCTGTCTGCTTTCCAAATTTTGCATGTGAGATAGATACATGATAAGAGGAATAGGTTGAAGAAATCATCTATAATGTTAATCAACAATTTGATTTAGAGATAAAAAAAGGCAGGAGGGGGTATAATTTAATCAGCTTTGGAAAATATACAAATGTGAGCAGGACTCCAAGTACCCAGCATACTGTCTCTAGTAAGTGGCCTAAATAGAAGCCGAGAAAAATGTAAAACAGGGCAAGCATACGAGTACTTCCTCAAAATACTCCTCAAGCCTCATGTCACTTTGTGGCTCCCTAAAGTCCTGAATGGTTTTTGTTCGTCTTCCCCTGAAGTCAGCTAAATATTAACATTCTTAACATGGCAAGGTGATACACAGCACAACTAAAAGTTTCTGGGCAAGTTTCTGTGAGTTTAAGTGCAGTCTTTTCAGATGCCAAGCTACATTGCTATCAGCTGTGTGTACATGTAATGTTGATGAGCTCAGGACTGCAAATGCGTATATCCAGATGTCATTAGCATGGTTGGGAGGTGGCATTCCTTCTAGAAGTGATGGAGCAGCAGTTGGTGACTGCCCTAACACTGTCCCAGCTGCAGGTGCACCCATCCACCTTTTATACTAAGACCTCAGCAGGCAAACCCTCCAACATTCATGACAGAGAAATACAACTGCTAATTTTGGACAGAGAATCAGAGGATGCTGCAGAAACCACTCTGGACCCAAGAATGCATGCTGAAAGGAATAAAAATACAAACAAGAAATGTCTGCTGCTTGCACTACAAAGCACAGTGCTACAACACTGTAACAGAGCAGTGCCGCTTCAACTGGAAGAGCAGTCTGCATAATTCCTTCCTTCTGCATCCCAGAGATAACAGGGCCTGATTTTTATTTGTGTTTTCAGATACTGCTATGGTAATCACAAGTGTGCTAAAATGCATTTAATAAATGTGTTTAATTAGCGCTAATAAATCATACCTTTCAACACCATTTAGCTTCCATTTGTGCTTCCTTGACATCAGCAGCCCGCCACCCCACGCTCCCTACAAGGCAAGATACATTATCTTAATGAGAGCACACCTCTGCATTTCTCCAGAATGACATCTGTGAGCAGACCTGCATTTGCTTTTGCTTACAGAGATCTAGGACAGGTAGATATTTTGTGTGGCTGAGCAGTAGTTGAAGGCAAACATGAATTCTTAAATTGGAATGATTTGGGCTGACAAAGTAACCAAAAGCATGACAGTCAGCCCTATGTAAATTCAACTACCAAGCTTTCTTGGAAAAAAAGATTTTGCAAAAATGACATAAGATCCATTCCAGGGCTGAAAGATGATCCTTCAGAAAGATTTACTGGCAAGAACCCAGATAAAGCCGAGCAAAGCAGCCAATCTGATAAATCTCTTTAGCATCTGGATTAATCTGCTGGGCAATTTGGGGTGCTTACTCCAGAAAAAAATGTAGACTTCTTCTTATGTATTTATTTTGCAGCTGCTGCAGAAACGGAGCCAATGCACATTATGGTTCTTATGGATTTCTTGGACTAGTGATATTTAAAGATAAAGCTGAAGGCCCAAAGCTCTCTACATAGGTCATCCATCTTAACTATGCCATTTACTATGAGTACTGCACAGTCACAGCTCCTGTTATGCCCTCTTGACCCGAGCCTGTCAGAGGACTGGGAAGTCAGCACTTGGATAACAAACTTAATTACAGAAACCAAATACGATGGTTTTGTAAAAAAATAAAACATTCACACTTAACGTACCTTGGAATCTGCCCCCCTCACCCACCCCCCCAAGGTGATACTTACATCCACATGCATCCAGATTTTGTATTTCTTGCAGATGTCTGCAATAGCTATGAGTGGGTCAAATGCCCCGTACACTGTTGTTCCAGCTGTGGCACTCACTAGAAAAGGAACAAATCCCTACAAGAAAGCACAGAGGCATTTGGCAAAGTCACACAGCAGCAGTCCTAACTCCTCCTGAGAGCTGGCATTGCTCTGATGGTTGCCTGCACAATGAACCCAGAAGTGGCTCCTAGAGGACACAGTTGCTATATCACAGGGTTTTTTGTTAACTTAGATACTAGTGATATGACAGTTTCTACCTTAAGGTGGCAGCAAACTTCCAAACCAGCCTCCATTTATTTAAGATGCAGGAGACAGGCAAGGGCTCAAAGGAACAGTTCTTCTCCCTTTCACCTACCCAAAACAACAGAGTCTGCTCTATGTAATGTCATGTAAAGCAAACCTTATCTGCAAGGCACCTCAGTGTCCAAGGACCATTTCTTGGACTCCTGTTGCTAAATGCTGTACACCACCAAGGAGCACACAGTCACCTGGATTTTGCACTGCGAAGCCTTGAGCATGCAGGAACTTGCACTAGTGTTTTGTTTTCAATTCATTTTCTGTTAATACTCAGAGCAGTAAAGCTACAGAGTGCCTATATTTATCTGTCGAACTGGGGCTCAAACAATCAGAAGTGTATGAACTCCATTTTGCAAAAGGAAATGCAGTGTCAGGAGATCTGGGTGGAGCTTTATTTCCAAACCAACTAGCCGTATCGGTATGGTGTTCTTTCACTTTTGTTTTTGTTTTGTTGGGGGAAGCAGAAATGCAAGTAAGCTTAATAATAACTCACCTTTTGTTTGGCCTCAAGAATTCTTCTTTCAAGGTCTGATGGAATCATTTTCCCTCTGGGAAAAAGAGAGTTATATTACAAATCTGGTATTGACATCATCTTTTGCTGTTACTTCTTCACTTAATGGTAAGCCCAAAAAGGAACAAAGCAACGTTTTTGCCCACAGCTTATGAGGCAGATAGACTCTGTCCATTAGCCTACATTTTCAGTCTGCTTACCTTTTCAACTGATCTGCATCAACACGGTGATGGCAACAGAGACACTCACATCACCTCCCATTAAACACTGAGGCAGCTCCACTGAGCCCCCCCCAGTCCTGTTGGAGGTTGCAGTCCTGGGAACTGCTCGCTCCTGGTCCCAAGTAAGGAGCTCAGCCCAGGCTCCCAAGATGCTCCCTGGGTGCCAAACCCCTCTCAGCAGGTACAAAAAATGCTGGCTGCAAATGCTGGCTGAGCTGCATGGCCCCAGCACTGCGACAGCTCCAGTGTAAGCAGCACTCTCCATGTTCTGGTCCCAGGGATGGGCTCATTTCAGGGTGACTGCTCAGTTACTGGTGCATTACATGTTCATATTTGCTTGAAGCAAGATGTGAGACAAAGCAACCAGTCCAGATTCAGATGCACTGCCAAGCACTCTGCATTGGCTGCATGCTGTATTTGGAACACATTTAAAATGAACCATTTGCCTGAGACTCAGACTCAGTGGTAAAAGGCTTGAAGGCCAATTTAAAAATCCCGTAAATGAACTAGATGCAAGGTAAAACAGAGCTGATACTGAACACTGAGGTTGCATTTCTTTGCTTTAGCCACAAGCAAGACTAGCTAAGAGTTACCATGCATAATGGTAACACAAATGTGGGGTGACAGCTCCCCACATTAGAGGAATAAATTAATCAATGAGTCTAAGTGCTGTCCATTTACATTTATATATACATACACACACACACACACACATATATATATATATACACACACACACATATATATATATATATATATATATATACACACTCACACACTTCGAAGGACTTCCTAGTTCTTAGTATAGACAGACATACCTTTCCTTTCAGTACAGGGATAATTTGTATTTCTTCTTGTTATTGAAAAATAAGAGCAACTTCTACTAAAGCTCAAAATAGCACTTTGAGGAAAACAAAACCATGGTTTTTAGATTTACTTTTGAAAAAAAACACAAAGCAACTTTTTTTTTTCATATTTCCTGATATGGATGCAAATAAAACAAAATATCAGTTTTTAGTAATAAGATCCCGTTAAGCATGACAAGTTTCAATCCTTACACACCTCACAAGTCAGTGACTGGTTCAGAAGAAATGGGTTTGGATTGCTCATATTTTTTTTGCAAAATCTTTCCTTCATTTTACTCATTCAAAACAATGAAAGAGTAATTGAAAGTAGGAAAGTTCTAGTCTAAAAATTAGTCCTGATTTTGTCACAGACATTCAAAACATATAAAGTATTCTACTCATTCTGGGTTTCCCCTAATTACCTGTACATATTCAGAAAAAGCAGAAGTTGTCTTATTTTGACAAACCATTTCTGGGACTGTTAGAGGAGTAAAGAAGAAAAAGTATGCCAAAGGAAGGCTCTGAATTCCTCCTCTAAATTGAGTTTAGACGTTGGTCTTTAATAGTTTCTCTTTTATTGAAGATGTGCACAGATTCATGCACAAAGATGGGCAGGTTCCTTTATTTGTACCCAGAGAGGCGATCAGCCAGCTCCTGGTCACACTGATTACGTGCACAAACTCACGGCCAGGTGAGTGCAATGTCCAAGCAATGTCAAACTTTACTAAGCAGCACGCAGTAGATTGGCTTTGAGTACAATCCAGCACAACACCTTGCTCTGTACTCAGCGAACAGCCAACAACATTGCACAGCACTTCTTTGTGTTGCCACCTGAGCCAAGATGACCTGAAAGCCTTAAAATACATTACAAAATAATTAAATTCTTCATTAGTAAGGTACCTAAAAATACATCTTTACACAAAGCTCATCAAATAACATGGCTGGGTGGTTACATGAGATTTCCTAGGCAAAACCAGAGGCAGAAGGAGGATGGCAGAAGAAATTCAGTAGCAGAAGAGCACTGTGGACAGAGACTGCTGGTGCCAAAGCATTCTCATAGTAAACACATCTGTGTATAGTCTTCACAGTTATCATATCAAAGTGGAATGTTTTGACTGCAAACCTGCAGTTAATGTGCTACTGCTACCAACAGCGAGGTAGTAGACAAGGCAATGAAAATGTACAGTTGTTCATGTCCCAGGCTGGACATTTTGTGCACGCTTTCCTGGTTGAAATTCACCACAAATTGCCATGATACAGCAAAACCAGACAGACTTGGTGGAAATGGATCAGGGTGGGGAGGAAAGGCGCCAAGCACGCCAAGAAGCATGCTTGGTTAGGCTGAAGAAGTTGAAAAGATCTTATGGTACTCCTTCACACTCCTACAAGTCTACATATTCACCAGCCCACGTCAATCACCAACAGCTTGTTCTGTGCCTGCAGGATCTACTGGGGTTTGCTGAGAATTGCAGTAATCTCACTGTGTATTTCAGGATGGGCTGGATAAGTACTGTAGTCTTCACAGAAAAAAAAATCAAGTGGAATTTGCACAAGAAGAAAAGGAAACCGTGACATCATCGATGCAAGTCTGTCTTTAGCGAGTAGAAACAATCATGTTTATTCTGATGCATGTTGGATGTTGCCATTAATTCCTCGTCAAGGTGTGTTCAGTTTTTTGTCAATAAAGAGATACTAAGCCCACAAATCAACCTGCAGGCATTGTGATTGGCACTGTAAGTTGCTTAGTTTGGTGTTCTACTTTTATAGAAGTAGCAAAAAATTTCCATTGCAGGAAAACTTTCCATTTAAGCTAGAGTCATAAACACTTCAATACCCTTTAACAATGGTATTTGGACTCACTGCAAGAGAATATTTTACTGAAAAGCTTCTCAGTAGAATGGATGAGGATTTTTTATTTTACATTTGTCCCACAGAATATGTGCTTTTCTAGCAAATTGCGAATCCTCATCAAGCTCATTTTTGTTAACGTTTCTTTGCTTTCACAAAATGGGTTTTGGTAACCTTTTAGTTGGGTGAGTTCAGACTTCATCTACCACCAGTTTCGTGGTGCCTGCAGAATTGCACGCAGCCTGCTGTGCTACTCCTTCCCATGGGTCATCCCCTTGTTGACCCATGCTGCCTATGGTTCTGGCAATACCCTTCACAGAACTGACTGCACATCTCACTGCAAGGGGCACGTTCTCACGATGGGAAATGCCATCCAGTCACAAAGCAATACAAGTACATTAGCAAATCCTCCTCAATATTTCAGTCCTTTAAAGTGCTCATTTCAGCTAATTTCAGTGTACCAAAATGCAAGTGCATCTTCCTTAAGAAAGCCCCTTTTTGGTTTCTCACCAGAATGTACAAATATATGTAAAGATTGTTAGTTCATCTTTTTGTTTCACTTCAGGAAGAGATGAAAAAGAAATATGAAAAATCCTTGAGGAAGAGAACTTCAACATTTTTTTTTCAGCTCCAAAAAGTGATTCATTAAGAAACTACAACTACAGTCCTTCAGGTGGGATAAATCACTGCAAGGCTGACTGAAGATGATAGCTCTATGAGTTATACTGTTGACTATATCCTACGTGCTCTCTCCATGTTAAGCACTTGGTGATGCTCTTCTATGTACCAACAGAAGGAATAGCATTTGGCATCTTTACTTACCTTTCATCGCATCTAATCAGAATCACACTATCTGTACCAATACCCAAGGCTGCAGCTCCTTTTTTCACAGAAAAGTGACTCTGAAAAAAACAGGTTTTGTTATTATTTATTGCTTTTATTACTATTTCCTATCCAACTTAATGAAACACTACACTCTTGCAAGCCCTTCCGCAAGATGTTCCATATAGGCAGTAATTCTAGTCTTAGGCTTTGAAAACTGATCACTGTAATTTCAGGCTTCGTATCAGGTCACCACAGTTTATTAGAGAAACAGCAATCACTGGATTTACTTCTGGAATATTAAATACACAGTTGTGGCTGGTGATGGACCCAAATTCCGTCCTAGATGCACACCTGCACTGCCTTTTCTCATACATACTGAGCAACAAATTTGATTCAGCAAAACAAAAACTTCTCCAGAGAGAATTCATTTAGTTTGTGGCACCAAGAGTGATGTGCTTCTGCTATGTAACTTCTGGCCAAATAACAGACTGAGAGAAATTGAGAGAGAGAGCCTAATTGTGATCTCATGCCAGTGAAAGTTAGTTAGCTAGTTATAACTCCCATTAATAGACAGAACTATTGTGGTTTAAAATCAGGTCTGGGCTATTATATTGCTAAATCTATTACCTAATCTGTATGGTAAAACATGGAAGTTATATATGAGAGAGCAAGTCAGCCTAATATTCTCTTCCTCATCTTAACTCCTGTTAGTTCATAATTCTAATTCAAATCCTAATGATTAAGATCATGAAATAGTTTTATGTCAGATTTTATCACTAAGAATCAGATGATTTATTAAATGAAATCCAACTGTAACAATACTGTCCAAAGAAATTCTTTACGTACACCACAGCAGTGTTAGCTCAGGAGATAACACTTAAAAATAAATAATAAAAATCAATGAAAAAATCTAGTAAGGCTTTTTAGGCGCCCAAAAGTTAAAGAAAGGAAGACACAGCCCATCCTCCTGCCAGTGCAGGAGTGGAGAAGCAGGTCACAAAGCAAAGGAGTAATCATCACTGCTGTATCAACTGAATACTTGGCTTCAACAGTACTGCAATCATCGGAGTGATGTATGGGAAGAGTTGAATGTGATGTTATGTGTAAGCATCACCTACAGACCTTAAAGTCATTGGGACCGCACAGAGTGCTTAAAAGCCCCGTATAACAATGAGCACCTTGAGAGAAATGAATGTCAAATGTACACCAGCTTTAAGACAGAGAGGAAGAAGAGCTGAACTGTAATTCGTGCCTTGAACTTAATATGTAAAAAAACAACTGTGCTTTAAAAACAACTCAGGGGTAATTTTCATTAATAGTCCTGACTACTCTGCTTAAGGTTGCTCTATATTCTATACTACTTGAAACAGATTTACTACTGTCATTTCCTTTTTTTCTAATAGAAAATAGAACTATCCCACGTGCCTTTAAAAGGAAATACAGATTGGAACAGTTTACTACGAGGAAGAAAATTAAGCCCATGTGCTCAAAGGCATCCGCTGGAAAAAAGCCAAGCTCAGCTGCCTCACTGAAAAGTCTCATGGCACTATTAACACAGCACTGGGAATAAAATGAATATATTGCTGATATCTCAGATGCCTGAAGGCTTTTTACATGCTGAAGGGAATTCAGCAGTTAGGAAAAAAGTAGGGGGAAGAAAATACAGAAGGCAATACAATTTCTAAGCAAACTTTGAACATGCAATTGCTCAATCTGCATATGCAAGAGCAGACATACCATTGCTGTCACATTTTTGCGTATCACGGAAACATCAGCGGAATCACAACCACCTGAATGGCTCTGAAAGAGCCAGAATGAAACTAATTAGTTTCATTCTGCAACAAAATACAGTTGAGGAGCAAAAAAAAAAACCTAAACATTTCTAATGATGATGATTATTAAACTCTGTTTTAGAATTTCTGATACAATACTGACAAATGGCTGTCTGCATAACCACAGGCAGACATATAAGAATGTACAGACCTAACAGAAGGCTGCATATGCAGAAACAGCCCTGGTTAAACAGAACCGCTGATGGATTCAGCTGGGCTAACAGTGGGAAGGATATCAAATCAAAAAAAGTAACCCTTTTCAGAATGTGGGGGCTACAGCCTGTAGTGTATCACACTGGCTGTGTAGGAGCCAGCTGAAGTCCTGTGGTGGGAGACTGAGAGTCAAAAGGGGAGGACAGGACGGCCTGCCTCATGCCAGCCCTGAATCAAAAACCAGGCTGGGAGAAGTCAGCAGGACCACAGTTCCATCGCTGTCTTCTGCTTGCCAGAGACAGAAGGACACGTGGGTGTGAGCAGGCTGTCACACACGCCAACCCCTGGAAGACTATGCACACACACTCAGAAGAGAACTTCAATTTCTGCCTGGGAAGAAATACAGCTGAAATTCAGTGGTGAATGAGGAGGAGGTTTTACTCAGCATTAGTGACAAAAGTGTATTAATAGTCAGAAAAAACAAAAAAAAAAAAAAAAAAGAGGAGACTGAGCCAGTTGAATCATCCCTCTGTCTGAAATTTCAACCGTTGTTGGGCATAAGCCTGATAGTCATTTTTCCATAGTGAGCACTGTAACATCAAAACACACTGCAAATTTATTACAGGCACAGTAACACAATAAGCCTGTTGGAAAAAGGAAAAATTGGTGCTGCTCAAAATGCTTTGATTTTCAAAAGCATGCCATTCTTGTCCTGAATGAATGGTGCTTTAGCATGCAGATGCTTCTATTTTTACAGCTTGCTAAATTATTCGTTCATCATCTGGCATGGCTGAAGCTGTTAGAAGAGCCACCCTCGTGCCATGGGCCCAGAGGCCACAGCTGGTTTTTCAGACTGCAGCTTCTCCCTGCTCACATAAATTCAGAGTGACATAACTCCCAGACGCTGAGCAAGCCAAGCCACCAGCAGCCAGAACATCCCTGAAGGCTGCAGGTTGGGTTGCTGCAACTCTGGTACCCTGCAGACCTGGACGCTCAGCCTCACCCCACCAGCAGAGCAGGCAAATATGTTTTCCTCTCCACCGCCCTTAGACATGAAACAATGCGAGATCCCTCCTTATTCCAACCATCTCAGAACGTGAATCTGGTAACTGCCTGGGCTTCCTCAACAGTGGGAAAGAAAAGAGTACATCTGCAGCACCCCCAAGGCTTGGGCACCCGTTTCAGTTAGGACAAATTATCTTCTGCAGATTTCTCTTTTGATTGGCTATAAAAAGTGCGCAGACTAACTCAGAATGTCTGTTTACACTTTTGGTGATTAAAATGAAGCAGTGTGAATCCTATCTCTAAAGTCCAATTGTAAGCTATAGCTTTTCCTTCAGTTATTTACAAAAAAAATTATACTGTGCCCCATCACATTTTAAATACACCATAACAACAGATGTTTGCTATTGTTTACTTCAGCTACCGCTACTCCATTTTCAAAGTATTTGTCAACAGCAGGAAAGAAATTAACATTATTAATGTTTCTGCATAGCATACCCATATTCTGATCTTCAGCATTTTTGAAAGATGCAATAGTGTTTGGATGCAGTGCTCAGGGACATGATTTAGCAGAGAGTTGTTAGAGTTGGGGTAGTATGGTTAGGTTGTGGACTCAATGATCTTTAAGGTCTTTTCCAACCTGAGTAATTCTATGATTCTAAGACTCACAACCTTTTTTCTTTTCCTGTGCTGACAGTTTTATAGCATTGTCTGAGGAGGAGAAGTGTTGCTCTGAGCTCACAAAGATTCTGTGGCAGTACGGAAGTCCCAAGATACTGACCAGAAGAAGGATTAGACCTAATGATAAGTGTCTTCCCTGGAAGAGGCTCCTCTTTAGCACTGCTCTTCTGGAAGGTGATTTTACTTTTATTTGAATAGGAAATTCAACTTAAATTAAGTTGCTCTTCCTGTAATACCAACTTTTCCACTGTCTCCCTCTGGCTTCGAATACCACAAAGCAAAACTTTTATAGTTACCAAGCATTACACACTGCAAAGGAAGAAAGTTCGGATCCACAAGTTTGAATTTTAGTTTCCTCAGGAAGAAACAAAATCCCTACTCACTCCGTAACTTACAGCTTCAGAATTTGATGCCACCAAATGGAGAACAGGCCCTCCAGGATTCTCTACCTTTCCCTGAAAACCTTACCACAAGGCCACTCCTTGCTAGATGTCCCTCCAGGTACATCTGGCCATCCCCAAGGCTGACACTTTACACCCACATGGCCAGTGGATTCCCTGACTCGCTTCAGAGGCAGCCTCAGGCAGGAGCCATCTCACCCCAAAAACCAAGAGATAGGGGATGCTGGAGGCAGCGAGAGCCCTGCCATGCCCTGCTAGCTTTCTGACGGGGTGAAGAGGTTCCCTTCACATTGAGCAAACTGGTTGGCTTGCTGGGTCTTCTATTATTTCTTCTCTCAAACTACAATGAGAGCTGTGCTGTCACCCCCCTGTGAGTGCCTGCCAAGAGGTTCCTCCTTATGGACCCATCCAGTCTTCTATGGAAAAGTTGTGATTCTTGCAAGCTATTTACACATGATAAAACAAAAAGGCCAAATACTGTTCTGTAACTTGAACCTAGCTTGTTCTCTGCACCTAAGCTCTTCCCCTCCACACCTCTTTCCTTCTCAGACTATGGCTCTTCACTCTTTTTACCTTCTGGGGATAATCCCTGCTCCATGCTAAGAGAATGCCAGGTGGAATGGCCAAAGTCACATCAGGGAACGGGTTAAAACACAACAGCACTTGCCTTACAGACAGAAGGATCAATTAAAATATTCTGAGAAGGCAGCTCTCCTTTTCAGGTGCTTTCTCTGCACTGAAAAAGGGATGCACTCAGTTGAACAGTCTTTCAAGCCTAAAGCCAATGCACAGGGATGTAGGAGGAAGCCTTCATCTGAAATTTTTCATTTAACTGCCATCTATCACTTTTACCCATCTGAATCAAGGTCTCCTGTGTCATGAGCAGTCCAGAACAGCTGCCTTGAAGGACATCACACTGCTCCTGCACCACTGCACGTTCAGGGATGACTGATGACGAACTGGTGACTACAGAGGACTAAATTAAGACCTGAATGCAAGAGTGCCTCAGTGAAATTATGCGTGAGTCAAGCCTGACCCAATCAGTTATAATGTGCCTCAGTGTCACTGGTGAAACAGAAATGATCAGAAGCAAAGACAGAGATGTCACAGCCCTACTGAACTTGGGGAAGACCTGACAAACATGCATGGGTGGGGCTGGAACAGCCACATAACCCACTTTAGGCTGAATGTAGGTTGTGCGTGTCAGGAGTCTAGTGTCTCTCTGTGGTTAGATGAAGAAGATGAACCTCTCCCAAAGGTGATATAAAATATCTAAATTAAGGAACATTTAAGTTCCTAATTTGGATGCTCTGAGTTTCACTCCAGAGATGCTTCCTCTCACTGATCGTACACGAAGTGAAGCTCTCAATTTAGGCACATAATGCACTCCTAAATTGGGAAGGGAATTACTGAGGAGCTGTGAATTACTCCTTCCTTCCCTTCTCCCCTCTGGCAGCTAAACCTATCATGGCCAAATTCGGATCACAGCAATATCAGTGGCAATTGTGGAGTAACTTCACTCATAATAGCAGAAGCTCTAGGTTGGTAGAAATGAAAATAGAGTCTGGTCTGTGATGCTGATATTCTTGACAGAGAATTACTAATACTGGAAACTTTGCTTCCAACTGAAAATCTCAAGAAAAAAAAAAATCTCAATGTTTCTAATAAAATCCAGTGACTTACAGCTTTGTTTATTACTACACCACACGTACAGTGTGGGGAAGCGACAGCATTTCATTTACAGCCTGCTTGTTCCACAGCCATTGTTGTAAAACAGCATGCAGCTGTGACAGGGAGAAACGAGAGTCAGACTGAGGAGCCTGGAAGGGAGCAGAAGATCAGTGTGACATGATAAACGAGACAAATGCCATCCTTGTATCTTACTGCCTGTTCAAGTTCTGCATGACATTTCTTAACTAAAAAGGGACTGTGCTTCTGGATCTCTGCAACTCTCTGCTCTCCTGAAGCTTAAAGCCCAATCCCTGTCTGCTGGGCAATTAAGGGTTAAAGGACCCTATCTTTACCTAGTGGGGTTTCTCAGCTTCCCTAGCAGATGTGGTACCACATACACTGCTTGAGGGAGGGACATAATTGGAATTTCAGGATACTTTTAAAATGTAACATTTAAAATGCTATTCTGGGGATTCACTGTGTATTTGACTTTGGAATGTTTAATTTGCTAAGGGAGATGCTTCTTCCTTGGCATGAAAACACAATTATTAAAGCTCATTTCATTATTTTGAGACCGATAGCACAATTAGGTCCACAGTTTAACATCCCATTGCAATGAATACAATGAAATTCTCTAACGATTAATAAGATCTGTTATTTTAAATAATCATGCTGAACCTTATTTGCAGTACTTATTAGCTTTGTAACTTCCATATGAATACTGGATCTCTAGCTGTGAAGCTAACTTTGGAGAGCTGCAAAGCATTTACAGAATATTTTTGTCCAATTGCTTTGGGGACAATTATCCTGCAAACTGGAGCCTGCAGTTCTGCATTGCACCCC
Source organism: Lagopus leucura (assembly GCF_019238085.1). Classification (NCBI taxonomy): domain Eukaryota; kingdom Metazoa; phylum Chordata; class Aves; order Galliformes; family Phasianidae; genus Lagopus; species Lagopus leucura. The sequence goes on along the minus strand of NW_024962334.1, from coordinate 34,839,473 downwards.
ATCCTTAAAGAGACTGCCTCCCAGCATTTCTGACCAGCTGTTAGGACACCGAGCTCCTCATACTTGTATGAAGCAGCACATGCTTTCTAAGTCAAAAAGGCAGCCAGGAAGATGTGAAGCAGAAAGGATGGCAGCCTGCTGAACCCAGCCATCAGAGTTCTTTCTGGATGAATCCACCTAGCTGGAAAGACATTCAAAAGGTAACCATGAAGCCTGAAGACAGCTCACAGCCCTTCAGGGTACAACCTCTTTTCCCCTTCCCCCTGTACCACTATAAGCTGCAAGAAGCTTGAAATGGTCCTAAGTCCCAAATAACCCCCACAATACACAAAGAAACAACTTCCGCACGGCTGTCTGTAAAGCAAAAAGCTGCATTTCCCCCCCACGGACCACTCAACCCCCTCGTGCCCATCTCTCAGCCTTCCCCGCTCAGTGCACAGCCAGCTCCTGCTGGCACCTGGATGAACCCTGCTGTGCTGAGGGTTGTGCTCAGAGGGCAACCCACAGTGAACCCAGTGCCCCGCAGCATGCCTGGCTGGACACTGCACTTCAGCGCTACTGTCTTCACGGGCGTTATTACCCTTACTACATGACAGCAGGAGTGGTTCCAGCTAGAAGTACTCTGAGTCACAGGGATCTGTTCCCCCGGACACGGCACACAGAAGCCCAGCATAGTGCATCTGCTATTTGATGTGGTCTCTACCATCCATACCGCATTTGTAGATTCAAGGCAGAGGAACCAAAAGGGCAGTGTCTGTGGAGCCTGTTCTCCCTGAGTCTGAGCCACACAGGAGTACACAGCTCATCCCTCCACAGAGTAAGAAGCCAGCCCCCTCCCAGTTCTTCATTACCAGTGAAGGAATAACAGAAATGAAGGCATCTGGCTGCCAATTCTTGTTTAGCTACTTTCCTCATCAGGAATTGTATAATCAATGAATGTACAGATGTTATACTTATGAAATATACCAGAGAGCACGGCTACACAGCTATTATACCAAAACAGAATAGGTAGAATGCTTACCTGTATCCTGGGCTCACTGAAAAACTCCAGAGGAGGGATCTCCAGAAGAGATCCTCCCCCCCTGGCAGTCAGCTCTTAAATGGGCCTTAGGAGAGGTGCAGCCAGGCTCCACCCTTCCGGCAGCACAGGAGAATTGCCTTCACCTGTGCTCCCATGGCTGACTCAGCGCTCACCTCAGGTGATCAATCAGAGGTTCAGGCTGTGATCCAGCAGTTCCCATACAGGAATTCACACAAGCAGATGTATCAGATAGGAAAAAACAGAAACACATACGTGTTCAGAAGTGAAGGCAACCAGTCTGGGAATAGCTGCCATTCCTTTTTCTTTAACTTCTGGGAACATCTTGAAACGTGCAATCAACATAGCATACATGTTAGATATGGCACCACCTGGAGTCCACAGTAATACACTGTTACTTTTTCTATGCAGTGTAATATCATTGCAGTATAAACGATAAGTTTTGCTATGGTTTTCCTAACTCTCCAGTTAACATATCTGTCCCGTGTCAGAAACGTGCATTCTTTCTCCTGATGTTCCACAGAGCTGGGTTGTACAATAACAGGTCTACTACACACAGGGAACAATTTATGCATAAAACACTAGTGGGAAAAAATGATTGAGGTTTCCTTTTATCTTCTTTTTTTGTCACCATTTTTCCTTTAGTCCCTAGTTTTATCTATGTGCCACCTATACATTACAGCCAGTCCATGCCAAGCATATCAACAAGGCAACTTTGTGAGCGGCTTCTGAGTGTGACCTGACCTGTCCTCTCCCTCCTGAAGCAGGGTGATGCTTCACACCCTGGCTCTGAGAAAACCTACACTGTGTACCAAGAGACACTGCCTTCTGGATAACTGGAGTAGGAGAGGGAGGAGAAAGGAAAAAAGGGTCATTCTAATAAATACTATTCTTCTTGTCTGTTTTCCAGTGGGAGTGAGGGGAAAAGGTTACCTCTCCCTTGCGCTACTGTTAAAATCACCGATGTACACTGCTTTAAAACACCCATGTAAGCATCAAATGACAGGTCTACAGTATTTCATTCCTGTATTTCAATTATCAATGCACAAATTACAAACATACTCTTTATTTTATGGTTCCAAGACTGTTACTGAGTCTCTGCGTCTACAGCCAAGCTGTATCTGGCTGCACATTAACACTGCATGAGCACTATGGGAATATAATGCAGGACCTGAGGCAGAGTCCGAGCACTTTCACGTTACACACACCATCACACACATAAACATACATGTACACATAAAACCCAACAGCTTTATCCTGCATACATAGCATACGCATATACACACACATACAGATGATTGTATATTTATGTTTATGCACATACATTTATAAAACAAAAAGGTGTACACTGATCATGGTTTTAGGTTTTTAAATGAACAGGTCCAATTGCTTCCTAACTTTCATCCACCTAAGGATGGAGGAACACAAGCAAGCACTGCCAGGGAATGGCTCAGCTCATCCCAAAGGTAGCTGGGCTATGGCAGCTGGGATGACATGCACGATGCTCACACACATCCACTCTCTCCACTGAAGAAATGGGAATTGCTGTAACAAGCCCAGGGTGTTGCCCTTCTTTTCTACCCAAGGTCCCTGGCTCAAGGCTCTTCCTGTCCTCAGCCCCAGTGTGACAGCTGGTGACCCTGTCAAAGGGGAATGGCACTGGGGGCACAGGGCTCAGAGCGGGTTGGGGGCTGCTTCTTCCTTCCCTTACAGTACCTTGGGAGGTACGAGCATGCTTCTATACCTCCTTTAACAAATGAGGTAACATGACATGGAGAGAGGTTAAGGGAAAATATACAGGTTCCCATCCCTAAAATATGCAAACATCATGCACTGTTGATGATTTAGATGAACTAACGTGTCCAGGTGGAAGAAATTTGGCCTATCTTGTCCAAAGTCAGTGGGCTCAGCATCAAAAGAATCAAGACTGAAATGTTAAGTTGCTTCAATGCTGGATTTTCCTAGTATTTTTTATCTAGTCTTTTAACCCTAAAAACTTATGAACAATAAGCCTGCATTCTGTCTTTAATTTTGCAGCTCTGTTTACACTCACCATTAATCGCAGACAACAAAACACACCAATAAAATCTGAAGACCCTTGTCAGGCCTCTGTGTTCTGCGTACGCAGTACACAAGAACAAGAAGTTCTCAATAAGTAATGTAAGCTCATCTCTTCTCCCACCTCTGCAGAAAGGACCAACCCCAAGCTCCTGCAGCAGCTCCTACGTGGGCAGCTGGATGCCCGCAGTCAGCTGCTGATGAGCCCTGCTGGAACTTTTGCACTTGGATTCCCAGCAGCCCAGGCTGTTATCCACAAGGTCTTTCCTCTGCTTGGTATTTAGTCCAAACGCTCTTTTCCCCTCCATTAGGTCTCTGAGCTTTCTTTCCAGAAGAGCTCCTACCCCAACTATCAGTCTGTTCTCTTTTGACTCACCGAGATGCTGTGCCCAATGTAAATTCTTCTGATCTTTTGCAATTTGGGGAGATAGATGGGCTAAAATATTTAGGTTCAGTGACAAAAAATGTGAAGCAAAAGACTAGGTGGAATGAATAAAATGAAAGCCTTAAGAATGCAGTGTCTTGGTGTCAATGACTTCTCCACAGGCACCACAGGCATTTTTGCCTTACTGATGTGCCCAGATGGAAGCAGGTCTGAGCCTCCAGACACTCAGAGGAAGGAGCCCTCTAAGGTCCCTGCTGAGCATCATGGCCAGCTCATACATGGAAAGCTAACTGCTTACTGTGCTGTTGGTGGGACCCTAACTAACCACTGAATTTACTTCACGGGATGTCCTGTTTTTCCCTCCTTGCTCCAATTCCCCCTCTGGTGATGGGCAACATTTCTTCTCGCTGCTTTAATACAACGCTCTTTCTGCTTCATGTACTCTACAAAAAGTGGGGGCAAGGCCAATGTCTCTTCTGATTATGTTTCCCATGTGCCATTACAGCTGCTCATAATGCAGTGCAATTTGCTCAAACAGACCCTCTCAATCACATCCCTGAAATTCAAAAACATGCAATGCTTTATCTCAGAGAGAGGCCACTAGTGGTTATTAGCAAGCGTCCTCGTGAACATGCATATTTAATTATGTTTACTCTTTAACTACAGGGGATGTCACATAGCATAGTCCAAAAAGCAAGCTTGAAATATCATGTACCAGGTGAAAATATCCCATCGCCACAGCCCCCCGGCCAGCCAACCATCTCTCTCATTTTCCGTAGCGTGACATATTCCAAAAGTACAAACACTGGAGCAATTTCATAGGTGAACCTGAAACGTAGTAATGCTCACATTTAATGCTTTCATCTTCAACTCTAACACATCTTTTTCCAATACTGCACTACATGATAGCCTCAATATACTCTATCTCATATTGAATAGAGTCCTGTTTACAATACTTTTGATAACCCCCCTTCTGACTTGATGTCAGATATTTGAAAGCAGAAACGCCCAGAGCTCTGGAGACTCCATTTCCACCCACTTCAGTGAAACTGCTCATGCCCACCTCCTCCAGGCTCGAGGCTCTGCCCTGAATTCAAGAGCTGCTGGCCCAAATCAGACCTCCTTTGCCTTGCTAAAGCCTGCGTGCATGTCTTGATGCACACACATCAACAGCCCCGTTCATGACGACAAGACAGTGCATGGAGCTAAACACGTGCACAAAAATGCTTCCGAGCCTCAAAGTGCAAAAAATTACCAAAAATGTTCTAAATTCTGCACCTCTTTCTTATAGGAAGCAATGCTTCTAACTGCTTGGTGTATGAGATGTACCTAATTCCTATACTTAAATGCAACTGTTCTCTTAGCAAAGCTTTCATTTTACATATTTATGCATGCAAAATACTAAAATATTTTTTCTGTACAATTCTGGGGAGGTTAGCAAAGGAAACCTCTGACATCATATCTCTATGATCAAATTTCAGTGCCTATAGAATGTTATGGAAAATCGTCATGCTGTTAAATGTCAAAATCATTTTAAAAGCAGACAATTGTTATTCCAGCAACCTTAACATAAAAATTTTCTTTCTTTCATTCAGCTACAGCAGCTAATACTGTACAATACAGCCATAAAATTATATTAAATATCACAAAAAATTTCTTCTACTCACATATTAGTGTTTGCTGCTGATGTCAGCCAATCTGCTGCCAACCCAACCATGTCCAATCCAGTTGAAAGTTGATTAAAATATCTAGGATGCCCTGCATAAATGGAAAACGTTACCGGGAGTCAGATGACTGGAACTGTTCAGCCCTGAGCAGCACGGTTACCTCGGGGTTTCTATACCGAAGGAAGTGCTTTCAAGGCACGAAACAAAGCAAACAGCAATAAATGTATGTATTGGAAAAGGCAGGATTTTTCTTCTTTCTCATTCCAAGTAAAATCAGAGTAATTTCACTGACGCAGACTAATAAATTCCAGCATTCCCCATTATCCTCTCAACGTGCCTTGGAGATGAACACGACGCTGCCTCACACAAACAGCGGCTCGCTCCTGCTCGCGTGTCACATGCTGTCACCGAATGGTTTGTGCCTGGCTGGCTCTGAAAGGCGCACACGAGCCACCATCGGCGGGGCTTGCCAGGACATATAACATCAGTGATGAATAGCTAACCATTATAATAGACGGGGCAAAACGAGAAAATGGAACACTTTGGTGACTGCTTTGCTCACGACTCAACGGCAGATGATCGCATGGAGATGGCGGGGACGGTGGCGGTGCTCGTCAGCTCTTCTCTGCCAGCCTGCAATTACACGCAGGCTGCCTGCAATTGTGGTTTTAAACAAAACCAGCACCGCTGCCACATCGGGACGCAGTACAGGAATATCCTCAATTGGCTGCAAGTTCATTTATGTTGTTAATCTATTTGGCTCCTGGTATTTTTCCAAAATCCCCTTGGCGATTTTTCTTAAAAACGTGCCCAGAAAGATTAAAACAAGAACAGAAACCATCACAGCTCAGTTTTTCCTACACACTCTCTGCAAGGCGCTGTTAAATGGCACAATTACCGATACAATTACAGATGGGTGACAATTATCTGAATGCTGTCCGATGGGAGGAAGAGCCTTCAAAGCACCTGTCCTGCCCCACGGACAACATGCTGCTATGGCCGTCACAGAAAACAAAAGATGGAGCAGGATGATTGAGGGAAGGCAGAACCAGAGCTGAGGGAGAACTTATCTCTGCTCGCCAGCAGTCCCTTATCAGGCATGGACATGAGATCACAGCAGCATGGGGACTGCCCCCTCCCCACAGCACACAACGATACAGCCGGGCTGTGGGACAGAGCACAGTGTGGGGTGGGGGGCATGGAATCTTGTCTCCTTCCCCTGAGACACCCCTGGTGCTGCCTCCAGCCATGCTGTGCCCCAGCGGAGATACAGCTGGCACTGCACCCCACAAGCACTACCCTGGATGCACGCTCACATGGGGTGGGTGGCTCCCTACATGCCCTACTGCTGCCACCAGAGCTACACATGGCCACAGCACCAGGGCTCTGTACTTCCCCCGTGATGGCTGTTCAGTTGGTTTTGAGATTTCAGTATTCACAGCTTGGGCTCAGCATCACAGCCAGGCTCCTCACTGGCTCCCACATTCCGCTCCTAAAGAATTAGGGTGTGAAAGAGGAAGCCCTGGAAGACTCCCAGAGACCAGGAAAACTCTCGCTTTGGAGCTAAACCCAAACCAAAAAGCTGAGGAACAACAGAATTCACATTTGCAGCCCCGGTGTCTCAGCAATGCTCTGGCAGTACCCAGCCCCAGATGACAGCTCTGTGTCACTGCTTATTTCTCTAGCCTCCTGCTTGGGTATCTGCGAACCACACGGGTGGAATGTGGAGCCACATCCCAGAACTCTGACTGTAGGAGCATCACCTCCCAGCAGCGATATCTCCGGAGCACAAGTTGCTGCTTGCATACTGCTTTTCTGCAGGGCACACTCAGCACAGCGGCAAACCCACCCCCTAGGCTGACCCCAATCCCACTGCTGGGCTTTTTTCCATCTAAGTGACACTCTGATGCGTGAGCAAGCTGCGGAAAATTGCGGCTTTGCTTACAAGCCATGCTCCAGGCAACAACAAACAGCCTGTGAGGGGCTCAGAGTCAATGTCCGCCCGTGCAGCCATCACCGAACAAAGGGGTGACAATGGGGAGAGCCCCTCAGAGCCCCCCCAACACCTGCCTCTCGAAACAGACAGCAAAGCTATGTATTTATCAGAAATTCTTCCTCCAAGGGCACGGTGTGCATTCCACTCCACAGAAAGGGGCTGGGTGTAAACCCCGCACATTTCAGCCCCACAAGGGTCACTCCTCCAACCAGGGGAACGCTGTTTGCATTACAACAGCAGCAAAGAAATGCAAGGGATTGGAGCAGCCTCCCATCTGTATGCCAGGGAATAGTTAACATTATTCTGAAGACAATTCAAAAAAGAATGACTATCACACCCCAGGTTAACGAAAATCGCTGTAAGAATTGTGCGCTTTGGTTCCAGGGACCCTCAACGAGTGGGGAAGGCACTGCCCATGCCCTGCACAGACCCACTGGGAACACTAACCTCTGCCACTGCTCTGTGGGTAGCACCAATCTCACCATTCATCGCGGTGTTTTACCAACATTCAGACAGCACCGGACCGTCCACCACTGACACACGGCTGGGCACGGCCATCACTAACCCACAGCATCACAAAGAGCCCCGATCGCCGCTGGGATCAGGCTGCTCCTACAAGCCTACCAAAACGCACGCAGTCTCCCTACAGCCCCCATTCACCCATCAGCCTTTGTCTCTCCCAGCAATCGGTGCACGCTTATTTTTAAGCAATTTCTCAGCGATTCAAATTCTCCCCAAGAGCTCTGTGCACTCCGTTTTATCTCCCAGTCTCAGCACTAATTGCCGCTGCGCTTTTTGTCTGTGTTTAAGGTGGCCCCGGAGCATGGCCGGGCAGTGGGACACAGCTTCCTAGTGGAAATAAAAAAAAGGGCAATTCAAGCAATTTAAGCTTTGTTTCTATTCTTAACCCTAAAGTAATAATAATAATAAAAAAAATTCTGCAGAGAGCTTAGACACATTTCTAATTTTAAGTCCTTACACAAGTGAAGGGACAGAGGTGGCAAACAGCCACCCGGAGCCCCGTGGACTCCAATCCACGTTTGCTGGACTGGGGCTGCTCCTTGGGAAGGTCCTTGCACTGCTGCCCTGGTCCAGGGGAATTAAGACACAGGCCTGGCCCCCACCAGGCAAAATAGAGAGGAGGAAAAAAGGGGGAAATGGGAGGATTCGTTTTAAATGACAAGGGGTGAGCGATGCTGCACCGACAGCCCCAGGGCTGGAAACAGTCCCTGCGCTGTCAGAAACTGCCTGGAAATAGCAGAGCTCCAGGGTTGCTCCAATTTGTAACACTGCGGGACACAACGAGATACCACTTCCATCAGTGCAGCCGTACCTGTCTTAATGGCATACTTGAGCGTGGTCCTGCAGTTCAGGAGGATTTCTTCCAAGGTCTGCGGCTGCTCCGCCAGCTCCCAGTTGTACTCCTGCAGCAGCTCGTTGGGGTAGTGGAAATCGATCACTTTCGTTGATCTGTCGAAACTTTTCACCACGTACTGCAGCAGAATGTCCACCACATCCTGCAGGAAGGACAGCGTCGCTGCCTCCCCATCGCACGCTGGCAGCAGGTCTGGGAGTGAAGGGGGAAAGTTAACACTGCTGCGGGACTGCACGGATCCCAAGCTGCTCCTTTTGTGTCTGGGAGATCTTTTTGTTGTGTTCAACATAAAGAAATTTTACTTTGATTTGTTAAGGAATGTGGACCGTGTTTCAAGGGATGTGCCAAGGGACGCGGTCAGGTTTTCGTTTCCCCATCTAAAAATAGCGGGTTTTGCTCCCAGGATATTTCAGATCAATTTCTGAGACAGCAAGAGATGGCAGGTGAACGGGGAAAAAAGGAAAAACGAATCTCGGGAAAAAACGGGAAGTTGGTAAACAGGAAGATAGCGGCAAAACGCAACCCCCGCCCAGCCATCAGTGCGCGATGGAGCCCTGTCCCCGCAGCCCACAGCTGGCTGGCAGCACGGTGTCGCGCTCCGGGCAGTGCCGCGGCCGCGCCGTCCCGCAGCAGCGCGAGGCGGGGGGCTTTGCTTTAGGGCAAAGTCACCGTGAGCTCAAGTAGGGTTCCTCCTCCCGGAACCCACCACCACCCCCACAGGGTCCGCAGCGGGAAGGTCGCTCATCCTCACAGCGAGCGACCCTCAGGCTCCAGAGCGCCGCGTGTTCATTTTTATTGCGTTCGGGAACCCTTTCGTTCTGTACTTCCAGCGGCTGCGCAGCGGTGCGGGGCTCGGTGCCCTGCGGAGCCGCCGTGTCCGAGGCCGCCGCGGAGCGCCGTTACCTGTTGAGTGCAGGAACGCGTAGTTGACGTCGGCTCTCCTGCAGCCGCAGGGCTTCTTGTCGCAGGTGCAGGTGGGGCAGGACGGCCGTGGCTCCGCCGCCCTCGAGGTCGCCCTGGCGCCGGGATCCGCGGGCTTCTCGGCGTCTCCGTAGAGCAGCGCTTGACAACGACAAGGGGACGCGCGCTCAGCGCCGCGGCCCCCGGCCCCCCTCCCCGGCCCGAGGCTGAGCCCCGGAGCCCCGCAGCCCGGCCCTTACCGCACAGCTTGTTGCCGATGCCTCCGGTGAACTTCTGTGCCACTTGGCACCAGGCTCTGGCTGCAAGACATAACGGAGCGGGGGTCCGCGGGTCGGGCGGGAGTCTCGCCCTTCCTCGGGACCCCCCTGGCCGTCCCGGTCCCGCAGCTCCGGGACCGACGTCGGACGCCGCGGTTCCGTCGGGTCGGCTCGGGCCGGTCCCGGCCGCTCTGCGCCGCCCTACCTGTGCCGGGGCTCTCGGCGGCCGCGGAGCCCTCCTCGGTCCCGAAGGGCCAGAAACCGGAGCCGGGGCTCGCCATGAAGGAGCCGAAGCGGACGAAGAGCTAAGAGCTGCAGCCCGGGCGGCCCCGAGCGGGTGTGCGCGAGGGCGAGAGCGCGGCCGTGTGAGAGCGCGCGGCTGCGCCGGGTGGCGGCGAGCGGAGGGGGCGGGGGCGCCCCGGGCACGCGTGGGTGGGGGCGGCTCCGTGGGCGCCCCAGGACGCTCCCTGCAGGCGCGGCGGCCGTCCTCGCCGGGCCGGGCCGTTCCTACGGCTCGGGGGGAGGCGCTTCGGCGGCGGCGGGATACCTCCGGGCGGGCACCGACGGGACGGGATGAAGGGAGAGCACCGGCACAGCGCTGGGTGGAGCGGAGGGCGTTCTCTCGCACCGCAGCTACGGCTGTGCAGCCCCGAGAAGAGGGCTGGGACACCTGTGCCCAGAGCGGCGGGAAGGCTTCCCCTCTGCCAACGACCCGCGAAGCGCTGAGAAATCCCCGTCTTCCCTCACCCTTTCCCGGGGCACCCCCCGCGGCTGCGAGCGGGCGACTGGGGCGGGGCAGCCCTTCGCTTCTCTCCCGTCGCCGCCCTAGGAATGAATGCTCCGCTGCTCCTCTCGAGCCGCCGCTCCGCCGCTCCGCCGCCCAGCCCCTCGGACCGCGCCGTGCGCTGCTCTCGTACACCCGGGTCGCACCCGCGCCCCGCGAGCTGAGCCCCAGGGCTCGGCCTTGGCTGCGCCTCTCGGCGGGGACGGCGCGGCGGTCCCGCTGCCTTGTTCTGTCGGTGCTGGGAGTAACTGAGGCCCGGGCAGCCGCGTCCCTGCCTCGCGCATTGTTATTAACGGTACCGTTTGAATAGTATTCGAGAAAGCAACTTTAACGCAGATTTTAAAATTTAAATGATTTATCGCAAATTTTACATCGCAGCACGTTGTAACCCGGTGCTGTGGCCCTGCTGCCAGTGAGAGGTCCGGAGGTGATGGCGGCCCACCCCTCACTGAGGGCTGTGTGTGCGGGGGGACAAAGCCCCAACCTGTGCTATTGTAGTCTCTATGGAGCGCAGCAGGGGCACGGCCAGGCCTTCCCGCTAGCTTCCCAAAATCTGCCTCCCCTTGTAGTTACAGCTGGCAACATGCAATTATGAACCCTGAAAGGAATAACGGCAATTATCTGCATAATAAGGCAAAATAAGGGCTTGTGAATAAGGAATCAGGGGAAATTTTGAACACAGTGGCTATCGCCTTTATTTCCATTTAATTTCTAGTGGAACTGATTAAGAATGATCATTACATTTAGGCAGCAATCAACCGGAGAGCATCTTTCTGTTCCTTTCTTGGCACCCCAGAGATTAAGGTTCCTAAAAATCTAATGCAAAGCAGAACAAAGCAAACATGATCCAAGTGCTCTGTTAGTGACGGGGTGAGGAGAGCTGGGTCCTTCCATCCTCCGACATCTCCAATGCTACATGCAGTGCTAACCTTTATTGCTGGCCACTGGCTTACAGGAAAGTCAGTAGTGAAATAAACTGCTACAGAACGCAATCAATTAATCATTTGTTTTCATTAGAGGGACACATACCACATAGAGCTTATCCCAAAATTTAGGCATTGTAAACCTAAAATAAATAGAAATTCCCCTGTGATGCCCTTGTCATTTATTTCTTCCTGTAAAACAATTTACTAGAAACAATAACTAAGGTTTTCTGGAGGTGCCTATGGGATTTTGGAGGCTTAATGAGGAAATGATAAACTAAATGGTTTATTTTAATTGGGTAAGAGTGATTAAATGCAGAGAGGAAAACAACACGCACCGAGGAAGGTAACCTACATTTAGGCTGCTTAATGCTTAATAATTTTAAGATGCAGTAGTGGTATCTGAAGGAAACCTGATTCCTTATTTTTCTAAAGGTATATGCCAGCAGTGATGGTGTCCCTTTGCATCGGTGTTGGGCTGTAAACTACAGTAATTCGTACTGACATGAACACACATGTTGTAAACCTGAAATGTCAGAGATTTAAAAAAAAAAAAAAAGAAAAAAAAGGAAGCATGTGGTATAAAATGATAAAAAAGATGATGCTAATAACAGCAAACGGCAGCGGGGCTAGAACTGCTGGATAAGGCGCCGGCGCTGCGAGGTCTTCCGCAGCAGCCTCCGGTAGTCATAGGGATTATCTTCTGCTCTGCTTTCTTCCAGGGAGCTCTCCGCAACCCTTGACCTAAGGATTAAGTGCAGAAGTGTTTCAGGGATTGAAATGAAAACATTTACCTTGGCAAACACTCCTAATCGGTCGCTTAACTTCCACCCTCAAGACAAAAACAGAAAGAAAAACCCAACCGTGCTAGGCCTCGTCCAGCCGTGCTGCAGGAAGCAGCGCCTCAGAACAAATGCAGCTGAGATGAACGCAGAACAACGTGTTCTTCTGCAATGGGGTCACAACAAAGGGCACAAGGCCACTGAGAACATGTTGTGCTATTTCTCATCCATATAAATCCGACCTTGCATTATTTCACAGCTTTCTAGCCGAAAAGTGAAAGATTTGGAGTAATTAACAGCTCTGGCAAAGCATCATTTAACAAGTGAAGTAATTCCCTCACATGATGTTTAATTCCGCAACTTCACAATGCCATTCTACAATGGACGTAAACACTGCCTCCAAAGTGCCAAAAAGTAAAACAAGCAACAAACACAGAAAGCTCTACCAACATTTCTGTTATTATTTTGGATATGTTTTTAAATCCAGCAGTCATCCTGGCGTTTTCTTTACATTTTTACTTGGATGCTTTGCAGGTTTCTCTTATATATATGAAGATACAAACGGAGCCATAAATAAAATAAATGTGGATGTTTTCGTATGTGCAATCTGTGCCTGAGCATTGCTAAGAATATGAATTTTCTTCGCCCAGCAGAGGTCCCCCTCTATGAAGTCTGTGTGGGAAGAGCCACCCTTCAGAGCTCCTCTCCTGACTACCCACTCCAGCGGTGCCGCCGCAGCCATGAACACAAACAGTGCTATGGGACAGCAGGAGGAGGCACTCAAGCAGGGGCCTTATCTGTGGAAAGCAGGTGAAAAATTCGGCATATGTCCAGCTTTTTGGAAGCTGAAATGAGCCAGGTTCTGCTTTAGCTGGATCTGATTTTCGATCAAAGATTTACAGCAGGAGTCTATCTCATCTGAAGCTTTGGAAGCCAAAACAGGTGGGCAGGCTGGAGATAAACCATGCTATCATTTGTGCCTCTGAATGAAGATGGAAAATTTTCTGCTATCCATATTCCAAGCGAATTTAGCAAGATTCAACAAATAAACTATTTTTTTTTGTCTAATTTGTTGTGTTTTTTTTTTTTTTTTTTTTTAATGAACATGCACATAATATATTTTTTCTCTGCAAGGATATGCAACGTTTATTTGTCCTACTATGCTTTTCTGTGTTACCTCTCAGTAGTTCTTAAAGTTGAAGTTCTGCGCTCGACGGGATGTCTCCTCCTTTTTGTGGTAGAGCTGCTGTCCTTTGAGGTGGAACCAGTAGATGAAATTTCATGGTAGTAGATATCTAAATCTAGCACCTTGCCCAGACTGTCAATAAATAAGTAATCTAAGTCAACAATTCCACTTTTGAACAGTATATTGAACATTCAAAAGTAATACAATCAGATATCATTTCTGTGTTGAGAATGTAAAGAATATATGTGAACATAAGAAGTGATTCTCTGGAATGTAACTGCTGTATGATGCAGATGCTGACAATTTTGCAATGCCTAGGTACTTTCAGATGTTCATAAAGCAAACGTGTAACTAAAAAGGTCTGAGTTTACTACTGCATTCAGTAGGGACGCATGTTTATGTTACAATTCATCTGATATATTTTAGGCATCTCTCTTAGGAAGATATGAATAATTTTCCTAAAGATACCTATTTTTTTTTCCCATCTTATTATATGAAGAGAGTCTAAAGCAAACAGTTCAGATACTGGTGCCAATAATGCAGATGTCTGTATGTTTTCAGAATGTTAAAACAGAATGTAATATGTACAAAAAAACCCCACCACAATCCCAATATCCAGTTTAGAAAGGTTAGGGAAAAAATCTATCCTAAAAGCAACCTGAAGAAGAACCTTCAGAATTCTGTTCTCACAGTGGTAGAAATAACTCTTTGATATCAATTGCTATGTTCAAATGATGTAGAGTCACCACACAAAAGAAGATGCTGTCATGGAACTGCTTAACCAAATTTAAGATAAGTGAAGCCAAACTGAGGCAAGATGGGAAAATTATTATTACTGTATTATTATTATTATTACTATTGTTCGCTAAACGTAATATAACTGTATTATTTTCAAGATACAAACAGCACCAGAAGAGCTGTAACTTAGAACTGACATGGATGTTAAGTGAGTCCTTTAAGCAGTTGCATAATGAAGTGCAATTTAAACAGTGGTTGAATGAAGCTATATGCACATATTAAGGGCATATATGTAATATAAGTTCATTTAGGATATTTTTTTTTTATATAGTGCTTGTATTCTGCAGCCTCAGCCAAGGATAGCACTGAAAGCCCATTCACACACTGCTCAAGTGCCTTTCCTCTCTGAACAGGCTTCCATAGAATTACAGTGTCCCTAGGGAGCAACAGAAAAGCTGATGTATATGAACACAAATAATAGGGTGCTAGGATGTAAGGCAGAAGCTGTGAACCAGAGCCTAAAGCACATGTAAGAATCTTAAATACAGAAAGGCAGGGTGTATGTATTGTTTCCTTTATTTCTACAGAGATCTATCAAAACAGGTTAGTTACACGGTGAAGAAGAGATTTCTGGTTGAAATTTCAATGGCTACACTGTTTTACTTGTTATTATTATCTTACAGTTGTATTAATATCTTACTGTTTCCATTTTTTATTATTATTGCCAAACCACTGTATATTTTTAGGAGAGAATTTTAACAGTCTTCGTATTTTGGCTAACAAAAGAGAAGTGGTTGCTCATTTGCTTTGACTGGAATTTTAAGCACCTTCAATTATTTTCTGTGTCAGAACTATCTTTGCTGTGGACCTTATCTTAACTTATTATTGTGCTTGTGTTGCCATGGTAAAGGGCCATGCTGCAGTAAAACCAAACAACTGAATTCCATAATGGATTTTTGTCGCTGAAAATTGCATATTTAACTTTGTGTATGATGCCCTTCTTCTGAATCACCAAATTACTGTGCATTTTTAATGCTTTATTTCCCCAGTTGAAGTGCAGCTAAGAACTATGTCTAGCCTACTAAAAAGACAGTGAAATAATGGAAAAAATTACCTTTCTTTTCTTGGTTTCCGTTTTTCATCTTGTACTGATTTCTAAAACAAACCACAGAGTAATTAAAGAAATACTAAGAAGAAAGTTTATGCAAAGATGCAATTCATCAGTATGCTTGGTGGGGGAAGCGTTGTGTATTTTTTGTTAAAAGAAAGTACATAGAACTTATTTGTGGAGTAACAGAGCAAGTGCACCAGCAAAACCTCAGCATCTTTGTGACTAAACATGTCACTGAGAATGTGTTAGCACTGGTACTCCCAAAAATCAGTTACCATGCTTCGGGAAAAAAAAAAATAACAACAACCAACAAACCAGTGGAAATTGACTAGAATTTATGAATTGTACACTGCTTAGCCACTGAGAATCGGGGGTCCTGATGGACACCTCAGTAGGCAGGCAAATGCACAAGACAACAAGACATATAATTTCAAAATGATAGACTGATTTGTAAAACAAAACAGTAAAAGTCCCAAGTAAACTGTGACTTGCATGACCAATGGCTACCATCAGGTTTCACTTAATCTTGATACGCAAGATGAGTCAGAATGGAACTTGTCTCACATCTGTAGTGTGATGTGAAAGAAATACCTGCTTTTGTAGGAGGGGCCATAAGGCAAAGGAAATTAAAAAAAACCAACATGTTCTCATACTGTGCTTTAACTTTCAGGTAATCTGGGCATGATAATCATTACCCTGTTAGAGCTGTTGGTCATGGAGATTTTTTGTAAGGCAGAAAAGCCATGAAAGATGGGAAAGCTGACTGCCTTCTGGTATCTCAAATCAGAGCTCAGTGTCTTGTCCAGTGTCCAAGAGCAGAAGAAGAGGTATGTTCACTTCCTAAGCTTCAGTACAAATTGATAGCGAATCTTTACCTCACCAGTAAATTTTAAAGTTCTAAAGGAAAGACAGACTTCCCTTTTTTACAGTTTCTTGAAAAACACAATTAATTGAAAGCAATATTAGCTAATATATTGGAAAATTGCTGCTAAAAACTTGTTGAAAAAGTCTCCAACATCATTGCAGTTTTTGTTTGCACTGATGCGATGCCATTTTTCTGATACGGAGTTGGCTGCATAACAGATTTGTTTTCATAAAATAAAATGTTCCTGCCTGTATTGCCTCAGCTTTCTAAAAAGGCATTTGCTTTAGAATTATACTGAATTATACTTCTCAGACATTTTACAATACAGAATACAGTGTCATGTCTTTCATTTCAGCCCTTTATCTTACCAATCTTGTTTTCACAAAACACATCTTATTCTTACATACCAGTTTATTTTTAAGAATATCATTTCATTTTAGAATGCAATTGTTCCAAAGCTGTGTTATTTACAAGCCCCCATAATAAACCATAGCCGTATTTGTCTTTTTTGGCATGCCAGACACAAGTCTCCCTGCAGGCCCCTGTGACACCTTCTGTTGAAAGGAGAAGCAATTGCTACGGTTATTTTATTAGCTGGGCTCTCACCGGCTGCTAAAATAGGTCAGTAACATACAGGCACCTCGAGCAAATGAGTTTAATTGCTTTTCTGTTGGAACTGCTTTCTGAGCTGCTTTCACGCTTTCTCTCTTTTTGCTTACTTTCTTGCTTCCCCCCCATATATTAAGGGCACCAAAGTCAAGAATGGAAAGCAGACCTTGGTATCTGAACTTGGACCGAGGGCTATATATAGAGACCCTCAAATCCATTAGTCTCCTGAGCTGTTTGTATTTGCCAATTCCTTCATAATCACAATCTGACACATTTGTAAAGGAAGTTACAGTGTGCATACTAATACAGCCTATTTTAATATTTGCTCTCTCTGCAAGATCAAGCACTAATTTATACGCTCAAAATAGCTCTCCGAACGAACCTGCTTTTCCCCATGACTTATAAAGAATCTACAGAGAGCAAGCACTTATTTTAGGTATTGAAAGTGCAAATGCTGCTTATGCATATTATAAATGTAGATACGTTCAGGTACAAAAGTAAATATTGGCCCAATTTAGGGCTCCAAGCAGAGTAACTGCACCTTACTAATTTCAAACCTGGTTTGAGATTTGATGTTTTTGCAGGGCACAGCTCTCATGCTGCATCAGAAATGAACACAAGAACTAGGCAATTAAAAAGTATTTTTAGGTGGGAATTATCTGGCAGTTTAAGCCCACAGTAGCTTGCTAAACTCACATGTATTAAAGTGTAGTAGGTGGAGTCTTCAGGGTTATTTAATGTCTTGGGCTTCCGCGGCCTCCTTGGGGGTCTTTTCAGGGGGCGAGTGTCTTCTACTTTGGCTGTAACTGTGAAAAAACAGAAAATAGCAAAGCTTATTTCTTCATAGAATAGGAGGCTTCTATAAAGAGAGGAGGATTTCACCAGAGAGTAAAAAAAACATCCATTTAGCCACTTTCACTGCTTGCAGTCACTCAAGAATGCAACTGTTTGGAGCAATTCTGCAATCAGACTGGAAAGGAGAATGAATTTACTCATTTGAGCTCTGATGACCCACACAGACACATGCCATGTAGTGAATGCCACTCTGGAGCATGCCAGCACTCTGCCTGGCATAGATTTCTCCTTAGTAGGGTTGGTGCTGCTCACTGAGAGAGAGGCTCTGAGGGGCAGCGTCTGTTGGAATGCCACCAGCTCATGACAGGGAGCTGAGCAGGGTTGTGATATTAATCACTGAGGTGCCAAACAGGAGAAACAGCATTAAATCTCTTCTCTCCCTGATTCAAAGGCCGGACCTCTATGCTATCATGGTGTAGGTTTTCCCCAAGGTCTCCTGCTGAGGCTGTTCTGTGTGAAGTGAAAAAACGTACCACTGGGCAGTGTGACAATGCACACTGCACCCACTGCAATCTAGTCTGCATTCTCTAGTTTACTCAACTCGTGGACTCTGCTTTTGCAGAAATCTTCTACAGAAATGGGAAGAATGTTTTCATTCTAAAGGAAATAAAACCAAGAATTTACACAAAATGGAAACTGCTGTCCACTAGTTGTCTCCCAGCTCCAGGCTGGATGCTGACTCATGGGCTGCACGAGTCCCTGAAAGAAGCCATCTCTGCACATATAATTGAAGATAGTGAGGGTGGAATCAATAGCTAGCTGTCAATGAGCTAATGAAATGCATTCCGTTCATCTACTGCTTCATATGAAGCAACTCTGACTCCATAACCCAGATGTGCTAATTACACATGATTGCATCTCAGAAGGAAGAACATATTTTGTTCTTTAATGGCCACCAGAAACTCTTACACTGTTAAAATGAAACCTCTCCCCTGTACGTCAGACATCTTTTTAATTAAGGAGAAAGCATGATCATTTCAAATGAGAAATGGTCAGTAATGCATCATTGTTGACTCCTGCAAAATTAGCCGTGTAAGTTTTTGTTAGGTATGATAAATAAAGGCTTGTAAAGGTCATGGACATACAGAGGAGCCAGAGTGAATAATGTTCATTTAAATTGTAGTGGGATAATGATTACATTCATTGTCTTAGTTTCTTATCTGAAATGCAGACGGCTTCTCACGTAATGAATGAAACAAGTACTTTTTAACATTTTGCAATGTAAGAGAACAATGGTGTTTTTCTAATTCAAGGTACAGATAATTCCTATGAAATAATGAGATTCAGATGCAATAAATTCATTTCACTAACCTGTATGAAATATAAATTACATTCTTTTATTTGAAATGGTATGGCAGGCCTGACTCTGCTCCACATGGGCTGTTGTTACTCTGCTACATTTCACGTGGGCCTCCTGGAGTTATCTGAGTTTCCCTTTGGGGACAGTAGAAGAAAACCTTCCCTATTGTATTCTTAGAACCAACAGGAGCCTAACTGGAAACAATACCTTAAAAAAAAGCAACACCGTAACAAAACCCACAAAACCAAATTAAAAAAAAAAAGAAGCAAAAACCACAACCCAAAACAAAAAGCCCAATCCCTTAAAATTCTACATAATTCAAAAGAAACAGCAAACTGCTTGTGTGTAGGACAAAAACTACATCAAAGATCCTGACTGCATGAAAATCTGGAAAAAGAACATGGAATCAAACTGTGGGCTCTAAGAAAATCTTAAGATTCCAATAATACTTAATTTTTTTTTAATTTTCCCTTAAGAATTCATAAAATGTATACTGCTACATCATTGAATTCATCATTGTCAAGCATATTGGAGCATTCTCTTATTCTGTATTACAATTATTCCGGCTGAAATTAGTTGTATGTTTCTCATTTATTTGTTCTGCAAAAACATATTCAAAAAATCATTTTGACAATGGGGGTTTAGTAAAAAACAGCTTTTTATCTTGGCCTGCGCACTGTGCATATCTATGAGCTATTCTGAAGAACTGAGGGGACAGAAGCATTATCCTGAGGCAGCCAGTCTTCTCAGCTCGGACATCAACCATTCCTTTGTAAGATTACACAGAGAACAGAAAATGTCATTCTGCGTTTTGCCTTCAAATTACACAGTGGGTAACAGAAGCTTGATGGATTTAGCTTTCTTTGTTTCACCATAAAGTAAACTTGTGATTTGCATCAGTGCCTAGATTTGTGTGCTTGTTGCTACTGAAACACAGCTGATGTGGTAGTAGTTAGTTGTGGTATTGGACAATTCCCTGCACGGAGTAAGGTTTGCCTTTTGCTGCTACAAATTTGTAGCAGCAAATCTGCTTTCCAGAAATCATTTACTCAGTCAAGTTAAAGGTGGAAGGCAAATTAAATATCTAGGCTTGATAAATGGTCGGTTTGATGTGCTTGTTTTCCAGATGGTCTACACCTTTCTGCAGCAAGCAATGGAGCAGAACAGAGTAAAATCATTCACTTATTAACAGGCAAAATATGTTGCTTCATTACATAGAAAAGCTTTCTTTCAGAGCACTACAGTAAAATATGTTATTGCCTTTTCTGTTTAAAACTTCAAATATCTGCAGGAAGATCTGGTCCTGTGTCTTTGATCTGAAAGGGAAAACCGATGCTTCTACCTAATGAACATTTAAATATGCATGCCACAAAAATGATAAAAGTCCATTCAAAGAATCATACAATTATTAAGGTTGGAAAAGACCATTATTATCACCTAGTCCAACCATCACCACCATGCCCACTAACCGTATCCCTCAGTGCCACGTCCACACGTTTCTTGAACACCTCCAGGCATGGTGACTCCACAACCTCTCTGGGCAGCCAATGCCCAACCACTCTTTCAAAGAAGAAAATTTTCCTAAATTTCCACAGGGCAGTTAGCCTGTGCTCTGTGGTTGCACAGACGCAAACAGTGCTCCTGCACTGCCACGTACCTTAGTGCAATGCATAGGAGAAATTAGAAACAAAGACATTTGAAAATTCACTGACATTATTTTTTAAGATTTTACTAGCAGGAAGATGGGTCAAACAAATTTGAAAGCTGAAAAATTTCCTTCAAACTACAGAAAATTTGGAAAGCAGTGTCTATTTGAAACATTCAAGAACGGGAAAGAAATGCTTGAATAAAGATGAGTCAGTATCACTCGTCCTTTAGGCTGAACGTTCTGCACATCCTGACATACAGTGATAACCTTGGAAGACAACAATCTAGAGGAATCTACATCTATGGATGCTAATGCAAATTATCATCTGTCTTACAACGGATCACATACTGAGTACTGAAGAAATAGAGAGGCTACAGCTACGATAAACATCTGAGCAATGAAAGGTCTTTATTTATTAGGTCACCTGGAGAAACAGTTAAACCTGTCTGCATGTCACTGAAGTGACATGGTACTAGTTTCATTCAGTACTGCTCCACATCTTATGCAGATGGGAAGGATAAAGCCAGCCCCAGAATAAAGCAGGAAGAAAAAACAGGCAGGAGATCCAGTAATTGTCTGGGTTTTGCTGAGGAGACTGGAAGTAACCAGAAAAATGCAGGTATAGTAACCGGAACTACAGAATATGATAATAAAAAATTAGCAGCTATTGACCTTCCTCTTCCCTGCAAAGGCTGCCCAGGAAATCTGTGTAAGTAGTGCTCAGCAGCAGGGGGGTTCCAGGTGAAGACCCCACCTGTGTCACAGCTTTGTGGAGCTGAACGGGTTCTTGGCTGCTCTGAAGTGCCTTGTACCATGAGAATTTCAGTCTAAATACAGAAAATTCTCTTCCAGAGATTTTGTACTTGCAATGTCATTTAATACTTACAAGGATGGGCATTGTTATTCATCTGGTGGAAAAAAAGATAATTGTTTCCATATGATCAAGTTCCCTTCCTTCAGTTTTTGACCTCAAAAACTACACTGTGGCCTACTACATTTGTGCATCTGTTCTAACCTCAAATGACCCCAAGGCTCACTAGGAGCCCAAAGGGGCAGCCATTTTGGGATGCAAATGGGATGCAGCCATTTTGTTTAGCTGAATGTATTTAGTAAGCAGATGCAACTGAGTCGGTGATTTGAGCTACAGGGAATATTGCTTATTCTAGGAACCTTGTACAGTGTGCCTTATGCATTTTTATAAATACAAATAAATTCACTTATGAACAACTTAACCTTGTAGATTTAATATTCATTAAAACTTTTGGCTTGAATGTTCTTTAAACTGCAGGATTTACATTTTTATTAAAATAAACAGCTTTGAAAATCTGAACACTTGTCACAGTTTGCCATCCAGCTTTCCCACAGTTCCTCCCCTTCTGTGGATAGCAATATAATAGGATATTTTATCACAGTAAATTCTCAGATGGATAAAGGCCACCTCTCCACTGATGAAGGCAGACAAGCATTGCTATCTGTCATAAACCCATAAAATACACATCTCATGTTACAGTTATAAAATGATGTAAGAAACTAATGAAGCTGAAGAAGGTGTATAAATAAGTGCAAACCACCAGAATAATAAGATATAGACGTGATCTGAAGAACAGCTGATGCTCAACAAACACTGCTGTAGGGCAGGAAAACAAAAATGGCCCAAGAGGGAAACCCGAAGTAAAAACTGTAAATGTGTATAAATCATACTGAAACACAATGCAGGGAAGAAAACAAGAAAGCTCCTCCCTATTTAAAATACAGTGCATCACTCACGTCTTCCTGCCTCACTTTAGCATGGCAGTCTGCAGCACAACACCTCAAGTCTTTATTTTACACAGTTGTCTAACTCATGGCATACAATGGTTAAGGGCAAGGTAGGAGTTCAGTCCAGCTTCGTAGTCGAATAACACCTACAATTCTATTCTAAAAGCATCTACCTTTGAAAAAGTCAAAGAAAACACTGTCCAAAGATAGACTACCAGTACCATTGCTGAAATTTTTTGCAAAAGACAATTAGACATTATTAACAAGCATTTAATTTTTGCACCTGTAAATTAAAGAGAAAGTTAAAATAGGGGCCTAGTATCAAATCCAAATTTTCTTAAATACCATGCCTAGTGCACAAAAGAATAAAATGTTGTCATGTCAAATATTTATTGGGAGAAAAAAAAAATGAAGAAAATAAATTCTTTTGTTAATATCACATAGCATCATTTTGTAAAAAATTAAATTTCTTTCTTTTCATCAAAATGAGGCTAAAGTCCTGGTTTCTTATGCAACTCAACACTATTTTCATGGTTGACTTACAAAGTGTTAGGACTTGGTTCAAAGAAATGTATGACACTCGTTACATCTGTGTTAAAAAGGATACAAGCAGCACTTTCACACACTTCATCATTGGGAAAACGCTGTATTATGACACTGCAGGGGTATAGAATAGTGACATGTTCCAAGATAAAGTGAAGGTAAGTGGCTGACTGGTAAACACTTTAAGTGGGATTGCATTCACAGGTGATAAACTCTGGCATCCTTTTGTCTCCTGAGGAGCTAATTTATATCAATGCTTAGAGAGGACTCTGTACTACTCTGCTGCTGATACAGTTTTATCCTATTCACTTGTTAAATTCATGAGACCTTCAGCTGTCAAACAGCTGCACTTGTCTTGGTTGTATTTTGGGAACCCACTGCCCATACTAACTGGAACATAAGTAACTTTGGAATATGTTTTCACAAGTAGTATACTCTTAACTACAGAAGTTAAAAGGATGCTAATTACTAATACGAATTTACTTATAATTTTAAAGTCATTCCCATCAACATTAGGAGGAATTAGAATTTTTGATGGACTCAATTGCACTTCTGGGTAGCTTAAAATTTTACTCAGCAAAAATGTGCCCAACTTTGGTAAAACATTTGACATAATACCTAATATAGTCTTGTATTTTAGCCATTGCATACAACACTGAGCAACAATGAGTAAAAAAGAGCCAATGTGGAATTTTTACCAAATAAATGTACCTCTACAGATGCTATGACCAGGTCTTACAAAGATTCATTCACCAATTTTAACAAGCACTGAAACAAAATACCAAGAAAAAGGTAAACGTGTAAATCTCTACCAGGCTTGGATATTTCTCTGGAAAATGCCCTTGAGAACATGAATAGGAGTTGTTTCTTTACAGTCCTGCTGACAAAAGAAAAATTCTTCCTAACTGTTAGGTTCAACATTACCTGACTGACAAACATGAGCAGAATGTTGGTTGTTAGTTTGCTTATCTTTGGACATCATCACAGGTCTCAGCTGATGTGACAATATCATTTCATTTAATTTTTGCTGCAATGCTAAGTAGTCTTCAGATAATTTTGATATCTGAAAGATATAACACAGAATTTCTCATTGTTATATAGATATATATGGTCCAAGATAACAAAAGATAAAATGGTGGACTGGAGAATGAATTTAAAACATACTGCTCCAGCTGCTACAGTGCAAGTCTCTACCACACTCAATCTCTCAGTCCTCTCCTTAAAAAACAACTCAGCAAAGAAAAGTGTAGGAAATCCCACACTGCCACCCAGTCCTGCTGCTATTTGATACTGGTTCATTCAGGTGAGCAGGGGCTGCTTTGGTGACAATGGGACGCAAAACAGCTTCTGCAACAGGACACTTTTCTGAACATGTTTAAGTTCATGGCATTGACAAACAACTTGCATTTATGTTTACAGAGACATTAAGGCCTTGCCTCGTCAATGTATACTTCAAAGAAAGTCAGAGATTCTGCATTTGGGTTAATACTGACATAATTTTTTCCCCAGTTTTTTAACTTCATTTTCCCCTTCTTTCTGAAAAAGGGTATTTCTCTTGCAGCCCCAAATATGCATTTCTATGCAATGCTCATTAAAAAAACATCAGTCTCAGCTGAGAGAATGACGACCTGGTTCTACTGAAGCCAGTAAAATGACTCTGCCATTCTGTCATTGCTCAGCTTGTTACATATATTTCATTTATAAGCTTCTTACCTGCCGTGAAAAGGCTGCCAAATCACAAGTCTCTTTTTCAGATCCTCCCTTCTGTGTCTTAGAGCCCTCAGCCTCTGTCACACTGCTTTCCTTATTTTTTTTTGTTTGGGGATCTTTATTTTGAATGTGTACTGCTTCTGTTGACTCCTTTGCAGTGTTCTCTTGACTTTTGCAAGGTAATTTCCCTTCTTTTCTGAGTTGTCCTCTCCTTCTGTAACCCCGGTAATTGCTCTGAATAACCACTGCTGCTTTCTCTTTGTCCTCTAAACTTTGTTGTTCTGCTTCAGTTTGCTTCTGTGAACCTCTTACAGACTCTTTTCTTACAATTCCTTTACATCCTGTAGGTATCATTTCTTGTTTTAGATCATTTCTTTCCATATCCTTGTTGGTCTCAGGCTGGACCACAGCAGATTCTTGATTTTGCCCATCTGCGCTGAGCCTGTCTTGGTTAGCTTGCTCCTGCTGGGGACCAGGTTCAGCTGTGATTTTGACAGAAGCTTTGCTGGATGATTCCTTCGAGGATGCCTGTTCTTCACCTTCATCAGAATGCTCTACTGCAGGCCTCTGCTTCACAGAAGCTCTCTCTTTAGTAGATATTACCTTTTGCTCCTGTACATTTCCTATGTCACCATTCCCAGTGTGCTCATTATCATCAACACCTTCTCCTTGAGTCTCCTCATTCTCTGCTTCTTCCAGTGTAACATCTTCAGCTGGCTGCAGCTGTGCTTCAAGATATTCCACAACAGATAATTCTTCCTCTGCTATTTTTTTGCATTCTTCCTTTATTTTTTTACGGGCTCTGTAGCCCCTGTAATTGCTTTGAACAACGATAGCTGCTTCTTCTTCTGTTTTAGGAAGGGCACTCTTCACTCTAGCTGTACGTTCCTCATTTTCTTGAAGTTCTTTGTCCTTTTCCTTTTCGCTAGAGGATGCTGCATTCTCAGTTTCTTTCTTTCTAAGAGATTCTCTAAATGGAATAGAGTTTTGGGGAAAATTACAGTTGAAGGAGATGAAAGATAATGACAGCTTTGCAGTTCCCTTTTGTGAACTACCATCGTGTAGCAAATGGCAATTTGATAGATTGTAACATGGTGAAAATTCAGTGCATATAGCTAGAATTAGGGCCACAGTGTTCCTGCCCATTGTCTCCTGAGAAAGACTGTGGACTCCTTTACAGCTGTTCTCTACCTCTCCGGACCACTCTACAGTTGCTGAAATGCTGTCACTGAAAACAGGGCTGTGATGGCAAGTGCTCCACTTCAGACTGAGACTACCACCATGTTGCAGGGATGTTTACAGTGTGATTCACCTCCCCTTACTTTCTTTTGTCTGATCTGAGCAAGTCATCCAGGTTTCTGCTCGTCATCTCCTATGTTTATCAGACATTGACTTAAGACGAGAGCAGTTCCTTGCAGATGCCTACTTCCTGCTCTTCTCTGAGCATTTTCTTGCAATGAGCCCATTCCAAAAAGAGATTCATTTACAGGTTGTATTAACATTATAGTATCTCCTGGGCTTGAAAATACAAGAAAATTGCCTATGGACATTAAAAGAACTCAAAGTGAATATACATTACTATATATATCTCTAGAATAATTTGTTTCAGTACATCACATGCAGTTACTGAAAAGGGACACAGTGACATAAGAGACAGAAAATGTTACTACCTCCTCTTTTTGAAGCTCTTCCTCTCCTTATATCCCCTGTAGTGAGATTGAATTGTTGTTGCTGCTTTGTTCCTTTCCTCAGTTAGTTCTTTTCTCTTCTTCCTGAGTAAGTATCCTCTGGCAACTGATAGTAAATCGTAATATAAACAACCTTAGGCAACAAACAATGGATACCCCCAAAATTTCAGACACATGGTAACAGTATTGAAGAAGTAAACCAACAGTAAAAGGGAGAAATAAGGAAACACAGACTGGGGTGGTAATTCTGGTTATATTCAGCTGAAATTACTTTTTTTCAGAAAAATTGTTGAGATTTCAGAAAGCTGCAGCCGTTCTATGTGAAGATACAACCAAGGTTTTTCTCAGTATTTTGCTGGACTAAAGAAAATAAAGGAAGACATAGAAAGAAACATTGCTGCTGAGGTACCTCCAGAACCCCATGCTCTATGCTTCATGTACCTGCTTTGCCTACTTCAGGCAATTGATGTGACTCCAGGTCCCTCATTTCCCAGCGAAATACCTGACTATCACAATATAGAGAATACCAGCCTTTCTTTTGGCAGAGACATGCAACTTTAATTCCTTAGGTAAACATTTACTTGATCAGAGAAAAATCTGAAAATGTTATAGCTCAGCAGTAAGAGTAGACCTAGCTCATAATCCTCTTCTCAGTACTTTGTGAGAGGTGCAAATTCAAGAGTCTCTGACATGCAGGCACCCTCACCATTATGCCAGCTGGTAGTTTAAGGGCTGGGATTCAACTCCAGGTGAAGGTGACTGAAGTGAGGTGTGTGTATGAATGTGTTTACAATTGTCCTTTGTCTCCAAGCTCTCATTAAAGTCAATGCCTAGTCACTAGAGGGTTGATGCCCTTGCTGGCATATGGCTATTGAGCGCCATCTGAAGTGCTTCAGGATGCCCACGGCATCCACATGGAGCTGGCATAAAGGACAAGACAGATGGGGCTTTTTGGGAAGAGAAAAATGGGCGTGTCACATGAATTAAAGCTAGAGGCCAGAAGGGCCAACCTGAGACATCTCAAATATCTCTACCAAAGCATTTGGTGGTTTAGAAAAAAATGAATCAAAATCTAGGTTCTGCTGACTATGAGGAATTTAGACATCTAGTCACTTTTAGGGTTCTACACTGAGGTGACACATTCAGAAACCGTATCCCGCTTGGCGTGTTGCTTCAAAAATTCCTGAACTTGCAAATCATTTCCCAATGGAAACTGGCACACTCTCCGCAGCACTGTGATTTGGGCAGGCCTGCAGTTTGATGCGTTCAGCACAAATCTGCTAATCCTTGGCAAAAAAAGAACAAGATAGTGTTTTGTCCAAATGTTTCTATTGCACTCCAACTCTAAATGCAGCATCAAAACTGCAGTGATAGAGGATTCAGGTGATTTAACCATCCTGAGGAGATGGTAGATATGGGAGCTTACTTACTCCAGCTCTGCTGAGTGTTTTGCACTACAAGGAAATGTCAGGCTCATTTAAGAATGGAAAAGGAGAATAAGTAGTCTGTTCTAGTGTGTTCATAAAACTTTATGCTAGGTTTTGTTTTTCTTTTCTTTACTGTTCCCTCCTCAGAATTTAGACTAGCTTGGGCTCCTCTAGATGCTACGAATCAGCGTAAGAAGCACTGTATGAAGGGCACATAAATTACTTACTGATAACTGGATATAAGTTAAAGGAACCAAAATACTTACTGGAAATGGCACAATTGGTTTCATACTGCTACCTGACAAGGCTATCGAAAAGTGCAAATTATAAAGCACTTTGTATACTTCCCCAGTTTCTTGGACTTCCTGAGCAAATTCTCATTCTATTTCTATACAAAAAAAAAGTCAATAGGAGATATTTAAAATATATCAAGTGACACTGTCAGTGGAAATGCCACATAAGCCAAGTATGCTCTCTTTAGACTTATGAATGTCTGACCTTTGAAGTTGGCTGAAACCTTTCTTTTGAGACAGTAGCTGTCTCAACACTGTTTTCAAACCAGAAGAGGAGTTTTGTATTGCTTTAAGAATAAATAGGAAAAAATTACTGTGAGAGGTAACATTGGCTCAGTGCCATTAACAGATGCATCTGACAATGACTAAAACCAATACTAGTGTTGGTACATGCCCACAGAGGCATACTGGAGATAGTTTAGATCTAGATAGCTCGCTTACTGGCAACATTAGCTTATATTTGGGGTTACCACCTTTGTAATTACTGAAGGTGCACTGCAGATTTGAGCCAATTTTTTTCAGACCTGTGCCTCTTTAGTTGTATAGACACTTATTTCAGAGCTGCCTAGACAACATCTGGCTTTGGGATGTCTCTGCAGGGACAGGGGAGAAAGAAATATAGGAAGGGAAAAAGATATAGCATACAACTAGGTGCAAGGTGATAACTGCTGCTGAAGAGAAATACTAGTTGGCTAGCTCAGATTGAGCCCTGGCAAAAAGAAGTCAGACATGAGTGCAAGTACAGGTTGTTGTCTTCTCAAACGTAACAACTATCACTGATACGTTACAAAACCTATTCCTAGCAGAACAGCATGAACACACACATTACATGCAGATCATGTCATACGGGGTTTCAGCAGCACCAGCTGCAATAATTAGATGTATCAGACTGGGAGTGAAAAGTCTTGCTATGGCATTTTGCCAGCCCACTTCATAGCTGTAGAACATGACTCTGCTGCTTTGAGGTACCAGTAGTGGAATACATCAATCTGCCTCAACCTCTGCAGATAGCTACATGATGGATAAATTATACCTCAGAAAGTGTAAATGAGCATAGTCAGTAGTGTGCTTAGGTCAGAGCAAAGAATCTGGATCAACGTATTTTGTTTGGATAGAACATTAAAAACCAGGAAAGCAAACAATTCTTACTTGCTTGAAGTCTGATGATGTATTTTTCAATTTTTTTATTATGTTTTGCATTCTGGTATTCTTTGCGAGCAACAAAACCCCTGTAAGCTGGAAAGAGATGTGAAAAAATAAAGAATCCATTAGGTACACAAAAGGGTTTAAGAATAAAATAAGTCTGGAAGGAATTACAGACTTCCATTAAAATATTTTTATAAAAATTTTGCAGGCTTTATCTTTCCAAAACCAGCAAACAAGCATAAGCACTATGAACCTCCATTAAAATTACATTTTCTGGCGAGTTATGTTACTATGAATGAAATGAATACAAAACACAGTAGAATCAGAATGTACAGCAAGATGATGTATGAAATGTATTAAAAATTTCAGCTGATGTCTCCATCAACAGTGTAATTGGTCTTATTATCTGGGATGTTTAATCCATTATATTTTTATTATTATATTACACAACCTTGACAGAGCATGCTAGAATATTATTAATAACACTATCATTTACAGAATCACATCCTTCCACTTAAAAAATTGTCTTTAAAGGTAATATTGATAAATGCAACTTCAGTAAGAAGACCGTCATAAACTGTTCAAAAGAAATTTTTCTTCACAAGAGCAGAAATGAAGTATCAGACATTTTGTAAAATATAACAACAGTAAAACAGCAAAATCCATATCCAGCAAGCACAGCTGCATACACGTGCTAACTTTAAGCAAATCTTCAAATGTTTTAAAGCTATTACCTGATTGTATTTTAATAGCGCTTCGTTCCCTTTGTTCCTTTATCTTTTTGTATCTCCTTGAGCCCAGCCATCCTCTGACATAAGCTTGAATCAATATAATCCTATCAACTGTCTCTTTGCGCATTAAATTCAGCTGTTCCACGTGATAGTATTTGAGAAATACCTTAAAAAGAGGAAGCAGACAAGCAGTGGTTTTAGTTACTATGGCTTACATAAACTGGCCCCCGCAGTCCCGGTATTCACTCAATCTACTTAGAATCTACAAGTTACAAGTTGGTGCCAGCAGACCTCTTACTTCTATTACCTAAAAGATCATTTTTGTTAAAGAATCTTGTTTGTTGTAGTATTGTTTTACCTTACTCTCTCATTCAACAAAGGCGATCCAAATCTGGAACTTTCAATGTCTTATTTCCAAGTTTAAATCTAAGGCATAGCTTATTAATTAAATTTATTTTATCAAGCATGAAGCTGATATGAGCTCCTACTGGCCAAAACCTTTTCTCCTCCCATTGTGAGTCTGGTTGCTCCAAGGAAGAGGAATAAGTGGATTCTTACTATCGCATTTTTAGAAATACAATACAAGCAGCATCATTGGTCACATTGGTAAGGTAGACTTCATTACAGTTGATCAGAAATTTTAACACATTACTGGGTCAGGATTTCAGCCAGATACTAAGGAACAGTTCTGCAAAATATTTTTTGTCTGCTTTGGTTTTGTTTTAGTACCAGAAGAGACCAAGAACAACTCCAATCAAATGAGTAAAGAGATTGAGAAAACAAACTGCCTAGTAAATTAACAGTGACATGCTGCAATAATGCTGATTTGGTATATGTACTGTACATATAAAACAACAGCAAATACGAAAGGTTACTTTAGTTCTTCCAAGAACCCAGTTGTCAAGGTGGGCTTTTTCCAAGATGGCAGCACAAGTTTCTGGGCTGACTGGAGGATCATCATTTGTTTTGTAACAGATGAGATAATACCTAAAGACAAATAGATTATTCCATTAACAGCAAGCAGTATTTGCAAATATATCTAAACCGTTCATTTACATTAATAAAAACAGTTCCATGAAAGAAAACATAGCACTGAAAAAAACGAAGAGTACACCAAGAAAACTGCTGTGATTTATACATAGTACTGAGAAATTCAATTAAAAGCAGATAAGTGACATACTGCACACCCTGGAGGGATTTTAATTCTATACCAACACTGGGAGGCTTTAAAAAGTGTGCAGCTCAAGCAGGGTTGTGTGCCAGTTCTTTGTTGCTCTGACTGCACTCTGTGAATTATTTCAGTGGTAAAATAAAAGTATTTGTGAAGATTTTCTGTCTAAATTAATCTCCGTCATAGCTAGAAATGTCATGAAGATTTCATATCTTAATTCTTGTTCTAGACCATCTACCTTTTAGAGGGCTAACATTATGTGAGATGCATCCCAGCTCTTGTTACTTCCTTAGATTGAAAATTACCCATACCATACAAATTCAGCTGGCAGGTAGAAGTGTACTTGCATGTTCCAGGACTTTTTAGAATGCCTCACTGCAAATTGAATTGTACTTGTCTTGTTTTTGGTTGGTTTTTTTTTTGTTTTTTTTTTTTTTTTTTTTTTTTAATTCAGAAAAATTACGTTAATATACTATGTCTGCTTCCTGACACTGCATTCTATTTTTTTTTTCCTAGTTATTGAGCCTTCATATGCTAAGTATGGATTCTACCAGCTTTAGATGAAAGTAACAATTCCCACAGAGAATAATAAAAAAATGAGAGAATGCTTTTTCCTGCATTATCACTACCAATTCCTATTGTAAGTTTCAAATAATAATAATAATAAAAAACCAGGGAGATACGTACCTGTTAAAGATCTCTTTTTATGTAATGCTGTATCAGCTATGCTTGAGACCTGCACAGCCTCACTGCCATCAGGGTCATGCTCTTTGGAGAGCTTCCTCATTGTGGTCACTGATTTTCTTTCCTTTACCAGAGCAGTACAGTTTTTGATAAAAAGTAGCAGCTAAAAGCCACAGCACATCTTGGTGCAGTGATGACTACTTTTTCCCACACTGCACTCTTCCAAGACTGTAACAGTTCCAGCAATACTTTTTCCAGAAACTATGCTATTAAAACATCACTTTGTCCTTCCTCTCTCTCCTTGTGCACCAGCAGCACTCCATGGCTAGCTCTCTGTTTCTAGGGCACTATTACTTTTAAGCACTTCTGAGTGTCTGTTGCTTGCTTTTTCCCAGTCTTGCTTTCCATTTCAGAAATCTAAGTTCTGATTGAGGCAAATATTCAGGGTCTTTATTTGCAAAAGAGGACTACAAGCTAAGTACTCAGAATTCATTTTTGGAGGCAGTGGGAGAAGAGAGTTAATTATCTAATTATATAAAATTATCATTATTCATTATTCTTCTTAACGAATGGTCAATACTTAGAAATTGTATTTTAAACAGAACTATGCACTTAATGAACTTCTCAGCCCTAAATGAGCAGTTCCAAATTATCATCAATCCCTGCCAAAAGCACATGTTGCACAGTGCTGTATATCAGAAGCTGGAGGAATGGGGACAATTCTCCAAATTCTCCACTCCAATTTGAAGCATTAAACTCCTAACCCTCAAATCTCTGAGGAAAACTTTCAGATTATAAGCAAGTCAATTTCTACCCAATGCACAGGGAATCTGAAACAATCATCCTGAGATGCATAATCTTTCCCTACCAATCCAGAAGGGCTCACAAATCTTGTGATTTATCTATTTTGTCATCCAGTCTGCAATCATCTTTGTAACAGAAAACATCTCTGTATTTTTTTAAACACCATGCCAAAGTCATGCTTATCAAACTCTGAGCAGCAATGACGCAAGAGAAAAAAACACTTCTTCACATCCATATTACCGTTTTATGAAGTTAGCAAAGAGTATGCGGTGCGAATAACCCTGTCTTCGAATCCTTGCTGTCTCCAGAATTCCTGTGTAACGCAGCTGAACCAGCACTTTTTCTTTATCAAACTTGTTTGCCTGCCGGTCATTGTTTGGCTTGATGCACCGGACAAAATGAGGCTGGCCAACCACCATTTTGGATAACAAATCCATGAGTGAGTACTGAAAGAAAGGAACAAAATATCCAATGCTGGGATGCTTAGAAAACTTCCACGTAGTTCCACGTGTAGCTGAAATTTTATTTTATATGATCAGAAACACGTGAAACACCATTCACATTTCAGTAAGAAGGAACTTCAACAGTAGATGAAGTAAATGGCCCACCAGCAATTCCAGCTTCAAAAAGATCAGCATATGATTGAGGGCCACACTGACCCTCAACGGGTCTATCGTAGCCCATCCAGAGCATTCTTACTAAAATTGCAATAATTTATGGTACTGCCAATAACTGAACTCCTGCTTTGTTTTGGGAAGCAGCATTATCTTTAATCGCAGTTCTAAAAGCTGATCTGTTTCTTACAAGCTCCCTGATGACCAGTGCATGTAACAGCAGCTGGTGGGCTGGGTTGGCCACATTCAGATCAAGCTGTACATTTAGCAGAAACAAAGCACTGTTTGCTAGAGCATAAATGAATTCTATGTACAGCTGCAGAAGAGGGAAGAGTTAAATGAGGAATATTTCTAAAGACATCCCACTCATTCTCCTGAAAGGCGCAAGTGCTTGACTGCACATTTTATGCCTAATGCTGAAGACAGGGAACAAATAAGTGTTTGGAGCAAGTGCATCAGGCTTGTTGTGTGCATCAGTGACTGAGCTATTAGTGACAGTGCGGCTGTTAAAGGTGTTAAATGCTGTCAGACCTGATGGAAGGGCAGTGTCCCTGGAAGCCTCTTCCCAGACACATCAGTCTAATACATGATAGAAACTCTCCTTGTACTTCATTATTTTTCTTGGAATCTTGTTAGGTAACTGCAACCTGCTTTTGTTTCTTTTTTTGTTTCTTTGTTTCTTTGTTTTTAACCTACTGTCAACTATTTGAGGATCTTTATTCATCCAAAGAGAAAGTGTTAAGGACGGGAAGTGGAAAAGCAACAAGCCAGTAAACATCACCATCCCTGCATTAAATTGGAAGAAACTAAAGTCACCCCAGAAGAGGGGTTGCTTAATCTACTCTGATATAGCATGTCCTCTTTGTTGTATAGGCTGATGGTGACACTACAGCTCCCCTACCGGGAGCAAAACTTTGAGAGGGGCAAAACTAAAAATGCACAAAATCAATCCCAAGTTGCATTTTTCCCACCTCACCAGGACGCCAGGCTAGCAGAGAGGGTGCTACTTGTAGCTCCTCATGCCAACTGAAAAAAACCTCGGTTTGTATTTCATAACATTGCTTTGTAGGAAGATCTTATTAAGACACAAATGAACAGGCTCATTCCTCAAGATTCAACCTGATTCCTCAGAAGAAGGCAGCCAGGATGTCGTGCAGTTCACCAGTAGGTTAGGCACATGAAACTGGTGTAGCATGTCAAGAGCCATATGTTTCCTATTAAAATGTGCAACTCCATTCTGGACAAATGCTGTACAACGCAGCAAAGTGCTTAATTAGCTTTATTACTAGTGTGGCAG
This sequence comes from Lagopus leucura, assembly GCF_019238085.1. Classification (NCBI taxonomy): domain Eukaryota; kingdom Metazoa; phylum Chordata; class Aves; order Galliformes; family Phasianidae; genus Lagopus; species Lagopus leucura. Next base: position 34,805,108 of record NW_024962334.1, on the reverse strand, counting down.
TGAAACACAAACAAGTAGGACAGGCTAATGGATATGCTTTTTTCTACTCAGCCTGGGAGGCAGATGGTTTTCTCAGTCACCCAGGGATTTCTGCTTAAGAGCAAACCACTGGTGAGCTGAGTTTTCATTTGAGAGCATTAGCTAGCATGATCTGACCAGGGATTTCCACTATAGAAAACAGTAAAAGAAAACTGCAAATATAATAACTCATCCTTGGCTTCTGTTGCTAGATTTGTCGGTAATGCACTCAATCACAGACATGAGCTTTGAAGTAGATTCGATACATCTTTCCATCCAGAATATTAACGTACCATCCAGCTTTGAACCACCATGATACCTCAACTTGAATAATCCTTGGTAGACCAAAAAGCTGTGTAATTGTGTTTACTAACAAAGAGATCCTGCATCTTACTGTTCTCTGTCTCAGACATAAACGAACTCTTACAGGTCATAGACATTACCAGAGCCACGTTTACATTTCTGCTGGGAGACAGGAGTTATGAGGAGTTGGAGCCTCAGAGCTGTGCTCCAGTCAGCCAACTCTGTGCATGATTTTGGAGGAAAGAATGTCCTTCACAGGTATTTTCTATGTCAGAATCAGCAGCACAGCCACTGCTTGAGAAAGTAAAAAGCACTGCTGAAGAAGCCAAAAGGACGGACCCCAAATAGCCTCTGTGAGCATCAAAATCTTCCTCTGTACCTCCTGTTCCAAATTAGCTTTGCCCTTTTACTTCTTAAGATCTTAGGGAAATGCTATGCAACTAGTCTTCTCTTATGTCCCTTAGGAAAAAGCAGGCAGATGAAAGACGATTCATACAGAGAAGCGTCATGACAGAAATACGGCTGTGTATTTGAGTAATATTAGATGGAACATCACAGTCTCCTTTAGATATTTGTACTGCACAAACTGCTGTGCCCTATATGCATGTCACATACTCTAAATTGACCATTGTTGACTCTAAGATAACAAGTGTATTTCAAAAGCTGAAAGAATGAATACTTACTCTACTCTAAAAAAAAAGGTGAAAAACATCTGATATCTTACTCTGAAATAAGAAGCGACTGTTTGTGTTTTCATACTGGTTGTCTCTCTTGGATGATGTCCAGTATCTCCTGATTCATTCTGTATAGATGAAGAAAGAAAATACACTTCTTATCTATGTTGAGCCTACAGTGCCCTTTCCAAAGCCTCAACCAACCACTTCTTTGAGAACATCAATTAAAAAAAAAATAAATACTAAAAACTGGAAAAATTACTGTATGATCACTAGCACAAAGTAGTTACACCAATACAATACATTACTTTGCTGCACAATACACAAACATTCACACACAGAGGACACAGTCTGAGAGCAGAATATCTAAATAACTGCCACAAATACCTTGACAATGTCTGAGAACCTGTTATTGTGGACCACTGCTATTGTGGTCATTCTCTATGGAACATGACCATATTTCACACCAAATTACTAATTTTTATTTTTATTTTTTTCTGAAGCTTTTATAAAACTATAGCGAGAAAGAAGGGAATGTTAGTTTTTTTACCTCACGGAAGGAATATGAATTGCACAACACAAAGATATCCAGCTAAACAGAAAAGAAAACAGGAGAGGGAGAAAAACCATCGAAGGGGTTACTCGCTTACTTTTAGTACCAATAACAGTATTGCCTTTGTAGTTTAATTTAAGATTCAGTGAGGAATCGTGATATCAGCTTTCTTACCTTTGTGCGACTGATTGATTTCTGGGGGGTCCACATCTGGTAACTGATTGTAGTTTTGCTTTTACTGTGTGCCAGGTTACCTATGGGAAGATCAAAGAATGCAACCTACCAAAATGCTTAGATCTCATCTAAACTGAAAAATATGTTGAACCACCTTATTCAGTATAACCATATGATTATAAAAGACATTGACTTTTTCTGTGTATGCTATCATTTCTCTTTGCACCCTTGAGATGGAACAAGCTCTGAAGAAATTGCAGGAAGATGGAACAGGACTGAATTTTCTGCCTTCAGCATTTATATCACCTACTAGAGCAAAAAAAATAGAGAGAACGCTGTAGAAGGTGAAGAAGATATATCTTATAGTATCCATGAGCTTTTACCCTGAGGAGGTTATTTTGCTATCCTAGTTCTAAGGCTACATATATAAGAAAAAATTATATGCCAGCATCTTTCTCTAGCTCTGAGGTCAGATGACATGGCATGACTCAAGTCTATATAGCTAAACTCGATACTTCTCCACTCTCCTACTCCACTGGTAAAAATACAGTTGCATCCCCCCACAGAGCTTGTTAGAAACCTTTGCTAATTTGTACTTTCTTGTGAAGTGTGCCTGGGTATTCCTGGGAGAATGCTAGCTGACACTGATCAAAACTGTCCCAGGGTGACACAGTAGCAATTAATCATAATGGACAATCTTGTGGCAGTGTTTTGGCTATTGTCTGATAGCCCTGTTTTGCTTATTATTACAGACATAGTCTTAAGACTGCAACCTTGGAATTCTTAGCCAAAAACTACCCTTATTACAATGACTTAAAGGAAAAGGTTCATAGGAGTGGTTTATATAGACACTGACTTTCTAAAGAAACAGTAAAAATACTACTGGACTTCACACCATGTTGCCTTATGTTGATAAATCCCACCCACTGCTGTACGCTGCCATTGCTTCTGCTATTAATATAACACCTGTGAAATCTCACTACACACTGTGAGAACCTACAATCTCTCTGTGCTTAGCTACTGTAAGTAAGAGAAGGATAAGAGTAACATAAAAGTTGGATAAAAAGCTGCAACTATATGGTATGCCCAGTTAATGCATCACGGATTATGTGATGGTATCAAGTGCAAAAATCCCCTGTGCTTAGCTAAATATCACTGGGTAGAAAGGAAAGAGAGATTACTCTCATCTAACGTTGGCTATCTGGAAGTGAGGTGTCTACCAGATCTCCACTGCATTCAGTGAAGACAGGGACCTTCAGAAGAGATTTATCTCATCCCAAGAGAAACACTGAAGATGGATAGGATCGGTTGGACTCTGGTTATACCTCAGTGTTTCCACTGACTCTATGTGAATGACTTAGACTGGAAAACTAACTTTTAGTTGGTTAGAGCTGGATTGTTTACGTCAGTTTCGAAAGGTGCAACATTTGATTTTGATTAACAAGAAAACTAAAATAATCTTCAGAATCATTATTGCAAAACATTACAAAAGTTCTTGTACCATTTGGGCCCTGACCTTGGCTCTACTGAAATTATAGTTTAACATCTTAGCAGATGTAAGTAATGTTCAGAGAAGGACACTGTGCTCTGTGCTTTCCCAATAATACTGACCTAAAATAGACTTTCAAGACTAAATTTTGCATTCCACCAGCAAAGCTTCCTTCATGAGTAACAGGAGCTTTGCCAAAGCCCTAGCTTCTGTAAGTTATGATAACACTTTGGAGAAATTTCCATTAGGCTCTTTCAATTTAGTTTTCTTGTTCTTCTATGCAGTGGTACAAGAAAGTACTGTTGTAAAATACTTATTGTACAGCATCAGTACCCTCACACAGGGAGAAATATACACAATAATAAGTAACCCCTGCCTGTATATAATACACATAACAGCAGTTACCCAGTAAATTCATGGTAAACTTAAAGACAAGACACAAATGATGCTTGACACCTAGATTTTCTGGTTGTAAGGATAAGAAGACTTACCTACGATCAAAAAAGACAAGTAAGACACTGTACAAAGGACATAATTCAACTAAGGTGCAACTTTACTTAGAAGTAATGCCTGTAGAGCCAGTTACATTCCTACAACCCCTTGTAAACTCTCTGAGGAAAAGTTCACTATTAGGACCTCAACAGTTAACTATTATAATGGACTAAGACTGGGGAAACAGTGTCTCCTCTTTCTTTGCAGCAGAGGTTAGGAACCCATCTGGGTTCTCTACTACTTTCAAAAAAAAACTGCATGAGACAAAACAGACAACTTACATATGCCCTGTCCAAAAAAGGCCAGTGACTTACCTGATCCTTTTTGTTCAGTCCTCAACTCAAGAGATGTACTCCACTCCCTGTCCCGAGCCCCTAACCTGAAGAGGGGACCCTGAAAGAAGCCTCTACCACTTCCTTCGCACTTGACCAGACCAGTCCCTCCCCTGCAGCTTGAGATGGCAGGGGCTCCATTCTGTATAGATTCTAGGGTTGGAAAGTTAAGCCACAAAGTGTATAATGTCATAAATAAATGGTCATATGAAATCCAGCTGTGGTCAGCATGAAGGCTAGAGAAGGATAGTAGGAAGATTACCACAATAGCAATACCTGTTTTTGTAAGAGGATGCATTACCAACTGTCGTATCAGATTGTTTTCAGATGATCGCAGAAGCAGCACAATATCAGCTGGCAGAGTATCTCTATTTTTGGCCAGGAATCCACTTGCATTATACAGAACCTGTTTAAAAAGTGCATTTATGCATCTTCCGGGCTTTTGAAAAGTAGTTGTAAATTCAACCACTCTGGCATGTGGCTTGTAATATATTAAGAGACATTAATTTTTCAGCCATGAGGTTTGCTCTTGCTCACAGTCTTTCTTTTGATGACAGACAGTTTTAACTTTTCAATATTGAGAGCCATTATGATGCAGATTACTAAAAGCAAATCTATTACTCCAGAGTACCTGGAGACACTCTTATGCCCTCATGCAGGGAATACTAGTTTTAATCAGTGCGGATTTAGCAGTAGAATAACTGTATTGTAGCCATCCTTTACACTAGTACAGGTGTAAATACACAACAAGCAGTGAACTTGCTTTCAGCCCTGTTGCATAGGGTTACCCATATTGTGCAGTCTTTCTGTCCCATTCATACTGGGCCCAGGACTTGCCCTCTTCCTAGAGAACCCTGCATTAACTACAAAGGAAGTTTTCAAAGTAACAAGCTGCACGTGAGATCTCCACAAACAAATCCAGGCATGGGATATCTAACTCAATATGTACCTCCAGAATTCTATCTGTCAATGACTCACAGGAAAACCAGGCCAAAGTGTGGCAAAAGCTGGCCAGGAAGTGGAGGAATCAGGAATGGTACAGGCAGAGCTGACTCCCCACTCCTCAGCAGTGAGATAAGCAATGCTCATTAAACATACATAATTTAGCAGATTAATTTCAGAGGTGTCACCACAGGACTGTGTTATACAAGGGGAAAGCAATCTTCCATCAGCTGACGGGAAATGCGGGTGCAGCGCTCGTTCCAGACCAGCTGCTCCTGTTCTGCACAGGCACAACAAAGTTTCCCATGTGAGACAGCAATGCTTACTCTGTACCCTTGAAAAGAGCCCAAAAGGAAGTGTGAGCTCCTGCTTCCACAAGGTTCAGCTGACCAGCAGCATCTTGCCTTAGCCCATCAGCGACTCTTCCTGAGTTTGCAAAGACATGTTCAGCAAGTCACCTTGTAGAGCAGGGCAAGATGATGCTCATCAAATAAAGCAGAAAGCATGGCCTTTGCTATCTGTCTAATGAAAGCACATAACTAAGTAGTAAGGCTGATGGGGTGAAGGAAATACCAAAAGGGAGAAGGAATGGAGCTGGAGCCCATTTTGAAGCAGCAGGAACAAGTATAGCAGATTTAGAGGAGCACCAGGTTGCATTAAAGAATGTTGACTTCTTGGTTCTGCTGTAATACAGTCACTTCCTTTAATGGGTGACATTGAAAAACACACATTCACTATTGATTTTATGTTACTTTTTTTTTGTGACAAAAAATACATTTTTTACTTTTGAGGTATAGTATTTCCATGTCAGACCTGAATAAAAAAAAGATTAAGAACCAACCCAGCTGACCTCTGTGATTTCCTTCCAGACCTACTGTTCCACAATCCCCAACAAATATCAATAGGTCTCTTACCTTTCCTGCATAATGATAAATCCCAAATGTTAAATCTACTCTTTTGGGTCTCCAAAAATACTTTGACTTCAAATTATCCTCAAATTTTTCTAGAAGGAAACACATTATTGGAGTTACTTAATTGTCTTCTGAATCTGCATCCATCTAAAGATGTTTCTTGACTTCTCAGACAATACAGCGGCATAAAACGTGCTGATGTTTTAAGGAGAAAGAAAGTATAATGGTCTTGTAATAAAAGACACTCTGTGGAGAATATGGGAACTCTTGAATCAGTTATTTTCTTCGTACCATTTTTTTTTTTTTTTTTCCACCTCAGAAAGTCATTTGTATTTCTAAGTGTTTGATCTTCATATACAAAACAGTATATGAACAGAGCGGTGAGGAAACATTTACCTGTTGGTTGGGGGGCTCTGTACTGGAAACTATATAAGATTAGAAAAACAATGAGCTTATATAAATGCTTATTATGGATATTGTTACTAGGTTTTGTGTTCAGGCGTTGGTTAAAACCTTCATCTGACACTGTGCACATTCAAAAATCATTAAAACATTAATCTGCTCAGAAACCTCACTGAAATGCTGAGATTAACTGTGAGCACTCAGTAGCACTGAAATATTCAGGATCCGAATCACAATAAATTTGGATGTTTTAATTTTAATTTCCAAAATAAACGGAATTGGAAACACAATTTGCAGAAAGGCACCAAAGCAAGGTTTGCAGCCTTTACCCTTAAGGAATACCAAAAGTCTTGTTCAGATATGGTTCATGTTAATTTCCAGAACATTTTGGAATTCTGAGCGTAACTCAGCTTTGAAAACAGTGTTCTTGGCATATGAACCTAGAGGTTTAAATCAGTTTGACCTTTATCTTTTAAGCACAATAACTAAAAAAATCCTGAAGATGGAAGAATTCAAAACCTGGCTTAAAAACTTAGGTTCCTTTGTACTCCTAACATTTCTTCTATCAACTTCAAAGATGTATCCAGCATTGCATGCATGCCTCACTGAAATATACTGTGACACTGGAATGTGGACTCACTGAAAACAACAGCTAGCACATATACCCTGAACTAGATAAAACAAACAAAAACATAACAGGGAGATACCCTGCAAAATTACAAAACAAGCCATACACTTACCTACAAGTGTCTGATCTGTTGCTTGTGGGAATCGACTTTCTTCATCAAGCAGGGATAATAAGCCCATTGGTTTCTGCAAGAACATATCTAAGAGCGGCCTGTTGTCCTCATATTCTATAACTCTTGCATCAACACCTTCATACAGGTACTCATTCTGTAACAAACAACAGAAGGCACATTATATACAGAACCAGTTCAGAAAATAATTCATGAACTGTCAATTATAGGAAACTAAAACTACATGGAATGAGTATGCTGAGATGCTAAAGACATGAAGGGACGTATCACACTGCCAAGCTACAGATTTTGATTTGCCATTGGACATTTAAGTGATTCCTATGGCATTTTTGCAAAAGTGACTGGAGATAAGAGATGCCTCAAGTGTTTGATTCCCATCTTCAAACATATGGAAAAGCTCTCACACTGGGAAGTATGGTGCAAACACTTTCTAAAAATTACATAAATAGTGTCAGATTGGCCTCTACTTTTATTTTTTTGGTTCCTTTTAAGAAATGACAGAAAGGTTTAAGAATTATTAATAAACAACAAAGGAGCCAATTCTTTTTTCTTTGCTGAAGACTATGGATATCCTTAACTTTCCACAAGACTGAGAATAACCTAGTAACAAAAGCTGTATCCACAGGGTGCTGCAATGATTTTTTCTCAAAAATTATTTAAATTACAGCTGGCCAATACAAGAATGACCTTCTTTAATCCTTCAGCATGGCAGAGGACAGGCACAGATTTATCAAGAGAAAGATGCTCTAGGGACCCTTCCATTACTTTTGTCTTCATTACATAATGCAGTATATGAGGGAGCATAGTGCTCTTATATATACCAAGGCTGCCTTCAGACCCATGCAGACTGCTCCATACACTATGAAACACATAATTAAGCCTTTTGAGCTACTCTAAAAATAATTTCCCTTCCAAATAATAGGACTTTATAAAAGTGTTATATTAATTTATGATGTAATGTCACAGTTGGGCTACCCTGAATTCACTGTAAATTGAGTGTCACAAACACGAATGATGGCTAATATTAATGAGTTCAAAGACCTCTAGCCCCAAAGCCTTTCCTTATGTGTCATTCACTTGAGTTTGAATGACAGTCAGGGGTGAGTGAAGAAAGCAACACAGTGAGGATTTCAAATAACAATTAACTGCCATGTACAACAGAAAAGCACACATTATTAGACTTCATACCTCCAAGCAAGAGAGAAACTGCAAAGTGACAAAAAAAATCACTAACACTGTCTTGGAAATACAGAATCACAGAGTCACAGAATGGCCAGGGTTGGAAGGGACCTGAAAGACCATGAATCTCCAATTCCCTGCCACAGGCAGGGCCACCAGCCTCCCCATTTAATACTAGACCAGGCTGCCCGGAGCCCATCCAACATGGCCCTGATCACCTCCAGGGATGGGGCATCCACAACCTCTCTGGGCAGCCTGTTCCAGCACCTCACCATTTTCATAATAAAGAACTTTCCCCTGACATCCAACCTAAATTTTCCCTCCCTCAACTTAAAACTATTTCCCCTTGTTCTGCTGTTATCTAGCCTTTCAAAGAGTTGATTCCCCTCCTGTTCGTAGGCTCCCTTTAGGTACTGAAAGGCTGACCAAAATAAATATCTGCTGATCCATTTGAAAGAGAAGACAATACACAACTAAACTTTTCTAGTATCCAGTTTGATCTAATTTCTCAGGACGCTCTTAAGTCCAAGGATAGGTTATGGTAGGGTCTGTTCACCCATGTGAAGGTGTAAGGAGTAAGAATCTCTTCTACAGTCCCACATGGGCTCTGTCTCTCAGGCACATAATATTAACTTCATCCTTGTCTACCCTGGTGTAGTGGACAGGTGGAGGTTTGATTTTCATTTTAATCAATGACCTGAGTAGCACAAGAAGACAGGACAACAATAAATGTATCACTGATACAGGCATGAAGTTAATTATATACATGTAGGTGCTAGTGGCAGGAAGGGAATGACTCTGTGTTATCTCCCAAAGATTACATCGGGGTAGGGGCAGCTTAACCAAGGGCTATGGCTGTACTGACACACAGCTGTTATGCTCATGAAACCAGCTGTTACTGCTCAGGGTAAGTACAAGTGCTCAGGTAAGGTACCAAGACTACTTTCACCAAGGGGGAAAAGGTAAAATATTGTGGAAGATATTACTTTGGATGATCTATCAGAAAAGTGTTTTGGTGATGCTCAGACAACCTCAAAGAAGATCTCAGAGACAAAACATCTAATGATTAACTTTTCCCTACTTGAAATGTTTGTGAGAGAGGCTGATTAGGAGAGCTGATAGAAAAGGAACTTTGTAATAGCCATTCTGCTCCACCATAATGGCAACATCTGCTCCCCCTCCCTGTACTGCCAACACAAAGTGCCTGACCTTCAAGGCATTCACTCGGTGTATATGATCCCTCAGTGTTTAGCACTTGTATCCTAAGAACTGAATGGGATGTTAGTGCTGACAGCTTCTGTAATGCTGCTGTCTCCCCAGTAGGATATGGAGCAAGTTCACTTCATCACTTCCCATGAGCTCCTGGAGGACGGCTGATAACCAAGCCTTCTAGGCAACAGTATGACAGATAGCTTGGAATTAAGAGATACCATATTACATTTTCTTATGCAATTGCTGGTCCTCGGCCATATTATTGCGATACAAACAGCAAGGAGAAAAGCTTTCATGATGTACATCATGAAACTGTAATTAAATATATCTTATTTGAATTAATAAGCTGAATCAGCTACAGGATGTTGTAATCTCCCCACAGTATTTTATAACTAGAAGGCTCCTTAAAATATCAGCTGCTAATTGAAATTCTAAAGCATAATCCACTAGACAGTACTCCTATAGATGGGATGTCAAAAGGAATGACTGAGTTGCACTTATACCTGGGCTCCAATCTCATCTCACTATTTTATGGCGTCTCTTCTGTGATCAAAACTAGGTATTATTACCTTGTGTAGTCTGGTTTCGTTTACCAACAGAAGAATTATTAAACACATTAGGAAATTATCTTCATGCTTAATAAAAATGTAATGTCATTTTTTTCCTGAGAATGTGGCATGATGATGCTTTGGTTTAAACAGCAGCACCAGGGAGTTATTCAAGATGAACATTTCCAGCTTAGAGTAGAAGATCAATTTGTTACACAAATGTAAAATAAACATTGCATACTTATAAAATGCAAAAAGTAGTGTCCTTCTAAGTGGCAATAAATTTACCACTTTCCAATATATTGAAGGTATTTCACATTACAATGTTTACTTTTTATGGAAGCATAACAAGAGAGAAAGAAATGGGAAAGCTGTCTTCCTGGAAAAAGTTACCTGCAGAACATGAGAGAGAAACACCCTGAAGGACAGCACAGCCAACATACTGAAAAAGGAGGCATTACTTTTGGAGCAGGTCTCATATATAATGATATAATGGAAAAGAATATTAAAAACGAATAAAATCACATTAGGGGTACTACAGTGACACTAAACACTACAGAAAGCATTCAATAAAAAGGATTTCTCAATATATTCTCAATTGTCAATATTCTCAATTGTCTTCATAAATGTCAATCCTGTAGAAAATTTTCAGCATCACTTGGTGCAAAAAACTAAAGGAGAAATAGTCAGGAGTTATTATAAGTCTGTGGTCACCCACGGGGAAAAAACAAAATCTTCCTTAGGAAAATTAGAGGCAATTCTTCCTTACACCCTACCCAGGCTTCTCTTATTTACTGTATCAATGCAGCAAGACTAACAAAAAATGATACAGGAGCAGTAAGGCCAATTTTTCTTAGATCAGTAGACAGGAGTGGTACAATCCATTGTGTTTTGGTCTACAGTTTTGTGCCCGCACCTGTTTTTGGGCTACTTATGTCACTCCAGTAAATGTTATATAGGACATTATGACATTATTCATTCTTTCTTTTCAGGCAATTTCAATGAGGGTGCTAGTTCCTAAAAGGCTGGGGGTGATTGCTCTTTGTAATTTATGCAAGGGCATCTTTGTATGGCAATGAAGATGTTCAGAGAGGCTGACTGGGGAACTTCCTGAATAACAAAGCTTAGGATCTTTGACCACATCCTAACATACCTTTCCCATCACTTCTGAAGCTATTTTTTTAGCAGGTTGCACCTCCAAGGAAAGCAAAGCTTTATTAGTTTTCAGACTCAGGTACAGGAAAGAAACCAGTGACAATACTGAATATATCTACTGCCAGTGAAATCATTATTTTTTCCCCAGACATGTAATTCCTTCAAATAACAATACTGAATAATGATTTAAAGATGAGTCACATGAAATGGTTTATAAAGTTGAGGTGATCTTTTTCTGAGGTTTTTTAGTCCTCTTCAATTTAATAAACTTTTATAACTCCATTTCTATTCTGTTTCACAGAAAATTATTTTTATTAAATCCATCATTATTTAGCTTAGATGAGCTAGTTCCTGAACAAGAACAAATTAAGATCAAGATTTCCATTTTTTTTTTTTTTATGGAATTTCGGTGTTCATTAAGCTTATTAGCAAGTTATTATGAGCACTGCACTTCAATAATTATTTCACTACTCATTTTTTTTTTTTTTACTGTAGAACCATACGTTACATTATTCCTCAGGAAAACAACACTGCATTTGCACCAGAATGATCATCACTTTGTTATGCTGCTTAGATACTGTGCATTTCAAGTTTAATGTATTTTATGTAGGCATTTTACTTGCAAATAGCAATCCAACAGTGCTTCATATAATACATATTCAGAAACATTCGTTAGGATCTGCAATTTACAATTTCCTATGGAGAAGAAACAATGTCATTCCTTGAAACAAGCTTTTATATGTACAGCAATACTAAAGCTTAATCACAAAATTCAACACATACCTGTTCCCAGGCAAAGACGTGTTGATTGAAGTAGAACTGAATCTGTTCATTGGCAATGTTGATACAGAGTTGTTCAAAAGAATTCTTCTTGAAATTCTCAAAGCCAAAGATATCAAGAATTCCAATATTCAAACCATCATCACTTCCACTGCAAAGATTAATTATTTGACATTGACTATGTTCACAATTGTTTTGTGAAAGCAAATCATAAGCCATATCTGTACAGCAAATGAACAGAATAGCCTTTACTAAATCAGATTTTTCTTTTAAAAAAATCAATTTTTATTTGAAATACAATAAATGCATATAAATCCAAAGACATCTCTATCTGCAAACCAGATACCCTGAATCACATCATGTCCAATTGAATTTATAAGTGTAGAGAAGACTTCAAATTTGATTAATATGTGCCAGTTAATAATCTGCTATAAAAAGCTGATGGTACAGAAACAACATGAGGTTCATTTTGTTCCTTTTGTAAGCAAACAGGCCTTATTCAATTGTTCTTTGGTATTAAAGCCACTAGATATTATTTCTTCTTATTACATATTCGCAACACTTTAAACTGCTTATTTTAACAGGAAAGTCTAAAGAAAGAACAGCTAGACCTTCTATGCAACTAAATAACTACTTGAGGTATTGAGCACTTGAACATCTTTGTGAAGTCCATCTCATAAACCAAAGTACTTCCTCATGGACCGACAACACGCGGAACTTTTCTTCTGGCTATTCCTTATCTCTTTTTGTGGCTATTTCCAAAACAAGTCAGAAGTGCCAAATGAAAGTTCTTGCTGTGTTTTGTTCTCAGTGTTTTGGTAGCTGTGTCTTTGCAGTGAACACACGTGTTGTGCCTGTGTGTGCAGCTGGCATTGGGGCAGTTGGGCTGTGCGGGCTCTGGCTCTCATTTTTGCTAGCTCTGCAGCACCACGTCAAGCCACCGTGGTACGGACTGCAAGGCCAAGTTTGGGTAAAATGAAATAGATTCAGTTTCTGTTTTCAGTAACTGGTTCCTCAGGCACAGCCCTGCCCCAGCAAGGTCAATCCAAGCAGGGTGCCCAAGCCCATGTCCATGCAGCCTTTGGAAAACCCCAAGGAGGAAACCTCACAGCCCCTCTGGTCCCTTTGCCAGCACTCCATCACTGCACAGTGCAGCTGATGGGCCGGGGCAGCTCCTGGCCTCTAGGTTGTGCACAATGTCTCTGAGCCTGGCCCTGAGCACCACTGCAAAGAGAATCATACAACTCCTACAGACTGGCATCTTTTTTATTGTTTCCTGCCCCTAAGAGTGCATTGGGAAGACTTAAAAGAGGAAACAATAAACAAAATTTAAAGGCACATATTCTGCTCTGACAAATAATACATATTTACAAATACTATTTTACTGGGTGATTCTGTGTGAAGCCAGCAGCTGGACTCAACGATCCTTGCGGTTCCCTTTCAAAGTGAGATTTATTGTGATTCCATGAGACTATGACCAAATACATTTGCTGATTTTGACCTATATTGGTGACTACTTTGTCTGTCTGGAAATTATCTTTCCTCTTCAGAGCTAATTGGAAAAAAAAAAAAAAAAAAAAAGAGAGGAAATAAATACAAATTATTATTTTACTACCAAAAAAAACAGTGTAGACTTTTGTTTCTGTTTGCTGTTGTTATTTATTTGCTTATAGCAAGAGTTTCAAGTCAAACATTCTCCATGCTCACCAGCACAGTAAGTATTCAATTTGAAAAAGACTCTTCAAAGAGAGGCACGCATTAGCAATGCTGCCTCATCTGTCATGCATTTTATTCAACTATCTACTGATTAAAGTTCTGCTTATTGCTGTCCTATGGTAACCAAATTTTTTGAAAGTTTAGACAGATTTTAGGATTGCAGCCTTGACTTTCATTTGATGCTTCAAAAATACAAAATCCAGAAAAATTTAGATTTGCAAAGCTATTTGTTATTGACATTCTGTTTCAAGTTTATGCTTCATTACTGATATTCCCAGTCAGAGAGAGCCCTGACCTACAGGATCTACAATGCAAGCTGTTTTATTTCTTCTTTAATTAATTAGCAAACTGCATTAAAACCTCATTCCCAGGATCTTTCTCATCTGTGTGTTTAAAACATCACCTTGTAAGGACAGGGTGGGCATTAACCTCAGTAACTGGCTTTGAAAACTACCTTGATTGATGTATATATGTATTTGTGTGTATATAAAAGTAGTAACTGCAATATAAGGAACAACGTGGGTGCACCTAAGAGCAGAATTTGACCTATGTAGTCAACAGTATAAAGGAAAAAATAATAATTTCAACAGTTATACATAATCTACAAATTGAGTGAGTAAAGGTTAAACAGAAAAACACCAGCTGCTGTGCTATCTGTATCTACTGTATTGCCAATGCATAACACAAATAGTATCATTTAACATGAGAACACTAAATACTTCAATGTAGACCACATTCCTTCCATAGAAGATCTTTCTTTATTCTGGAAAAGTACATTTTACCTTAAATGTTTGTCAGGTTTGAGAAGAGTGTTGATGCGATTGACTATCCAGCTGAACAGGCGCCCGTAGAGAGCTTTGGCCATGGCATCTCTGACATCAGTGGCTTTTTCCACAGTATTGGGACGAATAATTGTTTCTCCTCGAGTCACTACACAGTGAGAGGTGAGCGCCTCTTGCAGCTCGTCTGCCTGAATACACAGCAAGGATGCACCTGGAAGGTAAGGTCACAGCTCAGAGGCAGACTTCTGAAGAAAAAAACACACACTTTTGTCATCAAGGCTGCAAGTATAACGTACTATCAATGGCCCAATCAAAGTCTTAAATTAAACCTGCAAGTGGGGGCTTTCATACAAACCGATGGTCAGTAACTATTTCAGTCATCAGCCTTTCTCCCTTTCGCTGTATTACAGAATCATAGAATGGCTTGGGTTGGAAGGGACATCCAAGACCATCTAGTTCAAACCCCCTGCCCTGAGTAGGGTTTTCAGACACTAAATCAGGCACTAGATCAGGCTGCCCAAGATCCCATCCAGCCTGGCCTTGAACACCTCCAGGATTGGGGCATCTACAACTTCTCTGGGCTGCCTGTTTCAGCACTTTACCGCCCTGTCAGTGAAAAATGTCCCTCAACATAAAATCTAAACCTCTCTCATTTAACAGCAATCAGCAATTCAAAGCACAGGATTTAGATGCTCTAGACTGTTCTATCAAGGAGGCTGCTTCTCCAAACTGTCTGGGTGACTGTTGGGAGCATGAAAGTTGTGAGGAGTGAATATCCCTCTGTTATATTCCATCCCTGTAATTTGCAGCTGTCCCCTTTTGCTTCTTTCCCAGTTGCACAACATTTTTCTATGACATGAAAACATGTAAGAAGATAGCATGAAGAATTCATAGACTCTTCAGTTGTAATTACTGAGAAAGAGTAGCAACTTCCTTGAGAATCACTGCTCCTTTTCCAGCTACTTACAATCAAAAGTGTAAGGTAACCCTTCCAAATAATTAGTTAGATGCAGTTCAACATGTACATGCGCGGAACAAATAATGAGGATCTATGAAATAAACTGAAAAAAATGTTCAAAATGTTAATGAGGTTCTCCATCAAATGTTCAAATAACCTTGGAAAAATTCCAATGATCTTCTTTTCAAGCACCTGCAATGTTAGTCATGTTTCCTTAATGCCAGCAAACTAGTTAGTCACATAAAATGTTTTTTTTTTCTTTTTACATTTGAATCCAGGTGAACCTGGAATTAATATAATTCCAACATTTAATTCTTCTTGCAAAATTTCCATGTGAATACAGCCCTCATTGATAACTTTTTGCAATGAAATACATTTGCTACTAAAATGCCAAAAGGAAAACAAATTCAAAGCAAGAAAAAACTCACAATTTTCAAGGGCTACTGGATTGGAAATGTTGCTCTTGTCAATCATGTGTTCAGATACCACTGCGGAAAATTCAATGTTACCCACATTTAGAATGGCAGCCAGAACACTGTATACGCTTCCAAGTTCCTGGAAAGTATATTTAAAAAAAAAAAAAAATAAGATGTAACACTTAGTAGCCTGAGAAGCTTGTCACTTTGGTGCAGGTGATCGGCATCCTCGTGATCTTTCCTAAGCTTGGAACACTTTCTCCCATTGTCTGACACAGGACTATTTCTTTTAGGAATACTTTCCCAAGCAATTATTCCCTGTTCTGTGCAAACAGAGGGAACACAGAGGATTATTATTTCCACCCTTCACCATGTCTGCAGACTCAACCTTTTCTAAAAATGTAATACCTACCTCAGCAAAAATATTTTAAAAACCTGCATTTAAGTTTCTTGGATCACGGAAACAAAGTACTCCAAATAATAACAGGTATCCCACCACTCCAGTGTCATCAGGAAACGAGCTTCACTGGGAGAAGAGTGAGAACTCATATCTCTAATTTAGTAAAGAACTTTTCAAAGTGTCACTAAGGAACTGAATACTCACCGCAGTATTTTGGTGTGGACTGTATTTAAATATATTTAAACATGTATAGATTTCAAATGTTTTAGTAGGTTGCGAATAGAGATTCTGCCTTGAAATAGGGCTAATATTAGTCTGGACAGCAAAGTGATACCTACAGTAAATGATTTTAAGTAATTACATAGGACAAAATTGAATTTGTAATTAATGAAATAAGGTATTCTTTGCACATAGATTTTGAACTGCCAATTTTCAGCTGTGAATTTTCACCTGAACTGTGAATATTTTTCAGTATACTCAATGATCTGTATTTTCTACTCAGAAATGCTGAAGTGTTTCTGTAAAACAGACTCAGTTTTAAGCTAGCAATCTCCAATACTACACATTCTGAGGCACAGAGTAATAGTCTATTTTATAAAGACCAGTTTTGTAAGTTTTATGGTTGTTTTACAATAAGCAGTTTTATAACTTTGATTAGTATTTTATAATGATGATTTTCATAATTCCACAGCATTTTATTGCTGATATTCAGTTGTTTGCTGGTTCCATGTCAGGCATCATTTACTCCGATACAATCCTTACTTAATTGCTCTAGAGGACTTGGTCTTGTTTTCAGCACTTTCAGAGAAGTTAATCTAGCAGTTAATAAATTAATTATTCCAGTGACAGCAAGACAAACTATATGAGCACACTCGAAAATTATGCTCAGGATAATTGACTCACAGTTGATGTAGGCTTTAAGCAATCATTTACATTTTAAGCTTAGGGACACATAGACACTGAAAATGAAGAGCTTAACTTCTGCCATTATGCTGTACAGTATGTATTGCTGCTGACAGTTCTATTCCCTTTCCCAGCGTGTTCTAAATCTGGCTTGATCTGTTTTATACAGCATGATTACTGCTCACCTCAGACAGTTCTTTCCATTAACTCTGCCTTGCAACTTGAGATGAAACAGTGTGATTTTAAGGCTGGTATACTGACAAGTACTATTGACGGCTGTGAGGCAGTTAAAAACAAATTTTAAGGAATGAAAGCTTTATTTAGGTCTCAGTTTTAACTGAAGAAGATATTTTATTCAAGGCTTTCTGATAATAAAATACAGAATATGTATATATAGATCTTCCTTTGCACTGCAGGGTGAATATCAAAGCTCAAGGCTAGTTAGAAATAAATCAACTTAGAAAAGGAACTCTGTCTTACGGCATTTTTTTCCTAATAGAAAAGAAATTGTCTCTGTACATACACACTCTGATTTCTGGCACTAGCCATCACTCCTCAAAGAGAGTGGTGTACACATCCTGAGTTCACTCAGAAGGGTTGGGAAGCAGTGTATAAACACAAAATAAGCACTTAGTCACACCTCTGCCACCATTTGGAAACAAGTCAAACTTCCCTTCCCTGCTGGCATCCTGCTCTGCCACTTGATGCAGAAATAGAGAAAGCAATGTCCTCCTGGCAGTTCTGGAGAGACATACAAGCGCTAGTTCCTTGCAGTTTCAGCCTCAACTGAGAAAGATTCCTCTGTTCCTTCACTCGTGCAAACACAACATCAGACAGGCTAATTCAACCAATGGAGAATGTAAGACAGTTATCATGGATGGGGCTCACATGTAGCCACAGATTATTTATATTGCTTCACCTACTTCTGAAATTGTGGCAAGTCTACACGAAGATAATCATTCACAGATTAAGCTCATTGTGGCTTACTGAGGAAACTGAATGAAGATACAAGTTAGAACTGCTTAATGCAGCCAGTGATGGTATTATAAATGAATTTTTAATTTGTAAGAACGGTCTCCTCTTCTGGATGATCAGGACTATTCTTTCCATCTATCGAAGTGAACAAAAGAGTGTGGAACAAGAACACACTTCTTGCTTTACGCAGTATTAATTAGGGCATATCAAGGTTTTTAGTGAGATAAAACTGCTATCAGTGCTGAACTGTGCATATCCTCCCAGACTGCTTCTAGAGTGCTGAAAGTACAGGTGTGAAAGGATGTGTGATATTATTACAAGCAGTTATGAATAAGCACACAGAGGAGAAAGAGACTGTGAACACTGCTGTTACTGCAGCTTAATGTAAAAGGAGTATGGAGGAACAGAATCGATGTTCTGCTACCTATTCAAAAATATCAAGGGAAACAAGACATTCTGAAATTAACAGAGTAGTTTTCTGAGAACAACTTCTTACAAAATATGATTTTGATAGACAGACTAAAACATGCATCCATTCAGCAGCAATAGTTCTGTATTTCACAGATATCATATGGGTCGTGTTCCTGATATCATTTGTGATTGATAAAGTCAGTGGTAAACTATAGCCATGATGCACAGCTTCTAAAATGAGAGAACAAGGGTGCAGGATGGGGTTTATTTCCCTTGAGTCATATTTTATAAGTACAGAGGCCTGGTTTTCACTGCAATTACATGAAAAACAGCCTGTTGAGAAGGATTTAATGGCCAGTAGAGCAATGGTATGAGATGATAAAGGAAGAATGGGTTCAGTTAATGTTCAGTGATCACATCCACTCTAAAGGAATGTAAAAACTTCACTCAACTTTGTCCCTGGAGTTGTGAAAATTTATTGAGTTCATCAAAACCCAGATAAACTCAATGAATTTTTAGAACTCTCACCATGGACACCATCTTAAAACAGAGATGAAGCTCATATTCACAGCCCCAAAATTATAGACTAATAAACAGTTACAACATTTAATTTGCAGAAGCCTTTTTTCCCCAATCACTCAGCTGTGCTGTGTTCACGAACATCAAAGCCTTGTTGACTAACATCATTTTATTAGTTTATGCCTTAAAACCTTAAAAATTTAAATGTAGCATATAACAGCAAGTTGACCACGTAATATCATAAAAACAATACTGCTAAAGGAGGAAAATAACAAGGGTGACTATTTCAATTCTTTATTCATGTTTTCCCTTATCAAGGTAGCCATTAAAATTCATTAAAAAGGGTTATCAGCACTCACCTCCAGTGTAAAACCTATGACTTTGAAGCACTGTTCAATTAATTCAAACTGCGACTTATAAAAGCTGTTGTTCATAAAGTCTTGCACTATTCTGAAATGATCGTTTTGCAGATATCTGGAAGAGTTGACAGAGTTGGAATTTAAATGAGGTTAGGAATTCAACACCATCAGATTTCTAAGGAATCAATTTTTGTAAAATAAACAGTATTACCTGGGAGGTCTATATTCTGGCAATTTGTAATGTGCCAGTTTTTTCTTTTCTGCAAGACCAGCATAAATATAATAAAAAATATGGAAATTTTTCTCTCCTCTGCAACAAGAAAGAAACTTGTTTAGAAGTGTATCTATGTTACATTTATTGATGACATACACACTACAATTAAATGCTATTAAGGTAACAGACAAGGCTCACTCAAATTGATAGCAAAGACAACACTGCTCTACACCAACATCTTCAGGAGCCCTTGGAAATTCAGGCTTCAAGCACTAACCTCCTACAGTGCCTCTCAGGCTAACCAGCTCAGCAGCATTTTCCCGTGAATTCAGATCTCTAAACACCTACCCAAAGAACATTTGAGGCACTTAAATGGTTTGCTGACTTTCTGTCTCAGCACGTGGCAAAATGTAAATACCAACTAATGGTGACAGGAAAAAAAAACACACATTAAGTTAAGAAAAAGGTGATATTTTAGGGAAAAAGCTAATTTTATCCTGAAAAAAGCACTTTCTGTGCTTATGTTCAACTTGGAAATGAAAAAAGCTTTTTATAAACCTGCATCTAACTTTAAATTGTTAATAAAAAAATTGCCAGTGAGATTCAGAAATCATTCATACCAGAAATATACAACAGGCAACAAGGTCATACAGAACTACAGAATGAATAAAAATGAGAAAAGACCAGTAAGCAGAAAAATTTAAAACAACGACAAGATTCCTTGTCTCAAGCTCTATCTTTTCTATCATTACTAAGATAGAAACAGAGTAGGTATAATATTTTTACTATATATCGTGACAGAAAATACATTTCAATAATTTTAATACATTAGAAATGCCATTTAATTTTTTTTTCATATTATGAGATATACACACAACAGAAATGGCTCTGTATTGCACTCAGTCAGTAATCCTGCATAAATTCCCCAAAGTAGAAAGTGAACATCTTGCAAACAAATCTAAAATACTAGAGGAAACATAAAGCAATTAAAGCCACATAATTTATATAATACTAAAAGTTTGCGTCAAAGTAAAATTTTGATTTCTCCATAATTTCCACAAAGAACCATTAGAAAGCTTTTATTCTTTAGACATTCCAATATACTTTTTATATATCAGATATGAACGTTCATGGGATTTGTTTAAGCAATTGTGGAGGCAATGAAAAAAAATGGGAGTAGTTTTCAATTAGTTGACAGAACTGTTAACCGTTCATATATCATTTATGTAAAAATCCACATCACAACACAACCACTCACAGCAGTGTACTCCTTACTCTTCCTTCTGTTTTGTCCTGAGATAACTGCCATTATTGCAAGCCTCCTCTGTAAACCTCACATGAGGTAAAAAATTATTTTTATACTTACACTGCCTGGTGGACAACTCTGGATTTTTCAAGGAGGTACTCTGAAATCTGAGCTCCTACTACAGTGCCACCACAAGTAAATTTCATTTCCAAATATTTTCCAAATCTGCTGGAGTTATCATTGATGATAGTGCCTGCATTTCCAAATGCTTCTACAAGGTTATTCACCTGGAGGATTTTCTCCTGTAGAGTCCTGTTATTAGCCTAGATATGAGAAAGACAGTACTTAAAATAAGCAGTAATCATTCAAATACATTCCTTCTTAAGTGCTTCTTTCCTATTCCAGTTTGCACCACGTAGTGTGACTTTTGTGTACTTCAAAATGTTGCACTCGGGCCTTTTTCCTTTTTTTCCTATATCAGTAAGTTAACCCCGTGCAATACAACCCTCACACACAGGCTTTCCTTCTTGAGCATTATCTTAATGGTGCTGCTTCAATACTTGGAGTTGGGCATAAGCTTCTGAACAGAAATTAACAAATGGGCGTGCTGTTATTTATTCAGCCATTCATCTAATCTCGCTGCTTTGCTACAGTCAAAAAACAGATCAAACTGTTTCTGTAACAAGGTAAGGCACATCTCACACCCTGACTCATTAGTGTACTGACAAGAGCACAGGTGTGTGGCACAGACTAGCAATTACAGATTGTATCCACATGGGTGTTGGACCCTGTCCTCCTCATTTTCACTCCAATTGCAACTGCATGAATGAGATGAAAGCCAGCTCACACAAAACCAGCTGAGTACACTCCTTCATTCAAACATGCAGGCATACCTTCAATATGTAGACGGAGTTTTTCATTGGAGTAAGGAATGTAAGATTTCAGAGGGAAAAATATTTCACTTTGTATGGACAAAAGCTGTCTTTGAGTTTTTATCAATCACACTGATCAATTAATTTTCCTTACCAGATACACAGGTCCCTTCCTTCCCATGGATCTCAAAGAAACATGGCCTTGCAGACTTAAGAAGGCATCAAAATGCAATGGAATGAATAGAGGCCTTACATCTCATCTAGAGTGTGCCACTGCTTATGCACATGTAGCCTTTGATACAATGGACTTTCACAAACTGACACATACTTGGCTGTCCACTATACTTTTGAATAAGTAGACTCATAATCAGAGTGGTCATTCCTACATAAAGCATATGGAAAGAAAGGCATACATATACCACAAAGCATGTCACAATACAGCATTCTGCAGAATGAATGGCTGGCTGAAAGTGGAAATACACAATCCAGGGCTAATCAGTTTCTGTGGTCCATCACTTGACATGGCTTGCCTGCTTTTACAATCCATGTTACCATTTGTTTAAAGTGCACTGCACCACACTGGTAGATCAGTTTGCTAGCATATCACTTGGGAAATGCAAAATCCCTTTCTGCTAATTATGATGGTTACTTCCCAGAAGGAACACATCTAAGTGACAGCAAACTGGTTGTGGTGAGAGGCAAAAAGCTCTAAGATAGTTTAACAGTTTGGGTGATACAAAGACATTCAACTAAACTGGCATAAGCCCTCACTGGAAGGGGGCACTCATAGGAGCTCTTAGGAAAATGTTTACTGTCTTGGTCCTCTCGCAATGTCCTGCCCCTGATTCAGTCGTTCAGTTAGATCTCAGATACCAAAGCCTTACAGAAGCTTACAGGGAATCATACCTTGCCCAGGACAGTGAGCTGCTGAACCAGAAGATGGGCACTTTGTGTCTTGCCAGCTCCACTTTCCCCAGAAATAACGATGCACTGCAGAGAACAAGACCATAAGTCTGGGATCATTACATATCTCTCATCCTAGTAAAAGATATAAATAGGTCATCTCATCTTTACCTGATCAGAGTTGTATGTCACCATGGACTGATAACCAATGTCAGCAACAGCAAAAATGTGAGGAGGGTTGGCAGTCCGTTTGGCTCCAATATACAGTTTGGAATGCTAAGCACAAGAAAAATGAAAACATTTTCTATGTCTCCTTAATGACTTTTTTTCATTTATCTTTCATTTTCAAATTAGTGTACATCATCCTTCTTAGTAGTATTGCTGCTTCTGAGTGAGCAGTTACTGCATTCACTGTACTGTGGATCTGCATTTAGTACTATAAGAACTGCTAAAAAAGATAAAAAACAATTTTGTATGCTTTCAGCTTTATGCCACAAAAATTGAATTGTTAGAATAAATATAATGTTGCCTTATTTATTTAATTTAAAATGAAATTACACTTTACATCATCTTGCTTTTTGTGCATGATACTGATGTCTAAACTTCAGAAAAGTAACTGATAATTAATAATGGCAAATTATGTATGACTGAATATTTAGTATCTGTTCCCTGTGTATAGTGAAAGGGCAAATTCACAAAAGTTAAAATTTTACTTAATAGTTTTGTGAACTGTCGGATCAATTAAATAGTTACAGCTTCCACAGCTCTCTTGGGATGAAATGTCCCCACCTTTTACATCCAACCAATTGCCCTGGCAGAAGTTCTCCACAGGAAATGGAGGAGGAGGAATGCTCCCTCCTACCAAACGGAATAAGATTCAGGCAAATTAATGTATGCATCAGCACAAATACTGCTTCTGAACTAACTGCTCATAGTGGTGGTGGTCTAGTCAACAAATCTCATGAATTTTAGTGCAATTTATCTCAACTTAGAATGAATACTGAAAGTCTCTGAAAGAACAGCAACTGCAAAAATCCTTTTTTTATCTACTGATCAAAATAGGTGACTTGCTCAGATATAGCCATCTGCACTTAAGACATGATATAAGCCATCTGCAGACATAAAGATACCTGAGAGGCTTTTATTTGTTTTTTTAGTTTCTCATTTCTATGCTGAAATTCAACACAATAGGGATGTGTATCAACATGAAATTAAAAGGACTACTGTATTGGTAATTCTTCTTTTTCAGAGTGAATTGAAATAAATTTCAAGAACAATTTTACTTTATACTTATGAACAGTCATATTTTATTGGAAATAAGTGCCAGCAGAAAAGAATCAAACTAAATTTTCACACCTGTGAAGAATAAATGTCTACATTCCGAAATGGATTGACAGCTATGAGGATGTCCCCAACATATGTGTAGATCTGATCCTTGGCATAACTCTTCTGCAACTGCTCTGTCACTGTATTCTGATGGAGAAAAAAAAAAAGAACACTGTCTCACAGAGAGAAAAAAATAATATAAGGAAAACAGACAGAACATGAATATAGTTACAATAAGTGAAGATGAGAGAAAAAGAAGACTTTAATGGCCAGGAATACACGTTATCTTGATTGCAGATAAGTAATACTTTCAAACACCCTGGCATTCATAACTGCTTGTGTCCAAACTCCCTTTGAACAAGGGACACTTACCAATCCCCAAGTGTCTATAGAAAAATTAGTTAATAAGTAGTGTTTTAGTCTGTACCAGTTTATTTATGTACAGCCTGACAGAGGAAGAATGACTGTTTACAACCACTGATGGCCTCTATCACCTGCAGATAATGTGTAGTGGCCTGATTCTTCTTCCTGTTTTTGAACCTTAAGCTATAAACACAGCAGATTTCTCTCCATCTTTATGCATGCTTCCCATCCTCATAGTAGACTCGCTTTTGATCTCTGACAAACCAGTGGGATTCCTGAGGAGGGCAGAGCCTCGGCTGACATAAACTGATCTCAATGCATCTCTGCACTGAAGACAGTCAGTGAGAACCCAGCCTAGGAATAGTATGGTAAGCTAGTTTAGGACAACTCTGTATGTACAAGCAACAGGTGAGAATGTGCTTATTCTTGGACTTGGATCAATTTCAAGTTAACATATCATTAAAAATCAGCTATTTAGCTGAAATAAAATCCAGTGATATACATCCAGTTAAACAAATGGTACTACTATACTACTCAGTCGGAAGTTTTAACTGCAGAAGGTGTTTTACCATACAGTTGGAACCACTCCAGAAAAATCTCATCTAAAATTGTTTGGCATAAAGTGAAATGTTATTGTTCACTTACACAATAGAAGTACATGACACTATTTCAACATCCAATTACATCTCCTCAAGAAAACACGAGAAAGAAAGTTCTTACCTCATCCAGTACCTCCAAGGTTGCTAAATCATCTACATCTTCTTGGTTTGAAACTAGTGACTTACTGTAGTTCCCTTTCTTTGTATGAATACGTTCAAATCTAGAAAAGACAGAATAAATGTTCTTGGTATAAGGAAACAGAGTGTATCTTGCATCTGTAATCACCTCAACAGCAATGCAGCAAAAATATCACATATTTCCATTGTTCTGAATTCAAATACAAGAACATTTGAACAACAGAACAGGAAATTATTATTATTTTTTTTTAGTACTGACAAAGCATTCAGGATGGTAACACTTGTAGCTTAGTAATGATGCCTGAGCTGGTCAGACTGTTCAGCAAAGTGCTACAGAACCACTGGAATATGTGAAATACATCCTAATCCAGAAGAATTTTCTTGTTCTTTAAAGGAAAAAAAAAAAGTATAAATTAGAAACACATTTTAAAAGTTCAAATATTTTTTGTTAGGATTAAATTTCAGTAAAGTTTATCTTAAAATGCATTGTGGTTTAACCCTGCAGTGGCTCAGCACCACATTGTCATTTGCTCACTCTCTCGTTTCCCAGTGGGATGGGGAAGAAAACAGAAGAAAAACAAACAAAGTAGAACCTGTGTGTTGTGACAAATCTGTTTACTAAGATAGAGAAAAGGAAATTGATAACAACTATAATGTGTGTGTGTGTGTATATATATATATATATATGTATATACACACATATAAAAGAAGTGATGCACAAAGAATTCCTCATCACCCCCCTACTGATGCCTAGCTTGCCCCTGAGCAACAGAAGAGCGATGAACGCCCAACCCCTCCAGAACTCCTT
Source organism: Lagopus leucura (assembly GCF_019238085.1). NCBI lineage: Eukaryota > Metazoa > Chordata > Aves > Galliformes > Phasianidae > Lagopus > Lagopus leucura. The sequence goes on along the minus strand of NW_024962334.1, from coordinate 34,779,278 downwards.
CCACAAGATGTCAGATGGCATGGAATATCCCTTTGGCCAGTTTAAGTCAGCTGTCCTAATTCTGTTCCATCTCAGCTCCTTAGCCGTTTGCTGAGAATGGCCTTGGCTTTGTATAACTGTGCTTAGCAGCAACTATAAACATCAGTGTGTTAACATTGTTTTCATCTTAAAACCAAAACATGGCATCATACTCTGAAGAAAAGAATTCCATCCCAGCTGAAACTAAGACAGAATGAAATAATCTCTCTTTTAATCAAGAGAAAAAAATATTATGCAGTCTTACAGAAATTAGCAAGAAAATTCCTACTCCAAATTGGATTCACCTCTATCCAAGAAAAAAATGCATTGCTAAACACAGTGAAAAAAGTAGAAAATGCAGTTTACAATTTGTATTAATTGTATTTTCTTTAGGATATGGAGGAAAATTGGGAAAAGGGAAACTGGATAAGGAACAGCAGGGTTCACAAACCAAATAAAATCAAGCTCAGATGCACAATATGGCACAAACACAAAAGACTACTAAGTGAACTGAATCTCCTGATAAGACTGCATGCCCCGTGGTACTACTGAACAGACACTTCAGTAAACTGAGACAGCAGAAAACCCTAGTGTGAAACACAATCATTTTTCATCTTGATTCCGTACAAGATCAAGGAAATTCTGTAATTTTGATGTTGGGACATATAGTATGAGTAAAAGCAGACAGAATTTTTCTACTCAAACAAGGCCTTCAATATACAATGAAGAGTGGGGAGGAGAAAAAGGCAGCTACACCAATGTGGAAGGCTAGAATGAACAAACATAACCCTGATGGGGCAAGCTAAGTATCTTCTGAGCTCACTCAGTACGATTTACTGCAGAGGTCATGGCCTGTACCCACTCCACAAACATCCCCTGTTTCCTGTGTACTGGCTCAGTTCAGGCAGGCTGGGTGCTGAGGGGGATGCAGAGCTACAGAGTCGGGCAGGCACCCACTTGGCTTTATTTGTCACTTGCCAGCCTGAAAAGGCTCACAAAGAAATAGGCAGGTGATGTCCTCCCAAACTGAATGCAATCATACAGGCATGAGTGCACTTCATCCAGCACTTCTCTCTATTTCTCTCATCTCTAATGATGATTCTCTGAGAGTGTCACAGGGTCTGTCCTCACCCAGGTGCCAGCAGCAGAGCAGCTTCTCCCTCCCTCAGGCATGAGCCAGTTACCACTAAAGCTCTTCCACTGCCTGTAAGCACAAAGGCAAGAGTTTCCTACTCACTGCAGATGACTAATTTTGCAACCTTAATATAAAGGCACAAACGTAAGAATTCACTATAGGAGCCAGTACAGCTTTGTGGTCTTTCTTCCAACAATGTACCCATAAATGGGCTGTAATTGTGCATGTATTTAAGTATCCTGAAGCAGAAAACACATGGAATACAAACAAGCAACACCAAAAGGGACAGACCTGATATAAAGCAATTAAACATCCTCCAGAAAGGATCTTCTTCTTTTGGAACTTGTGCTGAAAGAACTATCTTGGTAGCATTGAATCCTTGCAACAACACTGTGAGACAATTCTTGGGTTGATGCATCTCAGGTTACATTTAAAAGTCTGAGGTAATATTAAGACTTAAATTAACTCTTTAGCTTTGCACAGTCTGCCACTGCTTGATTTTTCCATTTACCAGCTAAAGACATGGTTGCACTTGACGCCAGAGGTGTAGGCAGAATCCTATCCCCTCAAGAGAAACCTCTCCCCTCCATAACCCACGCTTCTATTTGTACCTCCATCCTTCTAACAGCTGCAGCAGAAAATTATGTTTGGGCAGTTGAAGGAATTTGTTCTTTGCTCCTGCGCAAAGGTCGTTTTATGTCCAAAGAATGCTTCTAGTATCAGCACAACTTTGAGAAAGACTTATCAATGTGCACGCAAGGGAACGATGTGGGAGCTGCAGTACTGCATCAAGTTGTGCTAGTCTGTTATTTTTCACTGCCAAAGAATGATCCAATACAAGACATCTGCTAAGTTAGGCTTTCCGGTGAAACTGTTACACACACAGTACGGGGAGATGTTACTGAGTGTCAGTAAGAGTGATATTTCCCAGATTTGTTTCAATGACCATTTTAAATGAAATGCAGGAAGTTAACAACAGCCCTGCAATAATGGAGGGAAATGTTCTAGCTACAGACTTTTTTTTTTTCTTTCTCCCCTCTCTTTTAAGGAAACAATCTTTATTTATGCCAAGGAAGTTTAATTACATAAAATTGATTCTCTTGTAATCCTCTTCAGCTGACATTATGAGAACAGTAGTGCTTGTTAAAACAGATTACATTCTCCACTCATGGAGCACAGCAGAGCAGATTTGCAGAACACAATATTTTTCTGCTTTGCTGTCAAAGGGCACAGACCCCTCAAGGGCAGTTATAGTGCTTCACTTGCTAAACAGCAACCACTTTAGTGCTGTTGACATCTATGCTGAAGTTTCATTACTATCATGCACATAGACATTGTGAACCAAAATAACCAATTTTCTCCCTTCTTATCAGAAATCATTTGTTGGAGACATTAGATTTCACAGCCACGCTCAGCAAGCAACTGAAGCAGCTAAAGGCCAGAAACATCAACCTACTATGGACAAGAAAATGAGTCAAGGCAGCATTGTTTGTGTGTTTTCTCCTTCACCTTCACTCATCCTTGTCTTTCAAGATTCAGTTAAATCAAAGTGAGGGAACTGCAGCTTTTACTTCTTCACATTGTCAGAATATATTTAAAAGATTTCTGATTGTTCCAAAAATACCCTGAAAAGGGAAGTGTGACTCATGATGCCCTCTTGCACTCTCTGCCAAATCCTCTACAGTTTTCTGTAACATGAAGGTAGAAACAGCTGTACATGTCCCAGCTGTTACAAATGTCATTAAAAGTGACAAACAGAAAAGAAGCAATACACAGAAATTTGTACAGGATCTGTCATTGATAGTGATCCTGTTTCTCTGAAGGTTGTACTGAGCAAAAAATAATAATAATTTGTCTGCAATAGACATACACTTTAATAAAACTATAGCCTTACGTCTAAGCAAAATTTGTACCCAGATTTAGAAGTACTCATAGGTTCTGCAAGTATGTGTACAGTGTTTTGCAGACAAACCTCTGCTCCCTCTGTGTTGAAGTCATTGAGCAGCACCAGCTCCACTCAAGGAGCTGCACTCAAGCTTATGCAACCTTGCTGAGAGCATGGTGCTGCCAGGGCTTTTCATTCAGAGGTGGCCCACCTCCAGAAGTTGGGTCATGTGTTGCTCTGTACAATGTTTGCCAAAGTTTGTGCTGGTTTACCACAGTCTGCAGATATGTAGATTACTGGCCCTTCGTAATAGGCTCAAGAAAAGGCTGTATCCCTTATTCAGGGAAAATATGTGTTATTAGCTGAGCAAATACGATATCTCTAAAAGTACTGCTTTGGATTGGTTCCTTGTTGCCCTCATGAGTCTTGCCCATGCTCTACATGCAGAACCACACTGAGAAGACAAAGCGGAAGCTCCAAAAATGAGCAGTGCCTGGTGGGTGATGTATCCCACCTTCAGGAGGAATGAGAAGCAGACTGATGAGACTGTTGAAGAGCATTATTCCCAGACATCTTGAATGCAGGAGGAACAAATTTCTTCTGCTTTGCATCAAGAGTTAAACTATTATTCATTTAAGAATCATTGCTGTCCTTTGTATTGTATGGAAGGAGACCTGAACTGCATTTCTATTCTGCTGTGGAGATGCGAACTACCCAGAAGCATATGGAACAGGCCTGTATAGCCAGAAATTCCTCCTGCCTGAGAGGAGTTTGTAGCATAACCGTACTATATATTGCACCCTCAGGAACAGTGCAGTAATACACAGACCTTGCTGGTACAACAAAACCTATAACAAACTACAGGAGTGGAAGAAGTGGCTTGAAGTGGTCTAGAATTGGTCTACAAGTCAACAAACACAGGTTTAATCTCTACTCTGTCACAGATTTCAGTTGGACACCTTGACCCAATCAGTACTGGCCTTTGAGTGGGCTGTGTTACTCAGCTCCTCCTACTACTTTCCTCAAGCTGGAGTGGTGATCTGCTCTCTGCTGCAAGCTGCCCTCAGAGTTTAGCTTACAGAGTTGTTATCAGCTGCTCCAACTGGCACGATGAGTCAGGGAAAGAGAGAGAAGCCTCGGGAAGTAAGTGACACAAGTCTGGGAAGCCACACAGGGAAAGTCATGGGAGGAAAGTATATGGTACTCTCTGCTCTGAATACTAGTGAATAAATTGACAACCCCCTTTGAGCATATTATATGTGAACTTGTATGAACTCACCTCCCTGCCGTTCCAAAAGAGTTAAACCAACTAGGTAGCACCTTGAATTGCAGTGCTATTCCTACATGGTTAGCTCAGCAGGACAAACGCTTAGCAGATAATTCAGCTCACACAAAAGCCCTTGCTCTGAATCACTCTGCAATAGAAGGGTCTCTTTTCCACATTTATTTATAGGGCATATAAGTCTCTTAACTTGGGGAACACGGTTGGTTGCTGAAATCTAGGTGCACTGAATATCCCTCACATGCTCTGCTCATTCTGGAATGAGTCATAATTCCCAGGAAATACACACTGTACTAATCACTGAGCATTTCTGCAGAGATTGCTGTAAAAGCACTCAAGAACAAGACAGCCAAACAACTCAAGACGAAAGAATTGCAAACCTGACAGTCAGGTGTAAATGCGACAGTTCTGAAGGCCATTTCAAAGACAGCTATTTCTGTTGCAAAGTAGATCTCTTTACAGTGCAGGCTTTTTCCCCTCATTCAGCCTGGTGAGACGTGTATTTTTAGAACAGTTTTTAGGTATATGCTGCAGCACTAACTTCTAATCATTATTTTGATCAGTAATTATAAATTTTAATAGCTATAAGATGACAAGCAAGAAAGTGTGACTGAAGGATTGCCTAAATTCAAGGGAAAGCTTAAGGAGTGCCCAAAGGTGATCAGGCTCAGATGAACTTACTGTTTCTCCATGATAGAATCTGTCTCACTTTCTGTGGTGTGTTTCCTTCGCCAGGTGCTTGAAAAGGGTGCAACAGTTTTCTAAAACCAGGTCTCTCTTTGCTGGGCTAGTAGCAATAATAATGAAAATTTCAAACAGCCTGGTGCAATGCCCTAATGCCTCGGTAACTGGTCAACATTAAAAAATACCTCAGAAACAATAGTGGTAGAGGAAGTTGCTATGGGGTGGCTCCTCTTTCAGTCTAGAGATCACAGACCCTTTCTGAGCAGACATGGTACAGAAATACTACACATTATGATCTGGCCTTCTACAAAAATAAACTCACTGAGAACGTGACTTCACATGACGCCTTCTTTCTGAACTGTAACAACTACACATCTAACAAGCATCAAAGCAATATCATAACCAGAACAGACTGCCACAGCAGAGGGCAGTCAGAGCCAAATTACACCTCAGCATAATGGACAAAAACAGTGATTTGATATCAAGTGAAAACAAGAATAGTGGATGTAGGAAGACCAGTGGCTGGACCTCAGCTATCAACTTTCAGGTACTTACTCTTCTGAAATATATTTTTCTTCATTAATAAAGTATAATTTGAACAGGAAAATAAACATATCGAGAAAACAATTGGATTCCTTAATTTCAAGTCCACATTACTGAATTTCTTCAGTTTACACAGTGAACTCATACAACACACAGGAGAATTTCATGCCTGAGCATAAGGAAGGTTCTTTAATCCCTTAAACTACTGCCTCCCAGTAACAGCCAGCTGGAGATTTAGAGGGAGCCTTGGAGTTATGAACAGAACAGCTGGAGATCAGGAGGGAGCTTTCCAAGAGAAGCTGTTGAAACAGGTGAAGGTTCAGGAATTCCACAATAGGGCCATAACACATAAGTGTAAAAACAGTCCCAGGACAGAATAATAAAGAAAGCCAGGCAATTTTAAGATGAAACTCTTCAATTGACCAGTCACGCCACAGCCTATATCATGACCAAATTGGATTTACATAGCATCATAAAATCATTAAGGTTGCAAAAGACCACTAAGTTCATCAAGTCCAACTGTCAACCCATCAGCACCTACTAAACCATGTTCCTCAGTACTACATCTACATGTTTTTTGAACACCCTGGAGGTGTTATTGTGCTTTTTCTATCTGTTGTAGTTTACACAGAAATAAATAAGACGACATTACTTTTGGAATGACCTACATACATTCACTGCTACAAATAACAATCTTCCAGCAAATGTAATCAATAACATACTGAAGTTGAAGTCATTATATGTACAGTGACAGTAAAATGTGGCTTTTACTTCTAGACTTTCATACTATGTTCAGTGATTTCAGATATGAAAAGATTAGGTTAAATCAATGTGAGTGAGACTTAAATTAGTATCAACCTATTTATTAGCATTGTAAACTGCTAAAATTAAAACATTCAGATAATAAATTTTCATTACTTTCAAAAGGAAAATTCTATCTTACTTGGGGAAAATTCCTGCAGAAATTGCACCTGATCAACTGCAAAGGCTATGTAACTTCATTACATAGTAATATATTCCTTTAAAATCTGGTTCATATAAAGAGAAGTCAGTTAAAAAAAAACCACAATATCGCTGGACAGAGAAAGTCTTAATAGCTTCCTCTTCCAGTGCCACTTGGTAGCTCTATGCATAAGCAAATTGAGCCTTTTTTTAATGTTTGCATTGCATGGGAAAAGAAAGCTTATGTCATTTGCATTACAAAGCAATTACATTAAAAAAAAAAAAAAAGAAGATTGAAGAATTTTGAAAAACAGGACTTGCTAAACATGTAAAACATGTAAATTATATGAAATTGTGAAAGCACAATAAGTAACTGACTTAGAAGCTTTATTTTCAAAAATGATTTAGGCATTGAGAGGACCATTGTCATAAGTTTCATCAAGTTATAAATTCATATTGTTTAGAGATTTTTATTTGTTTTAACACAATTATCCAGGGTTTTATATTTTTGTTATTATTTTTAAGTCTGGAGTATTGTTCAAATGCCCAGCACTGACACCTAAGGAGCTTATTTCAATTCCAGAGTTTTTCTGGATTAAATCAATTCTAAGTGCCGTAAAGAGCATACAAATTCAGTGTAAGTAAGTCTTAAATTTAGCCATGTGTATAGGTTTTCATAGAAATGCCAGAAAAGAGAAACTGCTACTCATTCTACATCCAATTCCAGAGTCCAAGAAAACTTGAAAATAAAAAATTATTTAGAAATATTCTTATTATCCATAAATGACAATTTATATCAGAAAATTCTCCAGGATCAGAACTGAAGACTTCTATATATGTTGGTACTATAAATATGTGCAAAAGTAAATGTGGCGCGCTTTAGTAAGTGTTTCCCATGTAGTTCAAAATGCCTTTTACGTTTTATGTTCCATTTAAAAAATGTCTATCATCCTTTACCTTGATGCACAGGAGACACTGCACAAGTAATACATCAATACCAATCTTCTACTACATTCCACAACTGACACATTACTTCAGTGTAGTGGATTTTTTTTCCTAAATAAATTGCTGTATTGAACCAAATCATTTTCAGTTATTTTAAAGGAAAGCCATCAAGTGCTACATGTTTTATGCAGAACCAATACTTTTAAATATTAATGGAAAAAAAAAGGATATTTTAATAAGACATAAGCTTTTTTATAAAATATTTTTAATTTTGCGAAGTCTGATACTATCACTGTTTTCAGTCAGTAGCATCCAGTTCTTGCGGGAACCTGATCAGTTATTTCTAGCATCTTCAGTCAATAATAACCATGGAAATATAAGTGAATTACAAACACTCATCTCACCTAATCTTTAGTATTCTGAAAGCTAGGATCCTAATCTGCATCTAGAATCAGAGGAAAAAGGGGAGACACTTCTAAAGATTATCTCATCTCATGTGAATCATAATGCCCTCCACTTGCTATTGGTTTTATAGGAGGCACCCAAAGATTAAACACTGTATTTTTCAGTCAGCTAAAGTTATGAGAGGTGAATCCTTTTCTGAGCACCAGCCATTCAGAAACAGCGCAAGTATAAAGAGACTGCCACAACTGGTCTACTTTTTAGCTATTTTTACCTTGCCTTTTCAGTGACTCCCATTTGTTGATGAACATCAATAAATTCCATAAGTTGTCTTTGTAGCATGTTTTCCTTTCCTTCAATCTGCCTAATAAAATCATGCTGCAAAAGACTAGATACCGTTGGGCGCTTCTCATAGTCTTTAGTTAAGCACCTGTGCTGGCAGAAAAAGCAGATGATCATTCAGGGGTCATTGTTAAGTTTTGACACGCCTGTCTGTAGTTCACTCATACTGTCATAATAAATACATCCATCTTATTCACAACACTTCAGTACTGAAAACTCTAAGATTTCACAGAATTGATAAGGTCTAGAAGTTCAATCATTGATTTTTGAAACTTGAGATCATTTGTTTGCAAATGCTTAACGTAAAAAACAAGTTCCTTACTCATCTACAGTCAAAGGACTCCACCCAAAACACTTCTCATTTTTACAATTGAAGGAAGCAGAACAGAAAATTTTTTACTAACAACATATCTCCATGGAGAATACAATGATATTTTACAAATGACATTTATACATGTTCCATATTCAGTTACAGTGGTCTCAGTTGTTACTCACTTGTTAATGAAGTCATTGAATTCAGATGACCACAGTTCAGGCTGCTGTAGTGTTGGAGGAGGATTCCTGCAAAGGTCAGTGACAATAAGTTAATAAGCTACTCAGCTGCCAAAAACGATGTGTGAAGGCAGGCTGAGTAATGAGTTTTAGAAGGCCACTGAAAAAAGATATTGATTTCCACTGGTAAAAGGAGTATGGGTAGAGGATACAATGCCTCAATGGCTCTTCTGCATTACATAACTAACAAGGAAAAATAGCATGGAGAGGATCTACCAACCATAGCTAAGATTACTGTACTTTTTTCAATCAAATCAATAAACAGAAATAAAACTAACGACCCATTAATCACTATTCACTTGTAATAGCAAGTCTCTCTTTCCAAGCCTGAAACTATATACTTTAAGACATTTTTAAAAAGAAATTCTATGTAAAGGTTTTCCAGAAGGACTGAATTAATCAGCTTACTGAACAAACTGCAGGAAGAAACTAGCTCATTATTAGCCACGTTCGATTTATCAGGAGATATTCAGAAGGCAAGTGAAGAACTAGATACAGATATACTGTAAATAAAAAATTCTTTGTTGTTGATTTAAAGTTTCTTATGTTAGGTACTAATGTCCAAATTGTTTTGAGTCTCCTTCCTTTCAATGAAAAGTGCTATTTCCACTAAGCATACTCACTTAGACAAAAGCAAATGCCTATAGATGAGGTGACTCCTTTACTGTTAAATCAGTTATCAAAACCGCATTCTTTAAGTGATGCCTAATGTTAACTCTTGAACTTTTGTGTTTTTCTTAATGAAATTAAAAGGCAGTGGATCTTACATTTGTTCCTGGGCAGAGTGTTAGGCACCAAATATCTATAAGCGTATAAGCCAGATGGCTTTTTGAAGGCCTAGATGAAATTTCAACAGTTTGATTCTGCTTTTCCCGTAGCAAATAGAGGTGGGAAGAGCATTCATGCTCTGCTTCAGTGCCAAGTCACCCAAGATTTCTTAAACAAGAAAGCAGTTTAAATTAATTTGGGTTACTTGGCTGAAAAGGACCTGGAGCACTCATATATGCTATGTGGTCTCACATGCTGTGGTACTACAACTGCTGGAATGAAATCCACTGACTGCAGTAAGGTCATTCCCTATATTCTTTGAGACCAATGCTTTTTGAAACACTGGAAGTGGTAATTTGGGTACTTCTACATCCAGCTTCAAAGAAAGCACAAAAGTTGCCAGAGATACTGCCTAAGGACAGCAATACTGCAGCTGGCAGGAACAGCACAAGCTAATGAAAGGTAAGGGACTAAATGTATGTGAACACTTTGCTTCAAAAGATGTGATAACATTTGAGGACAGCTGTGGTGCCTGTTTGACACACTGACCCACTAAGACTCGGTATTACTACCACAATTCATTTTCAAATATGGCAATACACGAGAACAACATACATGGGACTCGCATGAGTCCAGTGCTTATGTCCTACGCTTGTGTATGTTGGGTAGCAGCAGTCCAAAGGGGAAATTTTCATGGCTTTTTCACAAACGCAGCCACAGTCCTCTCTAAATTTCTCAGGGGCTTTGCATGGTTGTAGCAGAGTCTCAGAAGATACATCTGGACAGAGTACTTCTAACCTCCCCTTAGTATAAATAGTATGAAGGAACTGTATGTACCTTCATAGTCTAAGTTTGAAGAAATGTTAATGGAAATTAATGCTCAATGGAAATAATTCTCAGCCCAGCAAGAATTAAAAACATTAAGATACTACCTTGGTATTTTGAAGAGTGCCCTCATAGGGTGCAAATCAGCAAGTGGTGGATCTCCATCTCCCAGCTCTATTGCAGTAATACCCAGTGACCATGCATCACATCTGGCATCATAGGAGCTATCCAGCTGTTGCTCACAGGCAATCACCTATTAGAGGAAAAGACCTGGTCAGTAACAGGACAGTCAAATATCTGAATTTAAGAGCATACTCATAGATGGGGAAATCTCTTATTGGATAGAGATATTGGATAAAATAAACAGAACTGCTCATATTTTGCAAGTTAAAACTTAGTGCTGCTGAAAAAGCAAAGCGTGACCTAGAGAAAGCAAGTCTTTTGTGAACACAGCCTGTTATCTGATCAGATGTCCCCTGATCTGACTGAAGGGGGCAAATCTTTGGCTTATTCACTTGAAGGTAGAAAACTGCATCCCACTGCTAAGGGAAGAAGCAAGGAACTCAGCAACCCCAAGCTACTTCTCTGTAGATTTATTCCCGAAAAAGAACGAATGGAGTTACTCTGCTCTCTCCATGAAGAACACAAGGAAGAAAGCAAGAGCTGAATTCATTATCTTCCATTGGGTCTTTATTCAGCCAATTCAAGGATAAAGCTAAGTTATCAAGAATGTGGTTTGCCAATGGATTGCAGGAAATGTATTCAGTTTCATATACATTTCAGCTCATTCACAATGCCAGCTGAACAAAGGATTTTTCATCCCTTTACCTAGATCTAAAGGTCTAGACCAATGAGGACAAGCAATGTATATTTATAAGCACATACGCCCATAGAGTAATTTCTGTCCTACAAAGAGATGTACATGTATATATGCACACGTGTTTGTGCAGACACAAATAGCATAAGTACTAAGTATAACACTAAACAATGTAACTAATTTTTTGTTTCCTGCTTCAGATTAAAGCATGTATTTATATTCTTCAGCTGGAAAAATCCCCAAATACACATAATACATCTTATTTATTCATAATGAACTGTTCATTTCTTGCTGTTGCCTATAAATACATTGTGTTAACGCTTTCCAGATGAAGAAATTCAAAAGTAAAAGCCCCAGTATGTACAGTACCACCCTGGGCTCCATCCATCCACAGAGAGATGAGATACTTGGCATAGTTTGCAAATTTGGAAGGTTGGAAAAGATCGCTGGTATTACTCGCTCCTCCTGAATGAAAATACTGAACTAAGCAATTCAGCTTCTTGCTCCTTCACTCTAACCTTGCAGTTTCAAAGATAAAACATTTTAAATTAATCCTTGCAACCATTTAAGTAAATAGGTTTAAAACACTTTTTCACCTATCAAAATAGAAATGTCCTTTAGAAGGTCCAGCAGTCAGGAAGAAGAAAGAAAAAAGAAGGAAGAACGGAGAAAGAGCAGAAATACAGAATTTGACAGCTTTCATACCACTGATGAAATACATTGGAACATGAATCTTACCTCTGGAGCCATCCAGAACGGGGTGCCCACAGAGGTGTTCCGGCGGAGCCGAGTGCTGGTCAGCTGAGCAGACACACCTGGAAGAACCAGGGGAAGCTATAATCAGAGCAACTGCTATTTCCATCTGAGACAGTCCCTCTGAACGGTACCATCCCTGTTGTGTCTTGTCATGCCACGACCTCCTCTGCAGGTGTCTTTATTATATTCTTCCAGCTCTCTGCTATAGGCCCAATCCTCAAAGTAATTGAGCACTTCAGCTCAGAGTCTGTGCATTTGTTTCCAGCAACTTCAGTAGGACTGAGATTTAGACCCCAATGAGTATTTCATTAGTAATCTGACTCCATATATTTTGACTGGCTAATTACTGTTTTATATCCTGTTTTAAGAGAGTGGTAAAGCATTTCAGGAGGTTAAAAAAAAAAAAGCACTTTCCTGTACTTTCCCTTGTTTCTTTTTTACTTCTCATGGTCAGTACTGACACTAGACCTCTGTTTCCTTATGTACATATTTCAGGTTAAGAGCTATAAAAGATACTCATCCTCATCTGTTAGCTGTTCTGCCATAAAGACGAAGCAGTAAAATGGTGAAACATCAAAAACACAAAAACAGAAATCTCCCCATTCTTGAAGCAACATCAAATGCCTGCAAATCAGCTTTGCAACATGAGCTGCAGTTTAAGGAATTAACTGTTGCAGGCCAATACTTGGAAACTGGACTCTGAAATCTGAAAATTGCTTATAGTTTTAGACTAAAACACACACTGAAACATCAGGAATTCTAGTGAGCTACTGGTGAACTTCTAGTGAACTTCTGATCTGCCTGCTAACAATTTCCTGCCTTTAAAAATAAAGGTGGTATTGTTTGGAAATACCTCTCGTGTGTGCAAAGAGAGTACAACGTGTGGAGAAAACAAACCCTTTTCACCAGTAGGTCCTGAACTGTTATGGGTTTATGAATCAAAGCTAACTGTGAGGTCCACCAAATACATATTCTGAAGTTCTGATACAAAAGATGGTAGGAAAGATGCTGTTTTATACTCTTATGTCAACTTTATTCTGATTGGCACTGAAGCTCATTTATTTTGCCTTCATATATAAACCTATATTCTTTTTGAGAAAATAAAAGGCTTCAGTTTCACTCTGCAAATGCCATTTTATTATCTGAAATGTGAAGCTTCAGTGAGCACCAGTGGCAAGTTTAAACTCTTTGCATTCTCTGGTTTGAATATGCTTGATCTTACCTTCCTGAAAGCTTGGCAGATGGCTCATAACAGGAGCAATTCGTGTCAATTGCCCAGTGAAAATACACTCACTGAATTTTTGTCTGGATAGAATAGGATTGCTTAAGGTTTTTGTTTGTTTGTTTTTCCATGGAAGTAAACAATCCATTGCAGGCTTGATTTGCTTTTTACTCTCAAGCAAGCGTTCAGCTCAGATTCACAAATTATCCGCATTTGTCAATCACAGAAATGTACATAACTGCTGAAAACAGGGCAGCAAAATCCTGACTCCCAAATCAGCCTGTTCCTTTAAGACAAACTCAACCACTGCCTTTGCTCCCACTACTTTACTCAGGGCTTGAAAAAGCTGAATCTCTTCCTTCTTTCAATGACCACAGAAAGTCCAGCACAGTGTTTGCATCATGGAATGCAGGAAAATATGAGGTTATGTACAAAGTCCATCAACCCTGTTCCAATCTCAGCCAAGCAGGGGCTTTGATGTTGTTTCCTTGTTTTTATTCCTGGCCTTCAGCAAAACATAACATTCAGAAAGCAAGAGGCAAGCACACGTTACCATGGGATTGTTGTAGTGGTACAAAAGGATACCAGTGTGCGATCCTTGCTTTTGAAGGGAGAAGAGGCTACACTCCCCTTCTAAATGTTGTGGGAGTCTCCTGTGCTGTGCTCTTTTTTGTAGTCTTGGAATGGGAGCTGGGATTTAGATCTGCAGGCAAAGAAAGGCCCTAGCTGAATTTTTATTATTCCAGTGCCATATTTTGTAAATAATCATAACTTTCCGTGGAGATAAGGAGCAAAATATAAAAGACACATTGATGTGCACAATCTTCTGTCTACACACTTTTTTTTCCTGTTTATTTAATAATTACAGTTCAAAGAGAAGGATTCCCCCCACACTTTTTTGTTGTTGTTGTTTTGTTTTTTTTTTTACTTCAGGAAAAAGCTGATTAAATTTGAATTGTTCACTACTACTTTCTTTAGGCTTTTTGTTTGTTTGTTTGTATCCTTTTGCTTTTAGCAGTAAAGTGGCATTTTAGATTAAGGAGTGTAGGTCTTATGACAAATGATATTTCCTTGGGCACTTTCTGTGCATAGGGGAAAGATGATGTAATTCCACACTTAGTAACATTTCTTCCAGCATTTCAGTAACCAGTCAGGCATATAGCTAGCCAGCTTTTTTAAACTCGTTCATTTTCTGACAGTAACATCCTGCTCCTCCCCCATCTGCTTTACTACTGCTTTGTTGCAAAGGGAATCAAATATTCTCCTAAGGAAATTTAAAAATACAACCAAAAGCAGTGTTTCAGTACACAGATATTATAAATCTCATGAAAATTAACGGCTTAATAAACAAGTGCATTGGAAGTACCAGTGCACACCAGAGAATCTTTCCTAATGTGCAAAAGAACGGTGCATACAGTTAGAAAGTATATACTTTTTTTATTTTATTTGTTTAAATCAAGCATTAGGTTATGAATAATAAAAAAAGGAAAATAGCAACTTTACATCCTGAGTATTATATATGCCTTTCATTGCAAAAACTGGCATATTAGAGTAACACTGACAGTAAAGCTACCTATTTATGACCTTACTATTCAGTAAAGGAAATATAGGGCAGAAACGAGCTTCCTATTATTATAGGAAAGATTTGTCTCAAAGTTACAGCCAATCTGAGCAGACACTGTTCTGATCTAAATTGAGAGGCTGTACAATACTGTTTTATGATTATGTTCTCTGACAGAAGTATACACATTGTGCTGGCTGATGTTAACGAGGAAATTGTGAGCCCTAGCAAATTCTACTAAATTGACATTTTGCACACAGCAGGAAGACTGCAATTCTTATATGTTATATATACACATATCTGTATATAAAAACTCCAAGGGGCTTACACAATGTGTACCATCATTTGGCTACTACTTCCATAACCATTTGTCATTTGTGCCTTCAGAGTCCATCCTCCTAGCAAAGCAACCCTTTGCAACCCTTTCCTCCTGAAAAAGATTGTGAACCAAATCCTCTTTCTTGCCTTTCTTGAAGACAGGAGTGACAATAGCTTTCTGCTGGTCTTTGGGATCCCCTGATCTCCAAGACCCTACATAGATTATCAATAGTGGCCTTGCAGTGACATCAGCCAGCTTCCTCAGCATTCATGGGTGCGGTCCTACAGTTTTTAAATCTAATTTGTTTAAATGCTTGCTAACCTAATCCTCCCACACCAAGGCTAAATTTTCCTTGTTCCGGATTTCCCAACTGGTCTCAAGGACCTGGAATTCCTAAAGATCAGTCTCACAAGTAAAGACCATGAGTATACCTCAACTTCTTTCATGTCCATCATCATCTTATCCACTGTTTTAATGGATTGTCTTGATGCACGTCGTGTTTTAATGATGAAACAGATTACTGTTGCTAAAAAAAGGGCAACTGGAAAACTAAACTTTCCAAAACACTCAGGAAAACAAACATTCAAGATGCAAGTCTTCAACTGAAATATGGCATATCCAAAAGCTAACCAAACAGCCATTTGCAACTCCAAAATGATCAAAAGCTTAGTATCTAAGAAGACCATATACATAAGCAGCTTAGGAGACAGAAAAAACATGGTGTCTAATATGAAACTAAGAGGTATTAAGTAAATGTGGGATGAAAAAGATGAACTTATTGTATAAAACAAAAAATATAGGTAGAGATTTAGGGATTTGTGAACTACACCTCTGATGCAGCATGCTGGTGAAGAAAGCCCTCATTCTTAGGTGGTACCTTCCTTAAATGTTTTGATTCAGTCTGACTGCCACTTTTGAGACTCAGAAAGGATTTTTCCTCTGTATGACAAGAAAAATGCAGGAGATACTCTCCTTGTTATGTGACACGGTTTACCTGTTAAGATCATCTGGGTTACTAGCAACACCTACGCTGCTGGGACAGGATATCTGAAACACATCAGGACAAAAATACTTCAGTGCAAACTAAGTCATTAGATACAACTTTCAGGTAAAAATGAATCTAGTATACAGCAGGTGAGACAAGAAGGCTTTTAATAACCTCCTCTTAGAATCAAAGAACGGCTTATGTCAGAAACGACCTTAATGCCTACCCAATTCCAGCCCCAGGACAGGGCTGCTCCCAGCAGATCATGGTGCACAGGGCCCCATCCTATCTGGCCTTGAATGCCTTCAGGTATGGAGGCTTCTCTGAGGAACCTCTTATCCTAATACTCTATGAAACAGATGTGGACAAAGAAAGGCTCCTGAAAAAGCCACAGAACTATGGGAAGAAGGTGGTGTTGAATGAATACTATGTAAAATGTATGTACTATAATGAAGAGGTGAGTAAATGCAATGACTGCTCAGAATCCTGAGTAGCAATTATGGAGCAAAAATAAAATGACATAGAAAGGACAAGAATTTATCTGACTTATAAAGAAAGGTCAGACATACTTCTAGCAACCATCTATACAACCTTCTAGCAATCTCGAATTACACCAAGGACTACTGGTTTCAGGGCTACTGTAGACAATTCATTACTATTCCATTTCAATCACTGCATTTACTTTCGTACTTAAGAACTGAATAACAAAGCATTCAAAGCTCAGAGCAAATATCCTTTAGGCCAAAACTCAGGTTCAATAAATTCTAGAGCCTTACCTAAAAAAAGGAGCATTGCAGCATGCTTCCTAACTAGCCCCTCTTGCCACTCTCACACGCAAAATGGTCTGGGCTGGCTGGGTAAAGAAATCAAGAGGTGAATTTTGTGACCCTTGAGAAAACTAAGAGGAAGTCTTTGCTGGCCAGAAAGTGCTATTTTCTTGCTTCATTTGTCTCTGGCATTAGACAGTAGCTTTCTGTGTCAAACTTCTCTAATGTGTAAGCCATCAGTGACATCTTTATGTAAATTTGGAGGAGAAAAAAAAAAATCAACATATAAAAGACCAAGCGAAGAGCTTATCCTGCATACAGCAGTTGGGCACATGATTTCTTTTTGTTGTTACTGGACAACACAAAGGTTTTCATTCACATGTGGCTCACACAAAAAGTTTTTGAGGACTAAGCCTTCAACAAAGAATTAAACATTTAACAAAGAAAACGTTCCACAGCTCAAGTCAACGCAATCCATCTTATCCCTGCTAACCCTGGTTTGAAAAACTTGGAATTACTACTTTGATTGGGTTCAAAACAGTTTGACAAGCTGCTCATGTAGAAAGCTTTCTTCAAAGGTGTTTTTTTTTTTTTTTTTAAACTTTTAACTGTCATATTCCTTAGTAAATGCTTTTTAGAAGTAACATGTGAATGTCCTGCTATATGGTATGCAGAAATGACAACACAATAATAGCCTATTTTTGATTTGAATCAGTGAAGCAGACAGCTCTATTATGGATGCATGCTAGAATGACTAAGGCAAATACAAGTCTTTTTATGACTCATTGCTTCAAGTAAACAAAAGGCAGAAACAAGTATTTTTGAATAGTTTCAAATAAAATTATTTTAATTAATTGTTTCATTTTTGCAGAATGATTCATACAGCATTTATAGCTCAAGCAGTGCAAGAAAAAGGAGATGCAAGGTATTCTGACTACTTCAGAATAAGCGATCTATAGAAGTCTGGAAAACTACTCAAGGTCATTCTCTTCAACATCAGCAGGACATGAAAAGTTAGAAATTATGTTAATATATTAACAAGGACAGGGATTAAACTGTCCTTCCCCCAAACGACCCAGTGCTCCACCTTGGATTACTCACATCTGACTTTTCAACCTATTCACTGAGCACAAAGTGGCTCTGGACTTGTAGCCTGCCCTGCACTGCATGCATTTGCAGCAGAGTGCTGTGAGCCTTCTCTTCCACTGTAATGCCACGTATCTCACAAGGCTTGTCAGACTGATCTGTCATCAGTCAACATACTACATCTGCGGTGGTTCCGTCCCCAAACTCTGACCCAGGACTTCTGAGGCTTTCACCACAGGACTAGCAAAAAGCTCCCTTGTGCATCAGGAAATCAGTAATTAAAACAGATGAAACTCTTCAGATGGAGTCTTATCATGGGCTCATAATTACTTTGAGATTGGCTGGCTATTTTGGACATACTTCACAGTGTAACTAATTTTACTATTCTTGCTTTGTCATTATAGTAGCTACTGGCTCATGTACACTTTAAAAACTTAGCCTGTTTAATATAGTTACTGAATTTCAAAGATTTCATCTGTATTTCTGTATCAAAATAGGCATGAGTATCATACAACAAAATAACAAAAACACCTATGCATTCTAACTCACATTGATCAATTGTTGCTGAACACTAAAAGTACTAAAGCATTACCAATATTCCATGACCCACAAGGAAGAAGTAGCACATTAGTACTGAGTTACAACAGAGAATGTTGGCAGAATTAGTACAAGCTTGTCCTAGTAGGAAAAAAATAACCAAGACATTTAATTCATGAACTAAACTGAATTACAAAACAAACATAATACCTTCATTTTGCATTACTTAGATGAAACTAGGTATGTATTTTAAAGTAAAAGTAGTTAATAAAAATTGCACTACAAAAAAGACGGCGTACCACAGTTGGCTTGTTTCACAGAACCGAAATTTCGAATAACAAGGTGACTGTCCAGAAATGTCAGCTTCAGATTTTCTCGACTTATAACTTTGGATGACTTCAAATGGCTTTAAAAGAAGAACGATCATTCTCTCCATTATAATAATAAATAATAACCCTACTACACTCCAAACTCCAAACACAAAAACTAACCTCTGTCTATCTGGAGTTTCCAAACTACACGGAGGAAATAGTTCAAGTATTAATCAAAGTAACCTCAGTTCTTGATATGTCTAAATAACTAATAGCATCTTTTCCCCATTCCACTTTTTCCCCAATGAGTCATACTCAAGTTAAATCTACCGTTAGGCTAATCTGTCAGGCTACTATACAGCGTGATAAAACCGTGTCAGCTACACGCACAGCATGATATCTGAAACTGCGTTTGGAATACCAAGACAATATTCGCACACTGCTTTTAAATGCAAAACTTCTAATATTTGAAATAGTTCTCATAAAAGCAGAAAAACGCAAACGAAATGTCTGAAATACAAAAATCATCTTCACTATATATATATATATATTCACTCAATTTATAACGTTTTAAAGATCCAATAGATGTTTTAATAATAGAAATTGCAATCGCTTTATCCATACTACTAAAGGAGCCCTTGAAGTCATTATACTATTAGCTACATGCAAAACAGTTTGTAATTTTCCACCATCTGCCAGCAGCAGTGAGATTCCATTACCTTCTTTCCATGTCTTCTACTGGAACCCGATTTACCTGTAGCAAACATTGGAACTTTCCTATGTATTGCTTATCCAGAGACTTCAGTGAGGGAGATTTTTAGATAGCATTAATGAAATGCCTAAGAAACTGAAAATAGAGATTGCCAAATCACTTGATATCACCTTTCCCACTATGTCAATACTAGGCGAGCTGGGACAGTGACTGGATCTCTTGTAGTCAGAAATAAGCATAAAATTCAAAGCATGAGATTTAACAGATCTGCCAGCATTTGATTTTCCTTATGGGAACGTGGTTATCTCCAATATAGATCTAAACATCTGACTTTTTTCTCCACTTCCTCTGACTCCTTTTCAATGCACTTTCATGGTAATAACTTCAACAGTCTGATTATGTGGTATGAAAGGGTATTTTCATGAGTTGCATGGAAGCACATGGTCTTCAGCAAGGAGCAGCAGTGTTGAAAAACTAAGTGGTAAAGCACAATTTACACGTTATTTTCTGACCATTTCCAAGGCAACAGTGGCTCATCCTGAGATACTTCTAGTCTGTGATAGCAGGCTTCAGCAGCCCCAGAGAAATGTAAGCTACTTGTGCTTTCATTCAAGACTATCAGCCTGCAAGGTCAAATCTCAAAAATACACCTGATGAGGAATTTTCCATCAGCACTGTACTCTTCTCTTTTTAGCTAAAAGAATCACTTCCACGTGACTTAGATGTTTCAGAACTTTTGGGGGAAGAATGACTCTTTCCTCACATGCAATTCCCCTCTGCCTAGCTCAATGACAGAAAGATGTGAAATCGAGGATGCTCTTCTTTCAAAAACATGTAAGCATTAAAAGCTCTGACTTACAAGCTCCCAAGCTAACAAAGAGAATATTTCAGAATTATATTAAATCTTTCAAAGTGAAATTTTACCAGGGCTCTGTCAGAGTAAAATTAAAATAACAATGATGATAATAATACAGCTAAGTTTTTCTCCCATTTTGGAACAGCACATTATTGACATATCAGAATTTCCAGAGGAACCTGAATTCTATCTTAGTCTAATATTATTTCATATGTGGAAGGCCTCCTTCAGCATCCTGATTTCAAGAAAACAACCCTAATTAAGAGAGTCTATTCAAATAAACAAGTATTTGTCAGTATACGTAGATGCTACGCATACAGCTTTCCATTACATTGGTCACACATTATAAGATGTGGATGAATATATGAATTTTTACTACAGATGAGGTGCGTTATGCATGCAAGTGACTTCAGGCCATTTTTTTGACTGGTGAAAGAAGGTCAAGCACTGAAAGATATTTAGGCAGTAAAAGTCACAAGACTTTCAAAGTTACCTAGCATTTAATTAATTTGAATTTATTTGTTAGAACTTTTTGAAAAAAAATATTAAGTGCTTATCTGCATATACAGTGATTAAAATTTATTGAATCCACTGCAAACGACCAGAAAACTGAGATGCGCATATAAAGGACTTCCAAAAAGTGAGAGCAAAAATATTCCCTGCATAGAAAAGTAATGAGCAAGTGTAAGAATAATTAAGAATATTTGTAAGAAGGGAACTCGATTCATACCTTGCCTGTCTCCAATTACTTCAATTTAATATATTCAATGGCTTTCATCCTTTGAATTCTCAGAAGAGATTTATTTTAATGTAGAAAAGTGTGCTTTTCTATCAGGTTTCTATCATATACTTAATACATAGCAGCTACACTTGAGAAAAGATCAGTTATTTAATATTTGCATCAGTGCTGCAGAGGCAAACTTGGAGCAGTTGTTGACATTCTTAGGTGTAACATCCTTCCTAGAGGTCTTCCTGCAGAACAGCCAAACGGCTAATTCTCACAGATGTTTAGGTGGCTAGATTGCCTCCAGTCAACCTTCTTCTCTCACAGAGAAAAATACAGGCTGTATAACATATTTAGGATTTTTAATTCAGGGACTGAAACCATGACCATGGGATTGGCCTAGTGATGATCCCCTTAAGTACTTCTCATTATCTGTAGTCAAAAAGAATGATTTTGTTTATCTCTGCTGATCTAAGTTATTGTACTGCATTGTTGTGCAGGGAGAGGATGCTTCCCTGGTAACAGTATTTCAAACTTCTGAGTTGAGCAATTTAAACTAAAAGGTCTGTTTGATGACTCTTTGACAAGCAATTTAGCTCCAGAAGCATCAGTACAGAGATATTATAAACTCTTCCTTGATTTGATCATTAATTCCCTAGTTGGGACTGTTTCCAAGATATGGGAATATTAATAGAGTAAGTTCTATACAGATTAAACATTATTGCAGCAGAATTTTGAACAAAAGCAAAAATTACCCTGATAACAATCCGCTTGAGGCAATGCCATGGTATTATTTCATAGTCTTTCTCATCTTATTAACTATCAATACCTTTACGAAAGGCAAACAAACAGCTATGACTGTTCTAAGTTTGTTGTTATAATTTAAGATTTTGGGAAAGCTTTCCCACAAGATTTTTTGCATTCCATCAAGCAACTCAGTTTCTCAGTGTTTTAGATCTCCGTTTCGTAGCTAGAAATTATAGTAACTTAATTCCTTGTACAGTGTTGTGAAGTCATCCATTACATGTCCTGCAATGTTCAGAAACCATGGTCACAGCACAGCCTATGACAAAATGGCCAGAAGGCAATGTCTACAAATTGTGTTACTTGAAAACTGGGTTACAAAATTAAGCTTCTAGAAAGTCAATACTGGTGTGCAAGAAAGGAGTCTCAGTTGTGATACACTACATAAGCAAAGTTTAGAGTACAAAAGGACCAAAAAAAAGAAGTCATTCTCAAAGACTTCAATGACTTAATTCATTGAATGCTACCTGTTTTATCAGTTGCAACTCTAAAAGGCTCCTGAAGGCTTCAGAAAGAAAACGTGACACAATGACAAAAATACAATATGACCATTCAACACATAGAGTTGGAGAATATGTCCTTTTCGGTACTGTGTTTTGTAAGGCACTTCACTGGTCAGTTTTCCTGACATAGGTTTTATATATCTGTTTATAAACAAACCATATAAAAAAAAACATAAAAAGTATGAGGAACTGAGACCAAAGGGTTCTTCAGGATCATCTCAACTTCCTCCAGCATATAGGAAACAGTACAGCCAAAATTATCTTAAAGGCTCATTTTCTCTCTCAAGTGTACTTGCTTGTTAAAGAAGTCCATAACCTACTGTTTTCTCTCCCTTCTACACAGTGGAAAACCTATGTACATGCTAGAAAGGTCTGTGTGATTGTGTGGTTGGTTTTGTTTGCTTGTATGTTTGGCCCCATGTAATAATTGTTCAACCTAAAAGAAAAGTTTAGTTTCCACTGAGTATCTACAAGGAGAGAAAGAAAGAGATTGTGTCAGTGTGGCTATATCATAGTGTAGCTGGTAGATTCACAGGTGTATTTAGTAAAAATAAAAAAGTGGCAAAGAACTTCAGTCCTTGATCCAATAAGTGTTTATGCGTCACAGTCTGTATCAACATGAGAGATTTTATCAAATCACATTCTTGGCTAAAAAGTACTCTTGGAATCTGATTAACGTTGGCTTAAATCCTCTTAAGTAGAATACACAAATCTCCCAAATCCCATCTGAATACTTTAAACATCAACCTGAAGGGTGACTAGTATGTTTTCTTGGATGATTTTGTGAAGACTGCGTATTTTTTTTCCCCATCTGAAACTATGCATTAGTAGCTGCAGATTGGCTTGAAGGGGGTAGGGGGAAGAGGCTAGAATACCTAATTTAGGGTGCAGTTCCTACATTCCCTTGGAAGGACTACTAGCCCCCTGTTCAACCCACGTAAACACGTCAACTTGTTTTTTGAACACTTTCTCATCTGTTTTGACATCTTAATTTTTCTCACAAGATTTTAAGATTATTTTTCAATTACAGCCCTAGTAATAGATTGTAGTAACTGGGGAAGTCCTCACCCCTAGAGCTTGTACATTATGGCATCTGCGTAAGTGAATTAATTTTCAGAAGCACTGATCCTCCACAGCTCTAATTACCTTCAGCACCTTAGAAAATAGCATTCATGACACATTAAAAACCTGTGGGTAAAAATATTGATTTTGCCTCACATTAAACTTTCAGACAGTCATAAAGTACTAGTAAGCGTATGGTAGATAACACTGTAGATCTGGAGGCTTTGTAAATGAAAATTTTGTCTGAAGAATAAAAAAAAATTGAATGTAAACACATACATTTTCAGAATTACTAACCCTAATAATTGTGGGGTTTCTTGTGTGTGTGTGAAGTAAGAGAGTTGTACAAATCTGTCGTACAGTCTACTGGCAGGAAGACACTACAGTAATGAAAGTTAAAATCCCATGATTAGTTTAAACAGTTATGTATCAGTTGAATAAATCTTATCAACATGATAGGAGGGTAAAGGAAAATGAAGATTTTCCATCTTCTGAATGGAATCATGATATTTACAAATCAACTGCTGTGCTATCAGTAGTGACTTATAAATTAATTTAATCATTAGAAGACAGCGTGCTACCAGAAAATAACAGTTCACAATTACAAGCATTGCAAATTTTCACTTCCCCCATTACATAAAACAACAGTCAGTAAATGTTTAAGGAAAAAATCACTGTGCTATGGTTGCATTATTTACATATTTCACTGCTTCTTACCTTCACGTGGTAGAACTAGATGACAGCATTCAAGAATCACTTAAGATCTAACAGACTTGATCAGAGCCTTTTAAATGATGTCTCAGGTTTAGACTTGCCAACCAATAATCTGTTACTCTTCACAGAATCTGGAAAGTGGGAATTACCTACACAACATATTCCCCTTTGCTGCCTTCAAGAAGTACCTCTCGTTTTATTTCAAACCAAACTAATGAAGTACATCAGACTGAGATGGAACTCTCCTATTTTTCACATTTTCTGCGAAGTTTTAAGCCTCTTCTGGTACAAAAGAAGGCTATTGACTATCAGCTTCTACTTTCACTGAACCAGCTCGCAGTCGGGAAGATCTAAACACAAACCTTTCTTTGAACCTTATTAACTTGTTTTGCCACTTCACTTACTGTGTCTGCCCCGAAGCATTCGACACTAACACCATGTTAAAACTTCTACTCTTTAGCCATTAGTAAAACGGATTTAAATCCCAAAGCTGTAAAAAAAACACCGAGTCATTGAATATTTTATATCTGTGAAGTTAAATAGTGACTTTGATTATCCAAGTGATTTTAAATAAGATATTTTAAATCTTAATAATAAGTTAATATATTTCATCTTTTCTGATTTGTTTCTGTTACTTTATTTTCCATTCTTCAGATGCACAGCATTGGTTGTATATATAAATAAGGCTACATACCAAAATCCACAAGCTTGACTCCTCCTTCAGTAGTCAAAAGGATATTATTTCCTTTAATATCACGGTGAATAGTTTTGTTTTCATGCAAATGCTGAAGTCCCTGGAAGATGAGATGTAAACATGATTTTTTGCTAAAAGCTCTATGCTTTGTATTGCATTTGCAGAAACAGAAAAATCAGACAAGTATGAAAAACTAAGAAAAATGTATATTTTAATCAAAAACCAGAGATGCCATTCTTTCTGGGAAGATACTTTGCACACTATGAGGAATTTATACCTTTTAATTGATTGACATTATGTCAAAAAAGAAACTTCAAGATAATAGAAGAAAAAAAGCACTATAAGTCCATGCTATATATTACACCTTTAGATCTCAAAAAAAAAAAAACAAAAACAACCTGCTAAAGCCTCTCAATGAATCCACAGTGGAAAGTCAAATTCCAGTTAAAGACAACAAGAAAGGAAGATACTTGATTTTGATTAGCCAAATTTTTTGAGCATTTGAATTCACTGGATCTGATGGCCATTTTGCTATAAAAAGAACTTGGAACCTGACATAAGAAGTTGAATAGTATTTTGGGTGTACTTTTGCAATTTCTCAAAATAAAATAAATTTTTATGCAGAACTATATTTACTGAAGAAATAAATCAATATTCAGAAATCAATTTCCATTCTCTTAATAATGAAACAGATGATTTCTTCTTTACCTTGCTTGTTCAAAAAACTGTCTGAATTACACATTTCATTACATGCTGCCTTAATATGCTGTATTAGAGGATAAATGATCTTCATTCATTAAAAAAAAAACCCATTTATTGAATATCGACTGTCCTTTCGCTGAGAGCTTATCTTACCATCAAAGCTTCGTGTAAGATGTAAGCAATTATAAGTTCATTCATTCTTTCACCCCTCTTCAGAAATCCTTTCACAAGATCAGTCACAGATCCACCATTGCACAGCTGCAAAAGATTACATGAACATAAAAAGGAATTAAGAAGTGCTGGAGCACCTACCTGGTTTTAGTTTACAGTAGTTTTTGTATTTGTACCTGAATGAGCTCCTTATTTGCAAACCACAAATTTATTCATGTCTACTATTTTTAGCAACAACAAAATCAGCAACTTATGCTATTTTTCCCCACTACTTTCTGCATTTAATTTTTCTTGCCCAAATGCAGTCTATTTCTTTGTTTTCCTATATAAATGATTGCCTGTCGCTGAAATGGAATTAGCTTATAGAGCAATAAATTTGCTGTGAAAGCATGTTCTGTGGGGCACTAATTGCTTCTTGCATTCATCACGTGGAACTCATCAGCGATGTGGATTATTACAGCATCAATTCTCAGGTATGAAAGCTAAATACAATGTGAAATGGACTTCAGCCTTCAGAAGACAGGAGGCACAGACACTCCCCTGATAGAAAACTCTCACAAGCAAAACTTGCCTGCCAAGTGGCGCTTAACTTACAGTGTAGAAAAATGTTATATGCAAGGGCCAGGCTTCATGAAATACAATGAAGGCGTGATGGAAAGCTCATTTTTCACTGAAACAGGGTGGGCCATGGATGTAAGACAAATCATAGCCCCTGCAGCATCAACCCTGTCAGCTCCAGATGAAGAAAGCTACAACCTACTGTTGGCAGTCTTTTTTTTTTTTTTTTTTTTTGCCTAAGTTTTGTTAGATTACAGGCCTTGCTCTCTAAAATGATTATCAAGCACACATTATCAGCAAATCAGATTACACTGCAACATTTCATATGTCCATTTTTACCTCTCAACAGTTTTCAGTAGGAACAAGCAACAACGTAACTTTTCTTTGTCTGTAGCAATTAAGTACCTGCACAGATGAAATCAGTATTTAAACCCTTATCTATAAAGATGCTTACTCTGCACCACCTACCACACTCACTGACTGAAGAGCCATTACCCTTCACGCGATTAGCTGCTTCCAATAAGAAAGTGAAACAAACTCTATGTTTTACACTGCATTATCTGTATTTACAATGTATTATTTGGTAGCTTTTATATGAAAATAAACATCTACGTAAGACATTTTACCAAGGCAGTACAACAGTGACTCCTTTTGAGTGCAAGTACAGTCGTCTATTCAAGTTGATGGCACAGTATATCAATGAAACCTTTCAACTGCAGAACACAAACATCAGGTACTTTCAAGATTTTTTTAATCTGTTCTTCTATACCTCTACATATTTCCTGTGTAGCAACTACAAAAACCAACCAACCAAAAACAAATCAAACCAAAGCAACGTAAAAAAAAACCAACAACCCTTGCACTTTGCAGCAACAAGCACAGTACAGCCCTTTGCACACAAACAAAAGGATAATTTTCTGACTGCTGTAGGAACCGCTCAGTTACACTGAATTAGAACAGCATGAACACCTACACAAACACCATCCAGTACATAGGTCTGGCTGCAAAGAGGTTTCCCCTGCCAGGTCAGTGAACACTCTGGTCTGATAGTTGTTGAGCTGTATGGCAGTAATCTTGGTACTCACTCAATCTCGCTACTAACTTTACTGTGACAATAAACATGCTTACAGAAGAGAAAAACTCATACGCTTAAATGATGAGATTAAGAGCTTTGTGGGATCAGGGTCAGACTCCCAAACAGGATTGAATTTACTGTCTTCAGCCATTCTGGTACTCTTCACTATCCAGCAGGCAAATTTTGCTTCACATGGATAGATCTTCTGTTTTGGTTACAGAACTTGATATCTGAGAGCGTTTCTGTTCAAGGTAAAGAAAACTAACCCAGAAAGGCATATATCCTCTCTGTATGTGAGAGAAAGAAAAACATATCTCAGAACACACCTTCTTCTGTACTTAGGCACTAAATAATGCTGAATTTAATTGCCTGGGAAAACCATGTTTATTTTTACTTTCTTAAATATGTTGCTTTAACTAGTTTTTCTATTTCTCCTGTAAGCTATAAGTACCTGTTATAAGATAACTATCCATTTTATTAGATACTAAAACTAGTAATTTTGGGTCATAGCAAAATTGAAACTTGGTATGCAAAAGCTCACCTGAGAAGGCCTTGAAGAGAAAAACAAAAGTCACCCACATCCCAGTGGGTGATCCCATCTGCAATGATTTAAAGGCAGAGCAGCATTTAGGCAGAGGTCAGCTCAGGATCTCACAGACCTGCTTTCTTGCATGTACAAGGCAAATGTGCTTTTACTACTTCTTTCTCAGAAATCTGTAGTTTACCAAAATCAGACAATTTGTATTTTTCTGACCACTACAATAGGAGGGTGAGGGGGAAAAAAAAAAAACAACCCAGAAGATAGAATGGAAACAGCTAAAAGGAAGAAAAGGGATTATGAAAACACAAACCACAATTAGAAAAGGAGATTATGGCCTACACCGTATCAGTACGCTCTAAGATGCGCAGGGAGGGGAGGGATGATGACGACAAAAATGACACAGGTTGGCATTAACCCTGTTCTATTTTCCTACTGGCCAAACAAATCCATGTAAAACACTGCCACCCGTCTCATTTATTGTTTTTACTGCCTATTTTTGCAGGCAAAGATGCCACATGTTGCTGCAGCCATGCATGCAGCTACACATACATACAAAGGTCAAACAGCAATTCTTTTTCCTGACTAAGGCTATCAAATTGCATGTGCTTTCAACACAAGCTTATCACAAATGCAGAAGAAAGTCTCTCTCAGAAAAAGCCAGGTTCCACTCTTCTATTTCAAAGCAGAGGCTACAGAAAGATACTGCTTAATACAGTTCTGGACCCTTAGAAACATTGAGCAAAATCTGGACCATGGAACAAAAGCTTAAAATAACAATAATAATTAAAAAAGAAAATGTGATTCAGATCTCGTAATCCTTAAATAAGACTGTGGGATAAATATTATTTATTAGTACAGCCAAACTGGAAGTTTTCTGGGCTGCTAAGAATAATGCAGCTTTAAATTACAAGCTCTGCAGTTTCTTAGTAGCACACCGTGCACAGCAAAACCTGTGCAAACTCCTACCAAGGCTGCTGTGTTTGAATGTAGCCAACTGCAATGCTTGTACAACAAGGAATCATGGAGGCAACAAAGACGTTTTTCAATGTTCATTCTTCTTTCCTGTGAAGCATCTAGAAGATAGAGGTGCTGGTAGCTATTGTACGAATACACA
Organism: Lagopus leucura; assembly: GCF_019238085.1. Classification (NCBI taxonomy): domain Eukaryota; kingdom Metazoa; phylum Chordata; class Aves; order Galliformes; family Phasianidae; genus Lagopus; species Lagopus leucura. Next base: position 34,750,364 of record NW_024962334.1, on the reverse strand, counting down.
GCCAAATAGTTCATGTCACGATTCCACATTTGTTAAAATCTCTTCCAAATACCCTGATGGAGGGTGCTATAAGCATAAACAAGAAAAGCAGAGAACTCAGGTAGCAGGTATACTGAGAAGCTAAGTGCCTACCTCAGGTGTGCAGCAGGGCAGCTTTTAAAGGTAATGACCAAACTGATACAACTGAGACATGGGCTTTTCTGGGAGAACAGAGTAATAATTCTATTTATCTCTCCCACACATTCTCTGATAAGCACCGATATTTACTGTGTTTTGTATCAGTTTTATAAGACCTACGTTAAGCATCCAGTAATACCCAGAGGAGAACTGGATATAGGAGAAGTATTAGTGGCATTTGTTAGCTCTTAAGTAGTTGAAACATAATTTGAATTGACTTTCTCAGTTCAGTGCTAGGATACCAGAAATACTCTGGTACTTGAAATGCTTGCAAGAAAAAAGTCAAGTGGGTTCTTCAGTTTGATCTGTTTTCAGGAATGAAAGGTAGAAAAAAAATACTTTTCAATAGTTGAATAAAATTAGTTTAAAGAGACAGACTCTATCAAAGTGAGAAATGGCAAGAGAAAACATTAGTGATCCTCCAGCAGGCAAACTATTTAGAAATGTCATCTTGATAAATTTGTACATGAGTAATTTCCATCCATTTAAAGTTTGTCACTTCTTCTACTGTTTCCTTTTGACACACAGGTATTTTCAGTAACTGGCACTATTTTCAGGGCCCACTCTGATAGAATGTTACTATTATCTGCATACGAAAGCAACTAAAGAGAGGTAAAATGAAATCTTTGGGCTACCGAAAAGGGGGGTGGAGAAGACAGAGACAGATGATTCCTAGAGGTACGCAGCAAAAGGATGAGAGGCAACAGTCACCAGATGCAAGATGGTGGATTCTTGGACACAAAGGAAGTATTTTTCCTACTGAGAGTGGTTAAGCTTTAGAAGACCTTGCTAAGCAAGCCTATACTATCTAGGTCCTTGGAGATATTCAAAACATGAATGGAAAAGACCTTGGGCAAACTTGTAACATTAATCATCTTTGAGGAGGGAGGTGTGGGCCCAATAATCTCCAAAGGTCCCTTTGAAGCTGTATTTTTCTCTAGCTAATAATATTTGGATTTAAAAATACTCAGTCCTTAATACTCAGTCCTAAAAATTAACTCAATCCTTAACTTAAAAGTCCACCAAATGTTCAAAAAAAATAAGCGATATTTTAGGGGAAAAACAGGGATTTCTATGAAAATAGAAGGGGAAAAGGACTGAGGAATTCTTGCACACTGAAACCAGAAGGAAGAATTTGAAAGGAGGCTTGATCCATCTGAAAATGCCCTTATGACTTCCACAGGGGTTCTGAAGGGCTCCTCCCTTACAATTTCCTGGCAGGCAAAAGGCAAAGACTCATCCTGGGATAACACAGTCCTCCACCCACCCATCTGACACAACCTTGTGCTGCTGTATTTGAGCTATTAGTATGCAAAACTATCTTCTGCAATAGATTTATAAAATAGCATGATTCTAAGACACGTCAGTTGAAATTGCCATCACAGTCATGCAGGTGCTCTTTAAAGATCTTACTCACTCTTCATCTGACTCAGCTGATACATTTCTGTGTTCAGCTCTTCTCAATTCTGAAGCCCATTGAATAATGATTCAGCAGCAGCGTCATGTTTAAGAGAACTATTAGTCACACTTCTGTAAGGTCTGTTACAGCCTTCAATCACCCAACTGCTCCTCATGTAAGCACCCGTGCTAAGCTGTCAGGTGACATCTGCTTGCATCCTGCAGTTGTGAAGGCACTTTCATCTTACTTCACTAGCTTGGATTTGAACAACTACTACTACTACTTCCCTTATCTTCACAGGCTGCACGGATATCATGTAACAGATCACATACGCACAGCTTAAGCCACGCACAAATCACAGTTGTGAAAAAGTAGCATTGTGGGAGAAAGGGGGACTCCAAGAAACAATCTAGATCACTGTATTTGCACTGAGTGGGGATCCAGCATCTTTGGGTGGTCTTCAGCAGATACTTGTTTAACCTACTCCCAAAAATCTCCCAGTGAAGGTAACTCCAGCTTAAGTAGCTTGTGAGTCACTAGCCCTACAGTGAGAATTTTTTTTTTTTTTACTATTCAAGCTCAATATTCTTTGCTGCCAGCAAAACTGCTTTATTTTTACCCTTCCCTCCAGTCTTCACTGAAAATAAAAGATCATTACTTTGTATTTAACATCTCTGACTACTGTCATGCCATGCCATTTTTCTCTTCTGTGGGCTGAAAACATCAGCTGCTGCAACCTCCTGAAATGACCTATAAATGACCTTTTGTAAACCTAGGCTGCCTGCAATTTGCTACTGCAGCCTGCATCCATCTACTGCATTTTATCCTGTGATTCCAAGAAGTTCCTCAGTATGTCACTATTCTCCAAGTGTGCCTTGTAACTCATCTAGGTGTCCAGTCCAAACTTCTAATGTGAGCTGTGTTTCATCACCTAAGACATTAATGAGCAGAAACAGGCCAACAGCAGATACCCAGTAGTGGTTCTGCCAGCCCAAAAGTGAACTACTTACCACTGTTCTTGGAGTACAGTTTTATGAAAAATATGGTTATCTGCTTTTCTGTTTATGCAAAGTTTCAGTAATTTCCACATTTTCCTCACAGAGATGTCACATGGAACCACATCAACTCTTACAAAAACACAATGACATCTACTGCTTTTCCCTTCCAACACCAGTTATTTTGTTAGAAATTTTATTAACGTGAATTGTGGCCCAATCCAAGTTGGCCACCTTTATTATGCTACTGGGTTCTAGGTATTTCAACACTGGTTTCTGCTGTTTGGTTCTGGAATCATTTTAGGTACCAACATTAAGACGACTGTTCAGTATTTCCTTAGATTAGTATTTTCTTCACTGCATAAACACATCAAATAGTCTATCCCATTTCTCTCTCCTCTTAGCACAGTCTTGTCCTTGCCATACCACAATCTTTCTAAGCTCAGTTAAACTCTTGTACCTCAGTTGTGTATTTTTGTTTCTCTTTTAGGAAGGCTTTCTGAAAGGTTAGAAGAAATAAATGCTGATTAATTCTTACTGCTCTCCTACTGTGCTTCGATTTTCTTTCCACATCAGCTAATTTGCTACTGCGCATTCAATGATTTCTTTTAGTAACTGCCAACTGCATGCCATTTTCCTAAGCACAGCTACCTACCTACCAGTTCCCCAAGCTTGGTGAAACAGTCTTTTCAAAAGCCTGCTATCCTTACTGTCCTCACAGTATCCTTTCTTTCCTCACAAAAGCGAACACAACTATTTTAGAGTTTTTTTTCTCCACTTAAATTTCTTTTGTCCACTTCTCTAAATAGAACTTCTCTATCAGAGCAGATTCAACCTAATACAGCTGCTTCCTGTATTCCTTTCTTAGCCTTGTCTCCAAGATGATGGACTGCATGTCTCAACAATGACTGACACACTCATGACCAGAATTCCCATTCTCTTATGCATCTCTACAAATGTCTGCAGCCAAAATGCTCATTCCACCAGCAGCATATAAAGCCAATCACAAGTACCTACATAAGTCTAAACAAGAACCCTTCTCTAAATCATTTTCTTCAATGGGCCAAGTGGCTTAGCATGCTGCTCCTTTCTGTAGAGCATATTCTTAACTTCACATCAAATAAAGGAAAGCTACGTGCTGTGGCCTCTATTGTTTTTCTAAGAATATTACAAGATAACCCATAATCAAACAAACCATAACACCACCCTAGGCTTTTACGTAACATTGATTGCTTTCAATTTAGCGTGAATGAAATGTATCACTGAAGCAGACATCTTTCCTGAGTTGTTATTTAGCTTCAGTGATCACAGACCACACGCTATATGTAATGTTGCTCTTTTACATCATCTAGCACCTTCGGGGCTGTTAGTCACTGCCTCATGGGTGCTTGCTGTTTCTGACTTTCTTAGGCTTGGCTTTTAGCCTAGAGGAAAAGTTTGCTGATTCCATCTCATGCAGTGATGGTCTCCAGAGTCTCTCCTTTTTCTCAGTCAGAACACAGAACTATAGAATGGCTTGGGTTGAAAGGGACCTTAAATATCATCTAGGCAATGGTCAGTAGAGAGTCTGGGACTTTCTAAACAAATACAAAAGGCAGTTTACCAAGATAGAATATTGTGCTACAAAAACCTCAGCATAAATAATCATTTTATTGCTATTTATTTTATTGCACAAGAAGCAGTGGTAAAAATAATATTCAGGATGCAAAAACATTCATTTGGGTAGGAAGAAAAAGCAGGTCCTAAGTTGGAGATCAGTAACATCAACATAACTATTTCTACTGACTGCTACAAACTTAATGAAGGCTCTGAAAAACAAAGCCTAGTCACCAGACAGGGTGGGCTGTGTTAACAGCATGCACCTCACATTTTCTATTTCCTGCTCAGAAGTACACTGCTTTTGTTCAGTCTTTACCCATTACAGAATGTTTCAAAGCATCTTCCTCTTTTGTAGCTTCATTTCTGCACAATGCAGGATTTGGACAGTAATTCCAAGTACTATCATGTCCACACTACACAATTAATTTCATGACTGCGTTCCTAGATGAAGACAATAATTTAGTATAATTCACTGCAATTTAAGTGACTGCAATAGAAATCATCCCTATTGAGTTTGAGAATAAGTTTAGGGAAGCACAGATCAAAGCAATGGGCCTTGTCTCCAGGCTTTTCACAAAAGGAGCTAAGCTGAAACACTCATCCTAAAGGCAATTTCTCTCCACTCAGAGCACAGGACAGGTCAGCTTAACTGCTCTCTGGAGGTGCCTGCCTCCCTCCAGTGAGGGCAAAAGAAGCTATGGCGACTCAGCAACTGTGATGGGACCCTAAAGGAACAAGAATATTAAGCAGAACATACCAAGACATACAGAGAATTTTGTAAGAAACTTCTTTGAAATCAGAACTTTTTTAAGGCAGGTCTTGGCTTCCGCTAAGTCAGCATTTTCTGAGCTGCAACCGACATCCTTTTCTGAGCCCACAGCAATGTTGTTTTCAGCAGCACTGATACCTGACTGTCTGTTTCCATCACATCCCAGCTCCTGGCTCAAAGCTGTAGTGTTCTTCTCCCAAATTCTGCAATCCCCAGCCCTTCTCTGCCTGACAAAGACACAGAGCAAAAGGCTCCCTCCCTGCAGACAAGTCCGCTTGTTCTCGTCACACACTTTAGAAAAGAACCCAATGAACTGAGGACAGGAACAGCAAAATTACACTATCATGCTTGAGTTTAAGCCACAGATGTCTAAAAAAAAAAAAAAAAAAAAAAAAAAAAAAAAAAAATCACTCCAGAAAGTCTTATAATGATTGATGCTAACTGCAACCAAAGCTTAGGGAAGCTAGGAAGCTTGGCAATCTGACATTCAACCAATAGGTACACAAATTCAATTTGGAGTTTCATAAAATAATCTCAAAAGTAAGATGTATAAAAAGTGATGTTAAGTATTCAAACAAGGGATGCAAAGTATTCACGTGCTATTTAACTACAGAGCAGTATAACAAACATCTTTTTTCCCTTGCAGCCTGGTGACAACGTTGTTAGAGCTTTATCATACTCAGCTTTTTGTGTATGCTATATTCCTCAGCAACGTGGGTCACAATATATGCTTAACAGCTGCCTAAAAGACATGGACTAGGCAAACTACAATGTAAAAAAAAAAAAAAAAAAACACCTCATTTTGTAGAAGAAAATACGAGTATTTACTAAAACCTTGATGCATCAAATGACAGTTGTAGCCAGGCAACTTTGATCTTGAAAAAGAAGCAAAAGCCACTTTGCCATGACTGCATTTCCTTTTTCCCCTCTTCCACACACTGAGAGGTACAATGAAGGGTGCCAATGCCATTAGCTGGAAAGTGAAAGAAATTATGCTAATGGAGAGAAAAACACCTATCAGCCATCAGGATACTTACAGTACTGAAAAGCACAGAAGGAGATGAGCAGAAATACCCGCCTTGCTCTAAACTATCCTGCTCAGTTCCCAGCCTGTTTTGGCAGAAGCAATAGTTGACAAGTCTTTTTTTCCCCCCCTCTAGTTTTTATATCTCCATGTTTTACATCACTCAGCCTCCCACACGTTGAGCCACACAACATGGAAGAAGTATCCGGATAGCTTTCTACCTCTCTTTAAGCACACTGGGATAGGAAAGATACTTCCATTTCATAACACATTGCTACCATTGTCCCGACTGTAGAAGTTGATACTTTGCATCTGACTATCTCAGCCAACATACCCACTCATACCTAGACCTTACTTCGGGTAGTGGTTGCCCTTCTTTTGTAGCAAACCTCACTGCAACTTCATATTATACTATTAGTAGCTTGACTCTCCAGTTGAAAAACACCTTTCTTCCCCAGTGCAACCCTGGAACTGCTGCGTGTAACTTCTTTAGATGCATAACCATACTCTGAACATCATATAGCAGAAAAGAGGATCTTCTATTTTTTTTTTTAATAAGTATACACTTCAGCGAGTTATACATGCAGTATCTAAAAGGCAACATGAGAAATTACCACACAAAGTAGGTCAGTGAAGGATCCAAAACTAAGCCACAAGATTTGAGCGTTAATTATGCTCCTTTTTCTCCATCAGACACATATGGAAATTATGCTGTCACTGCTCATTATGAAGTTGCAAGGAAGTTTTATACATATTTCATGATTGCTAGGGCTCTCTCTGTGACGACAGTCAGCATTTGGAAGCATCAGAATTGCTAAATGTCTCTCTCCAAACACCAAATTCAAGAGTGTGACAGCACAGAGGATTCACTTAAGGCTACAGGCATGACAACAGCTTCACTGCTCAGCTTCCTTTATTTCATCCAGGAGTTACTGCAACACCTTTCTGAAGGCTCTGGAGAGTTCTTACCCTTAATAAGGTCTCTTTGACCATGTCATTCTTCTCTTGAACCCTCATGCTGGCTGCCTCTTCTCAATCACATCAGATACGCGCTAGTTGCTCTTACTGTCAAGAACCATAGCAGTCCTAATACCTTCTTTAGGCAGTAACAGATCTGCTCTTATCCTCACAAGGCTGGTATCCATTGTTGACTAACTGTATGCACGTCATATTTTCTCTTCTGCTTTGAAAGAACAGCGACAGCAACCAGAATGCCACATTGCTACCCTCAAGTCCTCCTTAGTAAGTTCCTGCTGCAATGCTGACAAACACATGCAGCTGACTGAGATCACAAAGCAGTCCTCAGAGGAACAGGATTCTAAACTTCTTACTGTACATTCAAAAATATTTTGATTTTTAAATGTTCTCATAATGTTGTGAACAACGTATTCTAGTATGTGGAATATTATCTGTAGTAATAAGTAGATAATGATAACATTACATGCTCTAAGAGGAGACTGTATAGCATTGATAGTATCATTGTCAGGTTTAGTGTGCTCATACATGGATACTAAACAGGACTGGGGCATCCTTAAAATAACAAGGTTGCTGGACAGCATGAAGGAAACAGACTGCTGAAATTGTACAGACTCATGCTGTGCTCCATGGACTGTTAGCTGAACTCAGCAGAGCTTTGCAAATATTCTTAAGATAAGCCAATTCTTAAGATGCACATACTAGGAGAAGCAAAACACCTAAAAAGAATGCCTGGACAGTCTTTCTTGAAGTTGATCACTACCAAATGGGTAATTCTGTAATCTCTTGGTATTTTTCGTCCACCTCACCAGAAATCAGGATTCTTTTATTCTTTTATTTCCCTACTTCAAGTGCTGAGGGAATGGAAAAAGCAAATGTACTTCTTTAGAGAAACAGGCTCTGTACAAACTATTCCACAACTTCACATGATTTCTCTGCTTAAGATTACATTGGAACCAGAAAAGAAGTTCCTAGAAAATGCTTTGATAATATAAAAAGCTCTATTTTGGGGTGAGAAGTCACTTCACCCACATTCTCCCCTATGAGGTTGTTTCAAATCAAAATGTCCTTTTTTAAAATCACAAAAATCCTAGTTCCTAATTATAAAAACATACTAAGAACAGTAAAATACAATAGTTTATGACATTCACAAACCCAAATATATGTCAAACATGACAAGCATAGCTACTTAACTTTTGAAAACAAACTGAGATGTTTCTTGGAGTTCCTGCCTCATCTGTGTAAGAAACAAACTACAAAATAGCTACATTGCGGTTCTTGGCTTCTTACTGAAGAAAGCAAATAAAAGCCCTGCAATACCTACTATTTCTCCTGCTGTTGTACTTTCAGCCTTCAACCAGTGTTTCCTGGGTTGTTCTTTGTAGTATATTTCAGGTAAAGGCTATGCTAATTGTTCTCCCCAACTGATCAAGGCCTGCACGCTCATCTGTAAGATGCAATATGATCTAACCTCTCTGCCTCTATCTTATCTCTATCTCTAATTTTCAATTATCTTAGGTCTGGTCCCTTTCTAACTAACATCCAGAATGGAAGAAATGCATTATGGTATGCCCTGCCTTAGCTGCGTCACTTTGTTGATGCCAACTGACATGACACTGCTAGGCTGATTCAAAGTATAATGCTTAAGTGGTTTCTTTTCAACACAGACTCAATAAGCCAAATTCTACTACCTGCCTCTTCAGAAACACATAACAAGGCTTAAAAAACTGACAATCATCTCTTACAATGAAGAAAATATTCTTTATTGCTAATTGACTAGAAGAGCACCCTCACAGGGGCAGACGTTCATACTATGTACAGGCTATAGAGAGAAGGGCATTACTGAACTGCAACTCAAAACTACTGATATTCATAGAGATGGGTTTCACTCAGCAGTCATCCTTGTAGGTGTTCCCTTAAATATGCTGAATTGAGCAAGTTAGGTTCCTTTGTTACCAACACCCCCACTAATTATATTAAAAGCTCTTGCATATTAGTTTTCCTTTAATTTAATTATTTATTCAAAATTCTATACCACTCTCAAATTCAGGTCCTCACTGTGTAGCGTTTGTCTTAACACAACTTTCTTCTTCTATTAATCCTGTACCAGCATGACCGCTACAAAAAGTGCTGTCATGAAAGGTTGTTCAACGTTACTTTCCCAAGTAATCATTATGCAAGTTTTATAACTAATTAGATACAAACTGAAAGGTTATATCAAAGTAGGAAATTGACTCTTTTTGGTACTTTGTTACATTTATCAATATTGTTTTTTCTAAGTTTTTTTTTTAATAGCAATAGTTCCTACTCTATCAGAAGCTTATTTCCCACTCACTACACTGCAACTTCAAAATGGTTTACGAGATCATTTAAGTAATCTGCACATCAGAACAGAGACAGAAATACAACAAAGAAAATAAAATCCAAATGGTTAATAGAAAATAAGGAATTTCACTTCAAATTAGAAATACTTTCTATTAAGATGCTTGCTATGAGGTAATTATTAAGCAAGGAAGTTAGGTCAAAATATTGTGCTTACCCAGAATTACTCTAACAGATCCTTCCTATCATTTTGAAGCAACTACTTTTATTTTCTATAGGCAGAAAATGTCAGACACCTAAATCAACAGATCAGCTCCTAACTACATTTAATGGAAATTAAATACTTCTTGACAGCCAGCCCAATTATTCCTACTCAGAAGGCACACCTTCAACCTGTACTGTGAACATCCACTGCCTCTCCATTGAGATCTTTGCCTCACTGAAGGCCTTACAGTGAGCAGCAAACAGAAGTGACAATTTTAGTTAAAACTTCAATATTCAGCTATCTTGTCCTGGAATTTGAGAGCACAGATTCAATAGGTAATGACTCAAGTAAGGATAAATTCATCTTGGAAAGCAGAGATGGAAGATGTGGGATACTTCACACCAGAACAGGAATAATTTTGTCATAAACAAACCCAAAGGCTTTTCCATTGTGACATCATGATTTGATGAAAATTCAAATATTTGAGACTGATAATCTCACAAGAACCCTTCACAGAGTCACCATCCCTAGAAGTGTTCAAGTATTTAGGTGTTGAACTAAGGGACATGGTTTAGTGGCAGGTGGGCAGTTAGACTTGGTGATTCTATGATTATAAGTGCAATATCAAACAACTACAGAGAATCACCCACTGAATTCTTCCAGACTAATTTCATGGTGATCAAGCAGACCTCCATGAAAATAACCTTCCTGTGCACAGCTGTACTACTTTATTTCCATTTCATCACATCAGAAGTGTTTAATCCTTGGCAGAAAGATTGGGCCAATTATTTGAGCTTCAGAAATAGACATATAGCTCCCTATATGAAGAGCCTTTCTCTACAGTAACCTCCCACCTGAACAGAAATAATATCTTCAGTTCAGAAAAAATTCAAAACTCTAAGTTGCTAAACAGTTGGAAGACATTTCATAGATGTCTCCTATACCTCATAAGGAATACTGCTATAGATCTGTCTTGTCCCATATTATTCTATAGATAACTATAGCTGATCTCAGAGACAGGATAGAGGCTAAAAGGACTTCCATACAATTCAAATGTACATGCAGCAATATGGTAACACACACTATGGTGACAGTTTTACATGACTGTTGTACTAAAAACATCAGTACAGTTCATATAAATAACATTTAAGAAAGAACTGGGAGAAAAGAAATCTGACAGCTATCTTTTCATATGGGCTGTAGATACGTAGCATGGAACATGCTTTTGAGAGCTGCGGTTTTTTGCCCCCCTCCCCCATATTTCATACACTTCAAAAGCAAATACAACCTCCACACACTCCTCCAATAGAAACAGAAGCATCTGCAAGCTAAAGATTAATTGTTGTCTTTCAAAAAAAAAAAAAATGTGTATAAATTCAAGACGACAATTTTTATAAACTTTAACACATCAACTGAAATCCATTACACTCATGGATCTATGTGTGCAGTGACAGAACGCATCCAAGATTACCCCACATACCCCATACTGGCACTTACACACAGCATGGCATGCAGAGATTAAAAACAGAACTTGTACTCCAGATGTAGTTTATGCCTTTCACATTATTAATAAAAATCCAGGCAAAATATAAAAGTTCAGATATAAACACTTAACAGTTTCTTCACATATATAGTGATTGTTCTATAATGGCTGTTTGGTATCCGTCCTTTGCAGGACAGAAGTTTCACAGATGGAGTTTCAAATGCCCAGCAGACACAAAAGAAGCCAGATTTTTCAAAGAGCTGACTTCTTTTCAAAGTCAAACCTAATAGTTTGCATTGGAAATGATAAAAAATTATCTCAAAAACATTTTCTCAATCCAAGTTAGAAGAATTTGGAAAAGCTTTAGAAATTAGGCATTTTCAGAATTAGAGAACATGAAATATTTGGCAGGAGCTTTGTATACATTTAACTGACATAAAATACAACAAATTTTTCCAATTCAACCTTGCCAAACACTGATCAAACATCAGCAAAGAGAAAGTTTTTGCAGAATAGACTCCAGTGAACCTATGAAAACAATAATGATCAACCTCTTTGCTCCTAGATTAGTCAAAATTAAAGACCTAAAGATGGAAACAAATTACAGGCCTGGTCATACTCTCATTCCATTTTCAACAATATTTGGCAACAGATTACTGCCTTAGTTCACTTGCCTTATTTACCTACTTAAGCATCTGTGTGAACAGAAAAACAACCTGTAATTCATTTCTGACATTTATTTAGAACAAAATTAAAGTAACCACTATAATGAATTGTTACATCACACCTTAGTCATATTTAAATAATATTTCCACAACATGCTTTTCAGCAAAGAAAGGTCATAGCAAATCTTATCAAGTCCTATTAGCGCTTATAAACTTGTTTTGAAGACATAACACTACTAGTATAAATATGCCATACATTAAAAGAATGCTGAAACTGGGGGAGATCATTAATTCATCAACACTCACAAGACCAGTATTCATCACTTCACATGCAACCACTAAGGAAAGACAACGAACAACTTTCATCTAGTTCACTGAGCTCATATTCAATGTGGGAATGCTCACTTGAAGAAAACTCTATTTAAAAAAAAAAAATTTACCTCAAGAACAAGCCAAAGCTGGTCTCCATTTTTCACATCTTTCTTGTAGTACATGCCATAGAATTTGACTACATTGGGATGATCAGAGAGAGCTTTCAAAATGTTGTACTCAGCTTCAATTTCTTCATCAATATCCTAGTGTCACAAATGAGAAATACAAAGCAGAAAATCATATCTGTTAAAAAAAAGGTAAGACTTTCAGGCTATTCAAATTGAGTTTGAAATAGCGCAAAGAAAAAACCATGTAAGTATTGATATACCACCTGAAAGTCTACAAAGCTTGGTTGTGTTTTCTCAATACAAGTTATATTTTTTCCTTGGTCTTCAGTTATTTCAAATAACAAACATATGGGGCATGACAGAGGAGCCCTCAGAAGAAGAGGCAAAGAGCATTTCACAGTGAAGCCAGTACAGCCCACAGGTGTGCCGATGCAGGCTGGCAAGTTTTCAGGAGAGCATGCAGATGCCTTGGGCAATCACCAGTTACTCCCCCAATCTCTAGGCTACCCCCAGTCACTGGGGACTGAACAACACAAGCCACCTATGCACTGAAAGAGCTCACTGAGAGATACTATCGTATTGTTTTACTCACACTCAGAATATGCCATCTATCTGTGCCACAGTTAGTGGCAAAACAGCTCAAGTCATTTTCCTCCCATACAGTTTAAAACTTGAACAAATGTTGTTGCATACCTGTTCCCAAAATTAACTTACTTTTAATACAAGTTGCTATTTACACACAAATATAAATAGATGACAAATTGTAGAGGAAGGCTACCTGTGAACTCCGCTATCCAAATGAAGTATTTCCTATCAACAAAAAGCCAAAAACTTCTCTCAACTTCCTCACCACCACCACCAAATGGATGCTTTGTAGTCCTAGTGAATGACAGTCCTTCTCATTTATCTCACAACCAAACACACCTGTTCTTAGGAGGCATCAGCACACTTGTTCTGTGATTCTGTGATTGTTTCCTATGTGGGACTTTCCAACACTAAATCCAAGTTCCTCACATTAGCCTTTGGCAATTTTTTTTTTTTTTTTATAAAGTCTTAGACTGTCACCAGGATCTTCAGGAATTAGGCTATAAACTTCCATATTGGGATTACAAGATTAAGTCTTCTCACAAGGAGGAGCTTTTTTCTTTTTTTTTTTTTTTTTTTTAAGAAAACTGGAGCAGCTGAAAAGCAGCAGAATTTTTCTCCTCTTTCAAAAAAAAAGAGATTACATGAGTTTTCCCACCTGCATAAAATAGAACACAGTCAATTTAAAAAAAGGATTTAACAGAGATTTGACTCCTGAGGGGTACTCAGATTTTACGAGACTTTTACCATTATGAGGAGAAGTGGAGAGAATGGAATCAATAGAATATTTCTGTGCATGCTAAAAAGAAAAATCTTCCTCTGCATTTTATGAAATAACAGAAATTGATATATTTTGTTAAATTTAACATATTTACCTGCATAACCAAAGGGAGTGACTCTTCTAGAAATGGCAAAGAGAATAATTTTGTGTAAGATTAGATGTAAAATAACAGCTAAGCGTCTTAATGTACAACAGCTCTTTCTTATAGCCTTAAGGACAAGACTAAGATTGTTCTCAGTTCCATCTTCATATATTATCATTTCAGCACCCTCACTTTGTTACTTCACTTTCAAAAATCTGAGCTGTTATTCAACATAAAGAAATCAGAAAGCTCTAAGGACTGAATATGGAGTTTGTCACCTATGATAACATCATTTCTTAATTCAGTTTGGAAATATAAGTTAAGCTTAGTAATATAAAAGCACTTTTTTCTGCTCTATTCTTCAGTTCAATTCTTCTGCTGCACTACTCTGAAATTGTCTTTAAAGAAAAAGTTGTAAAATTTAAAGAAAATAAATAAAGTACCTTTTTCTTCATTGCAATGGCTCCCTCTGCAGCCATTAATAATACTTTCAGTTTAAACAAAAAGGACTTGTTTATACCTTTCACTGTTCAAACAGTGGATTGCCATTTTAGTACTAACATGGAGGTACAGCAACTACTTCAGACCTCCTGTAAACAGGAGGGGAAAAGGAAGAATGCTATTCTTAGCATAAGAAGAATATACTAAGTCAAAAGTTCAAGTCTTGCACTTTGATGCGTTACTGGCTCTCCTCTACGTAACAGTACCCTCAGCTCACACTGAAAGACACCCTTAATTCTAGGTAACAAAAAAATCCACGAGAAAATTTGATAGAACTAAAATCTAGTTTTACAGCAAAACTATAATTCTAATAGAAGTAAATCTGAATAATATTACGATGTGCTAAAAAATGTTTTCAGTGCTTCCAGTTGGACAGTCTCTGTTTATGGGAAGTCTGAGAGCTTCCAATGCATTTGAATTTACCAAGGTCCATTTGCTTAGCCTTTGCAAGGTTATTTTGTTTACTTTAGGAGAGGTAGATGGTATTGCACTGAGATGAGCCTCCTTTTGCTTCTTTGAAAGCATACTCATCTGAAGCAGATCATCAGGAAATAAAATGATAAAGCATGACAGTAAATTTTACAATCCTTTTATGGACTTAAAGGCCACAGTAACATTATTCTGACATTGATAGGTAGGGGTAGACAGAACCTTGTGTGGCTGTACAGCTCCAAAACTGCAGTGTTTGACACAGCATGATGCGCTCTTCTTCATTTGCCCAGAGAATTGTGTAATGGAAGCACTTGCCTCATGTGTAAGCATAAGATATAGGTCACAGAGCCAGAATGCAGTTAGAAGGAGAAACACAGTCTCTTACTGCTACAGTTCTTGCTGCTAGGCAGTCTGTAGCTTGTATTCACATTGCAGATTCAGAACAAACCACAGAGCAGCATCTGCTACCTGAGACCTACCATCCTGATAGGAACTGTAACAATATCTTGAAAGTGCAAAAGATAAGCTCAGAGGAGCCGCCTGGAAAAGGAACAGCTCCTTGTCCTTTTGCAGGTTGGCATTCTCAAGAAAGATCCCACGCCACATGCTGTGCCGCTGAAGTTGACAAACCCACCTTTACGAACCCGGCTAACTAACATTCTTCCTACAGAACATTTATCTGCCGCCCAAACATCAGCTACAAAACACAAAACCACGCTGTCTGTGCAGGAGCTACTGCCTTCACATTTTCTGCATGAGAAGATAGATCCTGCTGTGATATCTACATAATCTGACACATTCTGAAAATGCAGAACCAACAGTAAGAATAATGAAGTATGCAGTTTTATTTTTTAAAATGTCACTCCTAGCATGTCACCAAGCTGAAAGCACAGACTCAAAATAGATGTCTGAAGGGACATCTAAGGTACTTAAAAACGTGTAACTTTCTCAGTGCGCAGAAAAGAGGAAAAGGAACACAATCAGAAGTACAAGAAGCTAGGACTCCTAACTTCCTTCCAGGTAAGGAAAAAAAACAAGCAATTTAAGTAACTTACATGAACAGGATCCAAGATTTTGACTGCTGCTTTGCTGCCATTTTTCTTATTTAATACCTTGAAAACTTTTCCGTAAGTTCCTTTGCCAATAGTCTCAATTATTTCCCAGGTATCTGAGGGGTCAGGAAAACTATCAAATATTATTGTTTTCCCAGTCAATGGAAGCATCTCAACTGATGACTCCTAGAAAAAAGGGGAAATTTCCAAATTCAGTGAATAAACAATCATTCACAATTAATTTCCTACAAATAAGAAATGAAATACATATTCCAGGTTCAAACACTAGAAATGATTTTACACAAAGCATGCATGTACTGAATAAGAAACAAGAAAAGCTGCACTTAATACAGGTTTTCGATACAGTACCAAATAAAAGGAAATTCAAGTGGTCTTCTGTATTAATTTGAGGCTTCAGTGAAGTCACTACAAGCTTTCTCATAACAAAACTAAAGTGTCATTCTGGAATTTTTCTGAAGGGCAGGGCAGTGGGAATCAAGCTCACTGCTACGGTTACATAAAATCCTCTGGACTCCTGAATTTTTGTACAGAACTCACAAGGCCAAACAGCAGTAGATCTTTCCACAATGTTATGGTCTTCTGACAAGCAAGCATTCAGAGTAATGGAAAATGCACTTATTGATGTGCACTCCTGACACCTATTTTACATACTGTACAGGAAACATTACACCTATGCCCTAGTCAGTGGTGGATACAATTCATTACCACGTGCTTTTATACCTACTATACAACACCTACAGAGTTAAAAACCAAATCAAAACAACCAAACAAAAAGAAACCCCCACCTTTACGAGTTAACCCAGTACACACATATTAAAAATGATGTTCTCATATTCCCAGCATTAGAGCCAAGACCATTAAAACAGAAGAGGCAGAAAATAGGAGACTCAAGCCTTACTGAGTAAGGGAGAATCATCTTCATATAATTATTTCTAGAATTTTGTAACTTGTTTTACAAGTATTGTATCAGTGTAATTATTTAGGGATTTTTCAAGTCAACAACAAAAATTTATACACAAAGCAATTCTGCTATACTCTACTTTTTTTGACAATGAAGTTGTATGGGAACTGCTGAGTCACGGCCTGAACCTCTGATTGATCACCT
>NW_024962334.1:34649684-34733742 GCF_019238085.1 Lagopus leucura | reverse complement strand
GCCTTACTCTTTTGATTATATTGCAATTATAACATCTTGGTTATACAGAAGTCAATGCCTTCAATTTCAACTTCATCTGTAGCTGCCAGCATACCAGACATCCTTCTTTATTCATCTGCTTATTCATGTAACCATATCACTGCACTATAAATGCAGAACATACCCCCCCCAGAGGCAGTTGAAATGGACTGCTGCACAAACATATGTTGTACCAGGTCTTTAAATTACCCCATATGCGTACTGGCATATCGCAAATTCAGACAAGTTTTCTTGGTCTCCTGGGGAACTTCAGGTTCAGGATTCTTCCCATTCTTCTACCCTTGGCTGATTAGCTTGCTAATCATGCAGAAGACAGGTTTTACTCCTCTCCCCTTTACCCCCTTTCTTTCCCCCCCCCCCCCTTCTTTTCAATACATTTGACTATTACCAACCTCTATACCAGCTCATGAAGCAAAGCGGAGTAATACACCCTTAACATCAGGAAGCCTGCAGAACTCTGTAGCACACTGAGCACTGTGACCCTTGCCCAGCACCTTGATTTCAAGGGTTGTAGGAGCAAAGTGACCTGCTTTTATCTCTCATAATACAATGTCCCTTAACACAAATCCAGGTAAATGTCAGAGCAATGGCAAAGGTTGAAGAGCTGGAGAGCTAACATGCAAATCTCCAAATTCCTACTTCAGATTTAAGATTTTTCTCTTTCCTCCTGTCCATACTTTCCCCGGGATTCCAATAAGCAAAACCCATTCCAGAGGTTGATTCCAGTCTCTTTCTAAAGCATTACCTTTCTACCTCATGCCTATTATTTATCCATGCCCTGAAAGCTCCACCATTTCCAGCTAAACCCATCTCTTTCCCAGAAAACAAAGAAGTTTTATTTCAACTTCTGTCTGGTTTTTACTTTTTAGAATAAAGTCAACTGCCTGCCTTAGGTTTCACTAAATACTCAAACCACATTTGGATTTTTTGGGGGGGAAAAAGGTGGAGAGCAATAAATGGGTACCTTCACAAGAACCAACACATGCAAGTCAATTGCACTCAACATATTTTTTACAGAACACATAGTTTTACATCAGAATTTAGGCCCTGCTGTTTTGCAAGAACACACAGCATGCACCCCCAATCCAGGCAGTTCACAGCACACACACAGAAGTTGGAAAAGGAAAAGTCATTTCTTGTCTTTCAGGAATTAGTGCCGAAGATGGAGGAATTGAGGATCACATCTAGCTGGTGCGAGAGCCAATGCGTGGAACTCTGATACCCTGAACTTCAAAACACACCCTTAATCAAAGGTGCCTTCTTCCACACGTGTGTCACAACAAAGGGCACATTCAAAACAGCCAGTTTCAGCCAACTTCCCAGCCTTCATTAATCCCCTATACATTGACAGGATGCAGCTGAAACTGGCTCCCCAGAGTGCCTGTTGGCAGCAGAGATGGCTACAAGGAGAACTGTTAGAGGGCTGTGGAAATATGGCCCTGCACACGTTATCAGCTACCAGCAAATGCTGCTGGAGGCACTGTCATGTGCTGGCATTTTCCTCCACAAATCAGACCAGTTACACCTTTTCTCGTCTCAAGAAAAGCCACAACATACTTACCAATGGCACATTCAATAACTGACAGTGTTCAATAATTCAAAAAGAATTACTCAGCATAATCCCTTGTCTTTTGATTTGCAGCTTCAAAAAAAAATCACAACTTGAATAAGTTACAGTAAACAAGCACCTGCAGATAAATTGTTCAGCTTCCACTTCTGTTATTAAAAATATATTAAATAGAATGATTTTGAGTGTTCTGTTCTTGAACAGAATGAACAATGTTTTATTACATCTCAGTGAAGTTGCGACAGTTGATAGTGATATAATTTCATATTTCAGCAATAAATAGGACCATCTCTGGAATATATCTGGATATTCCAATAACAGAGTGATTTATCAAACTGCCCACTATTAAAAACTTTCTTTGAAAACAGCTTATGATGTAATCCAAACCTCTGAGCTTGGAATAAATTCTCAAGCCTCCATAAAAATCCCTGAAAATGCCTGTGTGTGCTCAGAGAGAGACTAAACTCAGGGCCTTTAGAAACAAACAAACAGTTGAGGGGATTGCACCACAACAAGCCAGTGTTGGGGTGGTTTTTTTTGGTTGATTGTGTTGAAATGAGGTTTATTTGTTTGCTTTGGTGATTACGGTAGTGTTTTTTGTTTTGTTTTCCAATAAGGGGGTGATGTGGTGTCAATATTCTGTTTATCACAGTTACAACAACAAACTGGGAGATATTTTGTCAAATAAGCCAGCTTTATACAATTTTTAGTTTCATTTGTGGTATCAAAACTACACATAACACAGGAGACCTCAGGTCAGATGCTGTCTACCCAGGAATGCTCCATTCCATATCAAAGGTGGCAGATCACTAAATTCTCCTCTTTTTCAGTGTCTAGGTAGTTTGGAAAGAGACAAGAAGTGGCAGCCTCATGAAGAACCCAGCATTATCTCCTGAGAACAGTCAGACTGCTGCAACAGTAATTCAGTGAAACATATTTATTACACTACTGAGGGTTTTATGGCAAAGGCCAGAGAGCATTACAGATGATGGTGCCAAGTGGGAATAAGCAATAGTTTTTGCTTCTGCAACCTGGACTGCAAGCACAACAGAGTGTGAACTTCATAAATAATACTACAACACAGCCAAACATTTGTACTACTGTATAATCAATGAATATAAAGATGCTATAATTATGAAATAAACAAGAGAGTTTGGCAAAGCAGATTATAATAACAAAAAACAGAAAAGATAGAATATGTACCTGTATCCTGGGCTCACTGCAAAACTCCAGAGGAGGGATCTCCAGAAGAGCTCCTTCCCCACTGGCAGTCAGCTCTTAAATGGGCCTTAGGAGAGGTGCAGCCAGGCTCCACCCTTCCGGCAGCACAGGAGAATTGCCTTCACCTGTGCTCCCATGGCTGACTCAGCGCTCGCCTCAGGTGATCAATCAGAGGTTCAGGCTGTGATCCAGCAGTTCCCATACAACTACATACAACATTTTCATAATTCAGCCCTCTAAGTTTGTCACTGTTTCATTCTGTGCAAATTTGCAACTTCTTTCCACCACCCCCCAAATAGTTCCCGAATGTGCCTCCATCTCACTGAGATGAAGCTTATCAATTTGTTCCATAAGGAGCTGATAAAACAAGAGGTGCACCTCCCCTCATTTTTTCTCCACAAGGGGTGCTTAGATTATTAACAAAGCATATGTTTATGACTAAAATGAATACAACCTTAAAGATGTTATCAGCATATTGTCTGCAGGCTACCAAAAATGTTCTGTTTACTGGTCTTGAAAATAGGAACCACCGCCTCACTGATTCAATTCAAAATACAACAACTGAGGCAGTCTTTGATCTGTCTTGTCTTTTTTGTCCGTTCTACTCTCATTGCGAACATTACTTTGGTCTGGTACTGAACACCACGCACAGCACAGCCGTGCAATACTTGATGCAATAGCGCAATAAAATCCTGCAGCACCTTCCTCCTACCTCATGAGTTTGTGCCTACACAGACAAAACATTTTAAGTAAGGAAGTTTATGGTTCCTGCACAGAGTTTCTAACACAAATTAAGAGCTGCAATATACTATTCACCAAGCCTAGTGCTTTCTAGATAAATGGCCAAATTATTTGATTGTTCAACCATGAACATAGATTGCAGCTCAGATCTTGAATTAGTATAAACATATAGTAGACATTGCTATAAACGTAGCTGTAAAATGTCACTTACACGGCACACCATGTCATCCGACATTCAAAGGCTAAGTTTTGCTCCTGCAAGCCCAATATTTTCCACACTTAATTCAGTGGGATACTTAGCCTCCAATTTTGCTCAGGATAACAAATATATGAACGGGAACTACAGTTAAATCCAAGCTCACTTTGAGCATTTATTTTTTTTAATTCTTTTGTCAAAAACTGAGTATTCTTAAGACTAAAACTTGATTTTAAAACTAATGAACCTCACACATTTTTGCATGATTTTATATGTTTTGGATAATCCATGTGCCTACTCAAATTGCTCTCTTTGACTCACTACTTATTATTCTCAGTTTGCGCACTACTTTTCTTTTTTATACAATCCATAGTGTTTCCCAGAACTGACAGATTGCTTTCTGAAAAAAAACTTTCCAGAGGGGAAAAAAATAACATCATAACAACAAGCTGAGTTGCAGCAAAAAAGCTTTGCTCCTTTATTAAGCAATGCCATCAATTTTGTGGTTTTGGACAATAGTTTTTACTATTCAGAGATAAACATTATTTTTATTTATTCCTTATTTGGAAAAAAAAATGTAAGTCCATCCTTTCAACAGACTGATATCTAAACATATTTCATACTGAGATGTGACAGTTTTGTGACAAGAGGCTTTTTATCTCTGCTCTAAGAGATAAGAAAACTAGATGCCTTGCAGTAGTCATTACCCTCTACTATGGCAGATGAGGAATACAAACCAGCTGTGTGCTTACACAAGTAAGAAACACAAGATGAACACAAGGTTTCACCTAACTTGGTATGTGTACAATATACCTGATGGAACCTAACATAGCCACTACAATCCCATTTCAGACCTGGTCAAAACTATCAAAAATTGATTCACCTGATCTGGTTGCCAACAATCTTCGCATAAGAAGACTTGCTCCCCAGACTCCATTGATTATACTGGCTAAATCTTCATTAATTATAACAGGAACCCCATGATCCAGTTTCAGATATAGATGATAGTTGAAATTAATTGTACTATATTTAACTGATGGAAACAAAGATTTGTAGCTCAAGAACTGACAAAAAGATGATCAGCTGCATGCTACAGTCAAGAAAACCACAAGCTAGCCAGCCACCTCTCACCCTCTGAAAGCTGCCAGTCTTGGATGTTTTCTGATAATGTACAGAAGATGCAAGACGGTACAAGGATATTACCAAGCAATCTTTTAACTCAACAATTGAACACCAAATTACTGTTGAAATAAATGGTCGCTTTACAGCATCTGGAGTGGTGATAATCTAGCTTAATTTCAGGCAATTCATTTCTTGAGCACAGTTCAAAGTATGTATGTTAACTTAGGGCTGCTCAAGGAAGAATTTGATCTACTGAGCACAACTTGTAGTGCTCACTCTGAAGTCAGGTAGATCCTTCTGCTGTTTCTAATAAATACTATTTTCTCTGCAGATTGTTGTCCAGCAACAACTTCCCATCAAAGCAAGACAGCCTTCAGAGAAATTTGATGCCTGTTATCCATGACCTTAGTAAAACTTCTATACTCAGTAGAGAAACAGCACTGTGCATGTGTTGGTACCTGATCTCCTTCTGTTGATAAATGCATATTGGGTGTCCACACTGACATTTCATCTGCTGATTATCATTCAGCTATCTTGACATTTGACTTGCAGTAGACTGAACTGGCCAGCCCTGCTCACTCTCTGAAAGCTCTCAAAGTGCACTGCTGAAGGATGTTTACACTAGTGTTGGGTTCCACCCTGGTTTTCTTCCCTTCCACTTAACCCCATGAAGCTTTACAAAAGCAAGCTGTCGATTCTGCACATGGGATGGGGCAACCCCGTATTACATATACAGATTGGAGGATGAAAGTCTGGAAAGCAGCCCTGAGGAAAGGAATCTGGGGGCTCTAATTGATGGCAAGGTGAATGTGAGCCAGCAGTGTGCCGTGGCAGCCAAAGGGCCAACCGTGCCCCGAGATGCACCAGGCCCACTTCTGCCAGAAGGTGAGGGAGGGGCTGTCTGCTCTGCTCTGTGTGGCCTCAGCTCCAGCGCTGGATGCAGTCTGGGCACTACATTTTAAGAAAGACATTAGAGAGTATTCGGAAGAGGACTATGAACATGGTGAAAGGTTGGAAGACAAGCTCCTCACAGGAGGGAAGGGGCAGCACTGAGCTGTGCTCTGTGTGACAGCGACAGGGCCTGAGGGAACGGCATGGAGCTGTGTGAGGGGAGGGCAGCTGGGCTCAGGGAATGGTTCTGCACCAGAGGGTGGTGGGTGTGGAACGGGCTGCTGGAATTAAAGGAGCGTTTGGATAATGCTCTCAGAAACAGGGTTTGATTTTAGGTGGTCATATGTGAAGCCAGGGGTTGGACTCAATGATTCTTGTGGGCCCCTTCCAACTCAGCATGTCGTGATTCCCATTTTATTAATGCCAAAGGTCCTACCATGCACTAAGGTTTACAGTTCTCTTGAAGGTCCATTAGAGGAGGTTTTTTAAAGAAACAGGGTACAAAACTGACCAGATTTGTAAGCATTCAATTCTGACTCCACGCTCACCACTGGGTGACCATCCTTCAGAGCACAAAAATGCAGTCAGCACACAATTCCAACTTTTTAAAGCTAGCCATCAGTTATAAGAAGAGGGTAGAGAAAGAATGTGGAAACAAAATGCTGAATTTAATCATTGCATTACGTAGCCAATTTTAAAAGCTTAGTTATTCTGAAAATAAATAAGAGCTAAGGATTTTCATTGCAATTGTCATCCAACAGAATATATTTATGCAGGGGCCTCGCTGTTAGGAAAACAAGATTAATAACAGACGGGGGAATGGTGTTGTTATCAAATTGCATTCGGACCGCATGCCACCAGAAGTAATGCGCTGGCATGAGCGATCACAAACTGAGCCATACCCAGTTCATCCCGCGGCTCCTACAACAAAGGCACTGCAAAGGATGAGAGTAATTTTTCAATGGCTACACACTAGATCAATACAAATTAGCAGAGAACTCTGTTTTCAAAGCTAAAGCATCACTTAATTTTCCCTTTCGAACACAATAAAGACCATAAGCAATCCATACGGTGTGATGACGCTCACTGCCCACTCCGCAGAACTTCTAAGAGCAAAGCAGCCCAGCCCCGCGCCGGGCTCACCGCCGCACAGCCCGCCCCGTCCCGCCACAAGGTACCGGGCCGCCATGTCACAGCCCGCAGCGGGGCGGGGCAGCTCACCCGGGAGCGGCGTTGCACGGCGGCCCCGGCCCCCTCCTGCCCCGCCCGCCGCTCCTGTGCCGAGGACCGGGGGTTACCCGCAGCGCCGCGTTCGGTCCCCGCCGAGGGAGCTGGGTTAGCACCACCTCCGGCAGCCCGGCCTCAGCTTCGCCCTCCTTCTCCTCGCTGCCCCGGCCCCGCCGCAGTGCCGCGTCAGGGTCAGCGGCGGATGAGCGGTTTGCCCCGATAATCCACCACAGTGCCGGCAAAGCCGACGGCACTCGGCCCGCCCCGGGCAGGGAGGGCTCCGCGACCCGGGCGTGCCGCGGTGCATCGGGCCCGCTAGCAGCCGGGACCCCCGCCTGAGCGCGTCGCGGTTAGGGCCACAGCCTCCAGGCTCTGAGCCACTCGACAGGCTGCGCCTGGCAGCCGTTAACTCTGCAAACTGGGTAGCGGCGAAGCGCTTACTGTAGCGCTATATCTGCTGACTGCCTCGCTATGCTGTAGGACCTAATGGGCTCAGGTAGTCCGCTAAGTTTAACGGTGGTCAGTTGAATGCGCTGAGCTAACCTTGTTAATTGCTACAGCGAGGTGAGTACGTGATAGCAATGCACTGGTAGAGGAGGGCAGTGACAAAGTTCTCAAAAGTGGCAGACAGACGTTTTACAGTTTCGATGTGATCCACAAGCCAGTTTTTAACTGCTGTTGCTGTTTGCTTTGGAGGGATCCTGCCATGTCCACTAACAAAGACACCAAACTTAGAAGCTCAACTTCTCCTTCCCGTTGTCAACACCAGGCAAGGAGACTTGTGTTGTTACAGTTAGTTTCCCTCCTTCAATTTTTCTAACAACATTTGCACTGGTTGGCTGTTTTCAGACAGCTCTGGCAGTGCAGATGGAGCTTTCAAGCTGCTCCATCTTTTATAAGAGCAGAGAATGTAGTCCGTCATTGGCCTTGAATGTATTAGTGTTGGAAAAGGCTGCTAGTCCCATCCCTGCCATCCCAGCCATCACATCAACAAGGAGCCATACTCCCTACTTTGGGAAAGTAATCAATGGAAACACCTTTATTCTCAAACCCCAGAGCTAAACATCCAAAGCAAGATATCTGTAACAACAAGAGGCCTTAAAGCACTGTTTCTTTACTATTCTGTGTGAAAATTGCTATCATTCTTAGCGCGTGCTCAGTCTTATGTAGAAATTTATGAGGGAAAGTTTAAGGTGCAGTTGCCATTATTAATGCCTTTCATTGCTGACTGCTCAGTCTCTGCACAACCTTTTGTCTTCGCTCTGGCTGAGAGCGTATAAATATGAAAAAATAACTTCCTAGTTTTATAATGTCATTTTACTGATTGGGGTGGGAGCACTATCAGAATAGGGACTTTAATTGTGAAAGCATCCGTTGAAAGTATAGATAGAAAAAAAGGACAGTGCACAACCCCCCATGCATCAAGAGGTTAGGAGTTAGAAGATACATGCTCAGATGCAGTTCTAGGAGCCAGAAAAATGAATAATCTCAGTGAACTGCCCATATGTCCTCTTTTACTTTAGGCAATGCTGGCTGAAAACAAAACCTGCCCATAGCAAACATTGCTGCTCAATATCCATATTCTGAGGTTACTGCCCCTCAGCTCCCTGGGAGCACTTCCTCTGTCAAAGGGGCCTCAAAGACAAAAAAATCCACTCAGATTGAAGCATCACACACAGTTGGTCTTCTGTGTTAATTTATTGCTTAGAAACTTTCAAAAGTGTGTATTTTATCTGATTATCCTAAACAATCATAATGACAGTCCATTGATAGTTTAGACCAGCAAAAGTCGCATCCAATCTCAGGCCTAAAGTTGGGCGCTGTTCACACTAACAGGGAGTGTCAGTCCTTAGTGACTGGCAGTGTGCATGTAAAATAGACATTGCTTGTACTGGAAAACTTGGGCATGAAGTGATTAATGATGTTCAGTGTTACACAGCTTATCTTCAACACTATCCTTTCCCTTACAAGTTTTCTTCACTCCTTCATGCTCTCCTTCTTTCTTCATCTCACTGTGCCTTAGCTTTTGCATCTATTTTTTTCTCCACAAAACTTGTGGCTTTGCTTTTCTTTAAGAAGCCTTCCAGATGAGAATTCAGAGTTCCCAAATAAATATGGGCTTGCATTTCATGTTCTCCAAAATGAATTTTAAATAATTAAAGGCAAGTATTATGTCTAGTTTTGTATTAGAAGTTAGATTAAATGGGGTCATCTTGAGCTGTACCTAGTGTGAGGTTAAGTTGTGCTTAATGCTATGATAAAGCACCCATTATACGCTATCATTTTAGCAGACATTTTAGCAGATCACAGTCAGATTGGTTTCAGATTCTCTCCTTGAAAACATGATTTTCAACTTCATTAGAATTATTGTGGGTGTAAGTTTAGAAACCATTTTCTTCATAATATGGGTAATACAGAAGCAATACAAAAGGCAGTATGAAAGCATCAGGCATCTTCAGCATTAGATCACACTATACAGTTGCTTACAGAATACTCCTTACTGTTTATAAAGTACAGTGGACCAATAGCATGCATTAGTCAAGTTGGCCTTTTTTACTCCAGAACCAATAAATCAGAATTCTAGGTTCTTAGAACCTTCTAATAACAACAACACAAAGATGTACTTGTGACTAAGGCATCAAATTAGGAGAATAATTTTTTTTAGTAAAGCATTTCCTGTATTATAAATGTATTTACTGCACATAAGTAAAGTCAAGATGCTGGGCACTATGGATCCTTTACTAAAGGAAGTCCTCCTGCCGGGCCCTGAATTCTGGGCAGAGCTCAGTCATGGGTGGCTTGTGTGACCCAAAGCCATAGGTGGTTTGTGTGACTCTTTTGATCTATTTTCTTTTTTTAAATATAATTGAGTCTCTCATATTGTCCCGAACATGGAGAGGTTTTTTGATGACTAATTACGTACACATGTAAATAACAAGTGACACACAAAATGATCAGTAGATACATAAATGATGACTTAATAAAATAGACAAGAACGTTCAGTTAGCATAAGAGAGACGACCATTACAAGAACTAAAGAACTAACTTACCTCTCTGGGGAACTGCTTTTTGACCTCTCCGGCTGCTTCACTGAGCACTGCCTGAAGTAAATACGAGGAACTCCTCCCCTTTTGGTGTTTATTACAGATAAACAATACTTCCTGTGACACCTGAGTAAATATCCTCTAGGAAAACCACCACGGAGTTTGTCTTATTTTTCCTTTGATCATAAATAGCATCCACCGAAGTGAATTACCAAGCATGCCCAAAAGTTATTTATTGAATGCATAGATTTCTCAGCATCAGCCCTCAGCTTTGCCAGATATTTTCTTTAGTTGATCAAAAGAGCTCTGTAACCTATTTTGAAGGTCTTAGATGTGTGATCCTTGTAATCACATTTAAAGGTCTGGTTAGCTCATGAGATTGTTAATAGGATACAAACCTTTCGCATCCAACCCAGATCAGAACAGATGAAAAGTTGTGACTATTTAACAGCTCTTCTCTGCTCTGTGCATTAACCTAGTTTCTAGTGGGAAAATGCCTGTAATGCTTTAATTTTACAGAATGTAGTTTTCAGGCTTCTTTAACAGCACATGTAGTACAGAAGATTTGGCAAGCAGGAAAATAATTTGAAAGCTCAGTTGTCATTAATGAATC
Organism: Lagopus leucura; assembly: GCF_019238085.1. NCBI lineage: Eukaryota > Metazoa > Chordata > Aves > Galliformes > Phasianidae > Lagopus > Lagopus leucura. The sequence continues at coordinate 34,723,081 of NW_024962334.1, read as the reverse complement.
CAATTAGAACTGTAATCAAAAGAATTTTCAGAATTGCTACTCCAAAACTAACTCCACAATCTAAAGAAGCTCATAAGCTCAGATAAGTGTTACAGTAATCAAAAGGCGGCCATTCCTGAGAAATAGAAGTGATTTAGAAAACTGATGGCTCCTCAGTAAAATTTCCCCGAATCGGGCTCTGTGTCATTAGATCCAGGGGCTGCACACTGAGCACGAGTATTGCCTTTGAGTGGGATAGCCTGATTCACATCTACCAATCCATATCTATCAGGGGGCAAAAAGAATACAAGCAAACATATGCGAGGTATTTTGTTGAAATTTCACACCACTTTCTACTGCCTAGGGTTTGAGATAGCAAACTTTTGCATCTTGCAGACACTGCTTTTAATCAGACCCAGTTTGAATTCACGCCTCAAGTTCAATTTCAAAAAAAAATTTTTTTTTCTTTTAGAGTCAAGTATCAAGAAAAGAAGTATTAGAAAATTTGAAATATAAAACCTGCCACAGTTGTTCTGAAATCACTGGAGAAAAGGTCAGAGGCCAGCCAGAGATTTATGCTACAAAATGGCTTCTAATATCAGTAGTTACTTACTGAGTGCACTTATCCCTTCCTTGGAACTCACTGATCACCAAAATAACCTTAAAGGATTTTGATTACCAACAGTGTTGTGAACTAGTAGGAGTAAAGCAGGGCATGTAAAGATTGCTGCTTTCTAGATATCTGCATATAATGTGAAATGCTGATCTTGGAAAATAGTAAGAAGTCAGGATTTGAGGTTATAATACTGCCACTTCCAAGTGTGTGAACAACAGATCCCTCAGAGTCATGAAGCCGGCTTGTAAATCATAGGATTAAAATACTATTTTAAGGAATAAGCACCAGACATGTGGTACTGTTGGTCTTGTGCGTCATGTTAATACAACAGTCCTCCTGTTAACTGCTTAAAGATTTCAGGTTTGGTGCTCTATATTTTTACAAAATATTTTTGAACTAGTTGTATGGCAGGTCTCAGTGCTCAAACATCAAAAATCACATTGATTGTATCCTGGAGTAGCAGCACCTGTGCTATGCACAACGCAAGTACAAAACTGTATACATAAACTGCAAATGGTTATCCTCTGTGGTGTCTGAAGGCTGAGGTAATCGGCAACCTGAGATTAAGAGAAATACTCATGAAACCAACATCACCATTTACATTATTAAACATGAATGTACTTTGATACATAAATAGGACTGTGAAATAAAGAAGGAAAAGTCAGCATATTGATAATTCGAGCAGTTAAATCAATGCTTGGTCTATACATCTAGTACTTTCTGTGCTGTTCTGGTACATACTTAAAAGAGAGTTGAAAAGATTTTTAGCAAAAAAAAAAAAAAAAAAAAAGCCAAGCAGAGTCTTTTTGTGAGATTACTTATAGTTTTCTCCATGAAGTAAAATAAGAAACAGAAAAGTTCTTTGGAGTAGAGGCTCTTGCTTAATATATACTTGTACAACTTCTAACATTCAATCTGAGTTTTTTGCATGTCATGTGGTCTTACTTAACTATATTAATGCAGTGAATAGATATATTTTCATAGTGGCTTATAGAAGAAGTCTCAGTACTGAGCAAATGTGACTCCTCTTCTGACTCTCCAGCGATCATAGTGTGATAGAAGTGTCAGTCAAAATGATAGACAGGTGTTTTTTAGAGGTGTAAAAGACAGTTCAGTTTTGATCTGTAAGCAGAGGACATAAATTTCTGTATAGGAAGTTGCGTGTGGGATCCACCTAAGCAGTAGGTCTCTAAATCACTTGCCCATTTGTCTTCTGTTGTGACTTTATTTCAGTCAGCATTTGCTAGTGACAGAAGATTCTGCACATTCAAAATTTCTCACAAGACCCATCACTATTCTTCAAAGTCAGATTTCAGGCGCTGATAGAGATATCCTACAGAAGACCAACTTTTTTCAAGACTGACTGAGTCAGTACCAGTAGCTTTGCCAGGAGTCACAAGACACCAGCTTCTTAATCTGTGGTTTAACTGGATACTGAGGTTTCAATATGGAAAAATTAAGCTTCTAATCCTCATAATATGTAAAATGCCTTTAAAATGTAATTAAATGTTCAGGAACGAGATAGAAAAAAAGATAGCACAAGAATTTCCGTGAGCTTTATTTTGCTATGCCTTCATTTTTAGTACTATATTTTTTAAAGTCAGTACCATGATTTTAAAGGAATCTGACATGAGGCTTGAACATTTGGGGATGGAAATTCTCAAATTACACATAATGATGCTTCCAATGGATACACAGAACGTCTGAGGCATTGTTGGTTCTACACTTTTTTTCTATTTCACACAATTTCAGACATTCCAGGAACTTGCTGTCAGTCTAGATCTTCCTCCCTGTGGTGCTGAAGGTAGCAAGCACATTGCTAGACTTCATACGTCACAAATCCACACTGCATTAGTCTCAAACATTTGCAAAGTAACAGAGAAATGAATAAACCTTTGAAAATTCTCTTTTTTTTTTTTTTTCTTTTTTCTTTTTTTTTTTTTTTTCGGGTACAATACAAGAGAGTCATGTTTGCATCACACCAGTCCCTAATGAAAATGCCTGCATAATCTGAGAACAACCTGAAAGTTAATCTAAAATTTTTTCTGCATTGTTCTGGTGATACTCAGGAATTCCTCAGCTTTTTAATCCAGAGGCACACCACAAATGATGCATAGAAACAGTTTTCTGTTTGTGAGTCTGTCACTAATCTCTGAGGATGTTCCAAAGATAGCCCTCAGAGGATTTGGATTTGTCTTCTTTTTCTTTTTAATCCTGTTAGGGAGTGTAGCAAACAGTGACACAAACATAATTACATTTTGAAAGGCGCCCATGCCCAGCCACGCAAATAGAGCACAGACATTCTCAGCTCCTGCGTACCGCTCTGTAATTTGCTCTCTTCCTGTCTTCTTCTATTTTCTGGAAGCTTGTAAACACATTTTCTAAAAAAAAAAATTCTTATTTTGGAAAAAACGCAGATATGGGGGAATAAAAGAAACAACAGGAAGCTGTGTGCCATCTTGATTCTTGGCCTTTTACTTTTTTAAACCACACTTGTGTCATGGTGCCCTACCAGCTAACTACATGCAACTGTATTTCCAGCACTACTACTCCCTGAAGAACCAGAAGACTTTGTGATCTCAGCTGGTAGCAGGAACTGGGATGATTCTTCTCTGTTTCTGGAGCGTGCTTCCAGCATTTATGCAGTTACAGTTTCTCTTGAGCCAAATTTTCATAAGGACACATTCCAAGCAACCAGCACTCTGAAATAAAAGCACTGATTTTTAAACACTCATGATAGTTCATGCACTGGAATGGAGTAATGAAAGGCACTTGTAACTTTGCCATCTCAGAATATGTTCAAATCAAGGCAAAGAATTGAAGGGCTTTTAAAAGTATCAATAATTGCTTCTGGAAGTATTAATTATGTATTGATTATGGGAGTTGGTTTACTAAATGGTCCCATCCATGACCATCTCTCTTCATTATTTATAACTCCTTCAGTTTCTTCCATTAGATGCAAATGTTATCAGAAAATATTTCTTCTCCCAAAGTATTGTTGGAAAACAAATTATGTAGAGCCAAGACTGATAGATACAGACTTCTTTTAGAAACTTAGATGGTTTAGTATGTTTTTTCATTTCATGTTAGGTTTTGAAACCCTTAAGTAGGCAATTTCTAATCTGTCCAACAGTGACAGACTGATTTTATAGTATCTTATGACTAATATGAACTACCTAGACTGACTGGCTCTGGTATTACATACAATATCCTGCATTTAGAAAGGTCCCACATTTAAGAAGATGCCTGAAAATGTATTTTGTAAGAAATACTCATAAGATAAACTTAATAGCATCCCATTTTTTTCCAACTTGGAGTTACAATTCTCAAATGCATCTTATTGCTGCTATGTTTTTGGTTGGCACTGTAAGAAGTTAGAATGAACAGAAAAAAATTGTGTTTATGTGAATTCTACATCAGGTGCTACTTCTTCTGTTGCTTGTATAAACATGCTTCAGATGATATGGTTATATAGTTTGATATGCTCTGTAAGTCACAACAACAGGAAATGTAATTGTTCTGAGGAAATAAAATTGTTGAATAAGCTCTGAAAGTTTAAATAAACTAAACTAAATCAGAAAGCCAGCAATCAAAAGGTAGCAGTCAAAAAAAGATGATTTCCTCCATTACATTATCTAGCCAGCAAAGGAGACTATACTCTGTAAGTTTGTTAAATAATATACCTTTCAAAGCTGAGGTAAACTTATCTGGCTGTTCTTTAAAACATTTAAATTGCAATTAGCATAATGGTCCGGCAGTCACTGTGTCTAGCTGCTGTTCAGTGCCAGAATGAGATCTTTAGTTTGCCTTTTAATTATTATTGTTATTATTATTATTTTAATTAAGGATTGCTAGACAGTAACTGCAGACGAGCCGTAATGGATATAAATGTGCCTAAACATGGAATTTTCCAGTCCTGGAGTTGAGAATGGTCTTTATGATGGTGGTCTAAGTTATAGGTTGACTGGAACAAACTTTGCTGCTCAGACTTTGAAGCTTTTGCAGCTGTTAAAATTAATCTGTTGCTGTGGAATGGATCATGCAATGTGGCATTTAATTTCAATCTACTTTAAATTATGAGCATCATGTAGGTAACCGGTTTGCCCTTATAGATCCCTGATTGAACTGGACTTTGTATTAGTTTATCAAACCAGACCACAGTGCTCCAGTGATGATAAAAATGGAGGAAGTAGTGCATTCCTGAAAGTGTAGGTAAGGCTTTACACTCACTGCTGCAAAACTGGGCAGTGGAAAGATCTTTTCCCAAGATATGACCTGACCTTGCTCTCTGGCAGCCTTAAGCAGCTAATGGTTGTTCTTGACTTAGCAACCATAAATTTTCCCTTCCTGTAAGCTGTATGTGCTGTAAACAATTATTTACAATAACTATTTCCACCTCTCTCACCTATCCTCACACAATACTGAATCCACATACATGCTTTGGATGTTGATCCACTCCTAAATTAATAATTAGGATAAGGTATTTTATATTGTATCAAATTACCTCACTTTTGCCTATTACAGTGCTTTCTGTACCTGGAGGTTAGGTGCTGGACATAGCCCAGGGATTCAGTTAATAGGTTGGGAAATCCCACGTTCACACTGCAGCTACTTGGCCTCAGGATCAAGGTCCTTCCCTGTGCTGTTGTTGCCCACCATGTCCACCATGGGAGAAAAACCCCATCACAACCTAAGAATGTCTACTCTGTTCCCTTTTTGCTAAAGCGCAGAAGTTAATCATTGCTTTCACATACAATTGAGGCAACAATACCATTTTTGATTGCTTTGGTAAGCCATGTGGAGGTCAGGGCTGCTCTTACTATACTGTGCACTGCCATCCTCAGTTGCCTTCCTTGTACAGAAAGAGCTGTTTTTCCCAAAGATGGCTTTGTATCCTCAGGTTCTAGCTTTGATTATGGCAACTGCCTTACTTAGCAGGCACAACGGGGCACAGAAAGAAAGAGAAATAGAGCAGCAGGGGAGGCTAGCACTCCGCCAGCACACATCAAAGAGCACAGCCACCCACGTCCTCCCCTGCTTACAACTGACAATTGAGCTCGGATTTATACCTGCGGCTCTGCTGGAATCAAAAGAAAAGATCTATGTGTAGCAAGCAGAAAATTGCTTACAAACTTTCTGTAAATACACACAAAATGATTTTCAAAGAAGAACTGCATCTTCAGACAGATTCAAAATCTTTTTTCCAGTATACTGTCATGCAGTGCAAACCTGACTGCTCTGTTTTTAAGCGTTCAAAGTACAGCAAGCCTGATTTTCTGCTACTAGTGCCTGTCTGACTTGAGAAGGAACTCCAAAATGCATTATGTGAATGCTACCTCATCTGGTTTAGTCTTCAGAACACAACTTGCAAGGAGCAAACAGCTAGTAACTATCATTTGGATGAGAAAGCCTGATGGTACTTTTTTCTAGTTGAGGTGCTGATGACCAGATGCAACCATTAGGATTTACATTCCTAATCCAGATCTCATTGAGAGTAAGTGTTGGTTTGGACAGCTGAGGGATGGGCTAGTGACTGACCCTTGAGAGAAAAGATGCTAATAACAACATAATCAAATTCAGTTATGTCATGTACTGCCTGTTCAGGTATGTGATGACAATAAGGAACCATACTTAACATTTTCTGGCACATTTTATTTGTATTTCTGAACATGCCACTGTACACATACAGCATCAACCCATTGCCAGACGTGCACTAGGCAGTAGAGATCTCCGTGCTTACACACAGCAGGCAAGTTTTTGCTTTTGAAATCTGAGAGAGAAGACCCTTTGCACAGAAAGCAATAGGGCACCTCCTCTGCCTGTCTCAGTAGGAGCAAAGTGCATGGTATGATGTGTTTTGCACCTGTTATGCAACCGAGAACAATTTGCCAATTAATTCAGGTAGTGTTAGAGAGGAGATAACGTCTTGGATTTCCTGCTCTTAATTTATTGAACAGCTAGGCTCATGGGACTGTAAAAGGTATTCCATCAGCATGGAGGAAGCCTATAGATTCTGATGTGAAAAAGAATCCCATCTTTCAGAATGGCACATTATCATTAGTGGACGCAGGCCTTGCACACTGATCATCTTTGATGGACTATTCAAGTAAGAGTTCTACCTTACCATTACACTATACTCCCTCAACAGCAAGGTGGAAAATAACAAAGTACATGGGATATTTGCTCATTTCTTTGCAGTGGTCATGAGAAAATGAGGTAGGACATAACCTTTCCATCACTTTCTAACTGGCATTGATGAATTTGTCACATAGGTGGCAGGTGATTTTCGCTTCCGAACCGTATCTTACATGGACCTATTTTCTAGGACCTATGTAAAAACCTGAAGTGACTTAGGCCCTACACCATTACTGAAGGAATATGAGCATAAAGAATGCCTCTAACTCAATCTATTCACTTAAGCAGCTTAGGAAATAACAGAAAAGAATTAACTCATTAGAGACTTAACTCGGTCTTTTTCTCTCATCAGCTCCATTTACACAAATGTGGTGACCAGGTGATAGAATAGAAAGTCTTCTGGCTTAACAGCAAATTCCCAGAATCTTCTCGCTTACAAACTAATAAATAAATCAAATGTTTCAAATGTTCCTTATTCATGAAGATGGCAGTACCATCTTACCATATTTACTCTCGTGCCAGGTGCAGTTTAACTAAGACAAACGGTTTTCTATTATTTCACTTAGATGCAGAGGGCTTTATTCACTGAGGTACTGGCTACTCTAGACATGATAATAGTTTTCTGCAAAACAACATTTCAGAGTGAAACAGTGTTGAGCCAACACTCTTCAAGGAACTTTTAACTGGTTCTAGGTTATGCCGTATTGACAGAGAGTGTCAATAGAAGGCCTGTATTTAAGCTCAGGTGATCATTCTGATCTGAAGCCTCCCTGTGCTGATAAGATGGGCTTATCAAGGAAGAGTTAGGGTGAGTTAGAGCAATAAAACAGTAGCCTAGTTACATGACATAAATGGCAGAAACCTTTCTCCAGTTGTATAAAGTGATAACAGAAAAAAAGTTACTTACCATTTCCTCCATATTTACTTTTTAACATTCTCCATATTTGATATCTTTCCCTGTTTTTTTGTTTTTGTTTTGTTTTGTTTTGTTTTGTTTTAATCCTAGCTTTAGCATCAATAGAACTAGGACAAAAATGTGAAAGTCAAAATTTAAGGCCATTATTTTCAACCAAACTCCTCAATGCCCCTTACTCTTGGTTCTTCAGTAGAGTAACCTGCAAGCAGTCCAACACAACAGGGAGTGAATAATACCATTTTTATTCCTTTCACATAGGTCTGTAGACAGCATACAGCTGCCTCCTGAGCAGAATTAGGTCTGCATTGTTAATGAATGACCTGGATCATAATCATCAGGAGATTTTTGCAAGTAGCTCCTATTAATGCTAATGAGAATCTGACAAGTTAATCTCTCATGTACAGATGAGAGAGAATAGATCCATTCAGTTGCAGAACAAAATTACTGTCAATGTTTGAGGCATTACAGAAACCCAGACAATGTAACAACAACAGCAGCCAAGAAAATAATACCTTTGGCTTGCTAGTACCATGCAGTCTGAAATCAGTACAGGTATAATGCAGCATCCCCTCACTCTTCCGCCTCTGTTGGGATTTTTATTTGTTGCATCACACTGGTAAATTGCAACAGCATTATTCCAGTTCCTAAGAAAACCTGGGAACGACTGACAAATATTCAGCCTGAATTGTAAGTGAAGAACTGAAGTCAGTATAAAACCAAGCAAATAAAAAAAGAAAAAGCATTGATTGCATTTGCTTTGGTAAAGCAAGCGAATTTTATGTTAACTTATCATAAACACATGCAAGCTTATTTGTGGTACACAAGCTACTCTTCAGCTATTCTCTCTTTTAAAAGTGTGATTTCATAGATTCCTCCCATTAGTGTCCTGTTCTGCCATTTGCATAAGCATTAGAAAATCAGAGCCTGATAAGAACGTGTCTGATGCAGGACATGAACCAACACAAACCTCTCAGAGGTGTGGAACTTCTCAAAACCGTTAACCAGCTCAGCTAATTCTGCTGTGTGCATCTGCACACCAAAAATAGAACAGACGCGTTAGCATTTGTTAAATGTAAAAATACCAGCTTTCTGCTTTAGCTAATTAATACAAAGCCAATCCAAAAGACACCACAAAAGACTAGGAAAAAGCCTGATTCTAAGTACTGAAATAAAAGTCAGGTGAGTGAGTGAGTGAGTGAGTGAGTGAGTGAGTGCCTTGCTGGTCTGTTTTGATGCTGGTATGGTGTTGAGTCATGAAGTGTGTCTGAAGAGTTCTCTCCTAGTGCCTGAACTAAGAATGATGCCAAGTGGAGATAAGTTCAGAATGGCTCCTGAATGTTCAGAGACCTTCCTCATGGAGCCTGTAGGATCTTTCAAAGAGCTGAAGATCTTTCAAAATGCTGAGAAGCCCAGGAAGTGAAATCAAGTTGTTCTTGAGGAAACAAAAGCAGAGACAGCACAGAAATAGAAGCCAACAACTTGAAGAAGCTCTCCAGAATAAAATAGCCATCATCCATTTCCTATCGCTTTACGGCTGTATGATTTTTTTTTTTTCTGATTGAATATTTTAACATTGACCCCTAATTTGTCCCTCCTCAGGGAACTAGAAGCACTTGTGAACACTTTTCAAAACATAATTTCAAAATGACAGCTTATCTGCCGGTTTACCTACATCCAATTTATTCACTGTAGTTTTGAAATCTGTAAAATATGTTTTTCTTATGATTCATACTAACCTTTTTGTTTGAAGGTCCCCCTGTTTGTCATCTGGCCAGCAGTTCAGCAATTCCAGCAGTATCCATGATGCAGTTCTTTCTGCTCAATTTTAATCTTTTCCTCCTGGCAAGGTAAAATCTCAGGGCTGTGGGAGTTTTGTGTCTTACCATAATTCTGCTGTGCTCTCCCATTGTAGACCCAAGAGCAGGGCAACTTCTGGGACTAAATTCACTGACCACTTTATTGGTTTGAAAGATCTAAAATGGCACCCCTAGGACTCTGGCTACATAAAGCCAATTTAAGTAAGAAACTTCACTTTCTCACTTCAGCCTCAGAGCAGCTCTCTGTTAAGATGAGCTGCTAACATCATTTCTTTCAAACTGCAGAAATGGGAAGAGGACTTTGTAATCTTCTCAGATAGATCGACTCTGATATGTTAGCCTTGGGCCTAAACTTACATGTGAGACCAACCTCTCCATTTATCTTGCTGCACTCTGTCTTGAGTATAAAAGTAAGCCAGATAAGCTGAGAAGTAGCAAAGAATGGGAGGCACCATGGCCACAGCCATCTTAAACAAGGTCCTGTGAAGAGCTCTGGTTAACCCTAAAAGGAAGTAAGAACTTAGCCATTTAAGAATGCCAAAACAAAATTAGTGGAGATGATAAAATTCTGGATGAGAAATATCATGTTTGGGAGACCCAAAGGCAGTGCAGCATTGCAAGCTGGCCCAGAGCCTGCATCTAAGAACACTCACTGTGTGTGTGTGACCTGGTGGGAGATGTAGCTGCTGGAGATGAAGATGTCCATGAATCAAATCCAGAGTAAATACAGAAGGCAACATGTATAAGAATCACCCAAACATACCTGCATTTCGGTATGAATTACCAGAGGTTGCCCTCAGTGCAGATCAGTTAATCACACAGCTTGCGGCAGTTGCACCACTGACAGTGCTGCCATGAAGCCTAAACTTCAGTGTGTGTGCTCAGCACAGCTTCTCAGATCACTGAACACCAAATAATGGTCAGGGCTCCTCATTACAATGATTTCCTTTGCTACATCAGCTGAAAACACGTATCTAGCCCTTCCCTGCATAGGACTGCAGAATGTGAAAGCCACTGCTCTGAAGTGTGTTTGACAACCAAGGCAGATGAACAGATCTGAGAGATCCATACTTTGAGCACTGTCAGAAATGCATATTGCAGTTTTTAATTGAAATTGTTGGACCACAAAGTCACAGGCAAAGGGTCGAACTGCCCCTGCAGTTTGTGAGAAATAGTAGGTCCTGGAGTGCTTAAAAGAGCCATGAAATGTAAGGAGATTAAGGACTGCTACAGGTCTGGCAGGTAGACAGCCTGCTGCAAATGGGAAAGGAAGCTGGGCTGCTTAGAGGAGAGCTGCACGTAAGCTACAGACTGTGCCTATGGGAGGAACAGAGGGAGCTGCTCGGCTGTCTGACCCTGCCTGGCAATGCTCCCATCCCAAAACGAGTAGGGCAGACTCACAGCTGGTCTGTGGCTGTGAAACAGGCACCTGAGGAATAGCAGATGTGAAGCCCTTTGGTCTTTCCATTTTGTGAATGAAAACAAACACCTGAAATTGAACTTGAGAGGCAGTGTTAGTATGCAGTATGCTCCCTTTTACTACGTGCTTGTGTTCAGGGAGGACTGGTTAACTGGTTATGAAAAAATAGTATCAAGGAGCTGTGTTTGTGTATCACAAGTCAGTGAGTGGCCAGGCTAACAGATCAATAGAAATACAGAACAGTCTGTTACTTACACAATCATGAAGCCATCTATGCATGGTCTCCATTCTCATCTTTCTCTAGTTAGCTAGCTAGCAAAAAATACAAGTGTTTAGCAACACTTGTGTGCTCCCTGCCTCCCCTGCAGGCAGGATTCTAAATATTGAACACAATAATATTTAATATCCCACATGAAAACATTTTTTTTTAAACCAAACTTTGCATTTAAAATCATACGTTTGTACACATAACACAGATGCTAGGAGGTGTTTTCTAGCTTTGGATGGCACGAACCAAAGCAGTACCTCCTGTTTAGGAAAAATTGGGTGTGGTAGTACCATAAGAAGAAGTATTCCATAGCACCAAAGGGCCAGAGAGTGCTTTGAGCAAGCCAGGACTCTCTGGGATACCAAAGGATAGAAAGAGACAAAAACCAGCTATACAACAATAAATTTGTATATTGTCAAAAGTCTGACTGCTGCTAACGTGTCTTTTTGTCCAAAAGGAGCCACCACATCTTTTATCTCACTCCTGTCTTGCTGAATCATCTTTTTTGGCTGCATTAAATATCCACTGAACAAATCTAAACCTGTAAATGCCTCTCTTCCTTAAAAGAAAAAGGTCTTCTGTATTAGCTCTGGCTTCATTTTATGAATCAAGATAAAAACAAGTTATTAACGTGCTCCTGAAACACTTGTTCAAGTTTCCAGGCTTGGAGAATCAAGCTAAAATGCATCAGTAAGAGGTTCTGCATACAGCACACAGCATCTTTCTCACCGGATTCTAATTCCTCCGCTTTGGAATCACATTCCCAATAGGTCTTGTCCTTCAAGTCTTGCAGAAAGTAATGCATGAAATGAGGCTGTAGGAAAGGGTATCATTTTTTGGTATAAGGATAAAAGATCACATTTAAGGGATCAATCTGTCCCTTGATTCCTGTCATACTTCACTTGCAATTACGTGCTGAAGTGTTAGGATATGAAAGGAAGAAGTCTGGGGAGTCTGTTAGCACCGCCCTTTCTCTGAGTAACTTTTTCTAAGCCATTACTTCAGTCTGCCCTAATCTCTCCTTGGAATCAAAAGTCTGCAGCTTTCAGCAACTTTGTAAGCCCATGAGAACTTTTTAGCAGTAATTCTCCAACACTGTTTTCCAAGCTATACCTGCGTATATAAATACAGATGCTTTCTGATTTCTTTCAAAACCAGTACAGACACTATGTTTGGACACCGTGTGACTGCCTTTGCAGTTCATATCTGAGAGAGTGTACACACCTGTTCAGTCATTAATTTTCCCCTATTAAGGCTCAGCTTGAAATTCCAGTCAATAACAAAACAAAGCAGAACTGCAAACACTGCCATCAGCTCTGTCAGATTACCCACTGCACAAACATTTGAGCAGCATCCCAAGACACTTCTCTGTGAAGCTGCATGCGGTCAACTGCTCTGGTAAAATGCTCTGCATTAGGCAAGGGTATGGCTAACACCTGGCAAATGATGCGAAAAACAGGCTGAGAAACTGCCTCACAGTTCACATCAAGGTGCACAGAGGCCTGTCACAGCCAGCTGCAATTGCAGAGGGCACTTCACTGCAGTAGAACATAAAACATAACCATGTAAAGAGCACATGGGAAGTTGAGCCGCTTGATCCTTTCTCGTGCCAAATGTATATGCAGTAGGACATCACAGAGCAGCAAAGACAGAGTTTACCTTGGCTTTCCTTTGCTTTTAGAGAGTACCCACACACTTCTCACTGTTTTATAAAATTAAAGGAACAGTGACCTAATGTCCCTAAACCATTCCGAAATGCCACATCAAACAGACTTGGAAGAAAGAGCATTGCCTGCTGTCTCTCTGCAGGATCCAGATGTCCTTCTCTTGATCCTTAACTGAACCTGCCCAGATTTGCACAACCTGATAAAATTACAGCCTGTGCAGGTCTGGAGATCCAGCAGGCGCAGCACTGCTGATGCCAGAGTTCATAAATAATAGCATTATTACTTGCATAAAGTCTCTTAAGGCACCTGCATTTTTCATACAAACAAATAATAATCAATGAAGCATCTTAGAATAGCCCTATCATCCATTCGCTCACTTAATCTGCAATTTCTGAGTGTGGATCTGTCCTTGCTGGAGTAGGTGCACTGAGAGTGCTGTGGTGACAGGTTACTACTAGAAGAAGCCATCATCCCACAGAGCAAGGCAGTTCTGCTTTAGAAATCACTTTCCAGAGTGGGACCATCAAAGCAGCGAGCATGGGCCAGCAGTGTCAGTACCAGTGATTTTGTCATTTTGTTGGTGCTGACTGCATGGCAGTAGGAGCCCAGCTCGCCCTGGCCCAGTAGAGGGCAATCCCAGCAAACAGCTCAGGAAATCAGCACTGGTGCTGGAGCTCAGTTCCCCTGGGAAAAGGAAAGGCTAAACCATAACAGAGCCCCAGCCACTGGCTGCTTGCACCTCCCTATCGATCTGCTGTGGGCACCATCCTAATGTGTGAGTGCTGGGTGAGAGCAGCGAGCAAGGAACAAGGGAGAATGGCCCCTTTCTACTCCTTTTGGGTCAGTTTGTGACCTTGGGAGCTTCCTTTCAAAGGTTTATGAGGGTTAGAATGCTTGTTGAGATCAAGACCTAGTGGGAAGAAGAGCCTTGAAAAACAGCTATATTCTGCAGAGATAGAGATATTGAAAGACTCATCCTGGGAGGACGGTAAGTTAAAACTTGCTAATGCCTTTCTTCCTGCACACCTACTTGTATGACTTCAAATCTTTTCCAAGCCTGCCTGGAAGAGTCTTCACAAGTAAAAGGAAATCAGAACAGCTTGTTGTACTGACAATTACTGCATGCTTACTTCCTCTCCCCAGAAGAAGTGATTCACTTCTAAGGTTCTGAGTGCACTGAGTATACATTTCCACTGTGTGCTAGAATCAGCAAATGTTTATGCCATAGAGAATAGAGCTCTTTTTGTCTGTAATTCAAGTAGAATGTATGAAAACTCCTGCTCATCTATGTAGGTATTTGTTTGTTACTCTAGGCAGTTGATTAGCATGGAAAGGCAGAGATAGCACAGAAATAATGCAGTACCAAATCTCACTATATCGCTTTTCTTTGTAAGTAATTTAGTAAAGTAAAAGTAAATTAATTGTATTTTGCAGTATAAATATACACAAGAAATAAGAGGGAAAAAAACCCAAACCCTACCTATTTGAGGTTACCTTGCAAGAAGGCATCTGTTGTTCCCTCCATCAGCAGCACTGCTCAGCAAATGACACACTACAGTAGACAAACCTGGTGGAGACAGAGTCATGGATGAATGCTGTACAGTCTGCAGTCTCTTGGCCAGCCAAAGGTGATTAACAGCAACACAGACTTGTGTACTGTTCCTTAAAAGCTGTTACAGAAAGGCAGGCTGGGCAGGACAGAGATGACTCTAGGAAGCGGCTAAGTGGAGACATCCAGAGTGTTGGACAAGGTCCTCCACTTATGTCATCATGAGGAGGAAGCCATTTCCTGTGGTGCTTTGCTATTGTTACACAGGCAATCATTTATCCCACAGCACCAACAGATTCAGGAGGGTATATTCAATTTCTTTAAGGTATATCTTCTGATGTTTTGTGTTTGACCTACTACGGCAAGTTACAATTCACAAATACCATCAGGGAAGAAGGGCAATTGCTAAATTCTTTCTCTTATAATCAAATCCATTAAAATTGAAATCTTCAAGCAATGATTCACCTCAACCACCTTATGAATATATATTAGCATTTGAAAATAAGTTAATATATTAAAATGTATTTGATACCATTTCCCAAAGCATTCCAGTAGATCGTGTCCTACGCACATTCATCAATGTATAATCACTTCAACCATCTAAGAGACTAAATGATTACTTAAAAGTGATAGATACTTTACTGACTCATTCAGCAAGACTCCTTCACTCTGCAGTCAGCCTAATATAAGGTAGAGAATTGTATCAGGTCATCAAGCCCATCTCATAAACCCAGAAAGAAGGAATTGGTCACTGGAGCACATAGTTGATATCAGTTGACTATTGAATTGATCAGAAAGCCAAGAACATCAGCTTTCTACTAGAGACAACAGAAATCACTGATGCTGCTAACATATTAATTGGACACAGGAGTCATAGGCTGATAGAAAGGCTTAGGTTGGAAGAGACCTTAAAGATCACTGAGCTCCAAACCACCCTGACATGGAGAGGAAGCTTGGTTTTGAAAATTCTTGCACAGTGATTTTTATTCCGAAAAGTAATTATTAAATATCTGAATAGTTCTTCACAACATTTTGTTAACCTCATGGCTTCAGGCTGAGCCCAGGGAGATTCAGGCTGAATGTTAGGAAATACTACTTCTCTGAAAGAGTGGTCAGGCACTGAAATGGGCTGCCCAGGGAGGTGGTGGAGTCACCGACCCTGGAGGTGTTCAGGAACATTTGGACGTTGTGTTGAGGGATGTGGTTTAGTGAGGACTATTAGTGATAGGTGGATGGTTGGACTGGATGATCTTGTAGGTCTTTTCCAACCTTGGTGTTTCTGCAATTCTGTGAAACTTTTTTGCTTCACACAACTGTGTCATTATTTGGTTTTCTCTTAGTTAGGAGAAAGGACACAACAACTAGAGCAATGTTGTTAATTAATGAAAAGAATGAATAATTTTGAAGTATGAATGCAATAAAAGCATGCAATTTCAAACCATTTTTTGTAGCTATACAACTTGTGTAGGTTATTTTGCTTTGTACAATGACTTCTGGTGGAAGAGAAAGAAAAATGACCACATGTACAATCATGGAGATGTATACTAATATTTTATTACTTTCTTTCATGCTCTAGTGAAAGTACAAGGAGGAAAAATACTGTAATTTTGTCACTGAAAGGAAATGGATGGAAAGAACAGATCAAAAGCAGATTATTGGAAATGCTGTGAAGATTCACAGAAAACTGCAGTCTCAGAAACAGATTCTTTCTGCTGTTGGAGTCCCAGACACAAATCAGATGTTAATATGAGCATTTTGTAAGTGTAATTTTTCTAATATCACTCCAAAAGTGAAGACCTGAAAATAAGTTTTGTCAGGATTTTGGGATTTTTTTTTTTGGTTTATTTTCAAAAAACTAGCTCTCCATCCCAGTTCAACTGGGATCACATAACACAAGATAGCTGAGATATCTAGTCATTAAATACATTAATCTTTGAATCCACATTTATGCCTGTGTTTGCTTTCTTAGCCTGCCATTCTGTGCTTCATTTCACCAGGCCATCCAGGATAGGCTTATGGCCCATGCATCATGATTAGACAGATTATTCCCACAACAAATGTGGCCTGAAGCAATAGTTCACATGGTGCTTCAGCTTGGAAGACCACCAGAAACAAAGTTTATTTATGGACGGTGGTAGCAATCTGCTTGATTCTCTGATGGTATCTTCTCATGACACTCGCAATTCAAAGACTTCATGGCTTCTGAGAGCCTTTGCTGTCATACCATGAAGTATTCTTTCCTCCCACAAACCTTTGTCATTACAACGTGTCTTTTCCAATGATGTGGCAAGTTGCTAACAAATCTACGTTTTTGACACTTCTTTTGAAAGTCACTTTAGAAGATACAGATCCTCACACACAGAGCAGAAGACATCAGTCCCAGCACTTCCCCATCATCTTCTGCGGTCCATCTTAAGGCCTTGACTCACTTACTGGGTTATCTACTGGGGATGCTTACTAGAGCTGAGAGGGCGATCATTACACTTCAATTTCAAAACATGGCTTTCTCTGATAGCTGTTTTCTCAAAATCCAGAGAAATCAGGCCTTCCAGTTCAGTTCAGCTGGGAGCACATCCAATGGAGTGTGTGAACAGCTCCTCTGCATGGGCTCACTCTTCTTTCAGGACTGTCTCTGGTTGAGTAACGCCATGATTTGAGTGATCTGTAGTGCAGCAGAGGTAACAGACATCAGGGAGGAAAAAGCCAAACATGGTGGAGACAGGTTGTACAATGCTTGCTCAAGGAAGGAGAATGGAGACAACCAGGAATGGTCAACTTGAATGATTGCAGGGAGGAAGGAGGGGGAAAAAGGCATAACATTAGCTTACCCACACAGAGCAAAAATGTTCTAAGTTGGAAATTATTTTTTGTTGGGGGGGGGGGGGGGGGGGAGGGAGGGGGGAGCTTTGTGCAGAGTAAGTCCAGTGCTTTGAATCAGATGGTGACCACCTTTTCATTATGGCACTACCTCCCTCAAATAATTTAACATCTCTTCATTTGAAGGAAATATACACAGAGTGCTTCATACTGCTGCTAAGCCTGGGAACGGTTACTGAAGTATGCTGGACAAAGCATAAGAAAATTTCAGTAGAAACCTATGTTAATTTTACAGTCAGATACCTAAAGTCTCTCCTACAAGCTAACTCCCTGCTTTCCACACAGGACCTACCCGTACACTGTGAATTGAGCTCAGTGCTGTGTGGTTATGTTCTACTTTTGAGCTTGGTAATTCTCCTTCTCTGTAGGGTTGCTTTTAAAGAGAAGCACATCAGTGATTTTGAATTTTAGAGCTTTAGAGCTCAACAAAGCTAAACTGTTTAATCATGAATTTCAGATCTCTATCTATCTCTTTCCATCTAATCCCTATCTAATCAATGACAGAAGGAATGAAGAAAACAAGTTAAAATCAATCCACTCTGTCTCAAGTACGAGAAATGGTTATTCTTCAGAGTCCTATGATTCCCAAGATTCCCTTAGTTGACATTTGAGAAGCTTAACAGTGACACATATCGCAGCTGTTCTATTGTGACATATAAACAAATAGGTATTCCCAAGTACCACAGATGTTCTCTGGGGATGTTATATAAAAGAGTTAAGATACCTGTCTTCTGATCGGATGTCTCTCTCCCCTTTCTCCTTCACATATATGGCTGACACCAGTCTTCCTGGCTGTGAAAATTTACTTCCAGATCAGAACTTAATCTCAAGATCATGGATTCAACTCACATGTGGGCTTTTTGTCCTCTTGCACCATGCTGCTGTTTAAGTTCTTTACAGCAGATTTAAAAATGTACCTTTTGAAATAAAAGAGAAAGTCTGGAACCTCCGAGAGTGAAATCAGCATTAGGAATTATCTGAAGCCACAGGTGTCTTAACACCAAAATCTCAGACTTGTTAGGAAAGTTCATTTATTTTTCCCTTAACCACCTGAGTTCAGAATACTACTAAGAAAGAGGAAAAAAAATAAAAAAATCTATCATTCTTCCAGCATGACTTCTTACAGGCTTTGGTGTGCTAGTCCTGGATGAAATCTCTGCTTCATGAGACATATTCTGACTCTGATGAGGTTCTTAACTCCATCTAGCCAAGGGCAGTAACCTGTACCCTGATGATGGGGTCTTGTTCTCTTCAGAACACTGCAGGGATGGAGTATCATGGGTTTTGAAAACATTTATATCCCTCCTGTAGTATCACATCAAGCCCATTCTTGCCAGAAACATTATGAACAATAACAGCATCGATCATGTAGTAGCAGTAAGTGCCTTTGAATTTGAGATTTATTTTCCTATTCACTAACATTTCTGCTACATTAAACTAGCAAAGGCAGTACAAGATCTTTCACCATTCTATTTGTTTCTTTTTAAACAGAATCAGCCAGATCACAGTCTCGCAGAACGTCAGTCTCATGGGAAATTCTTGTGTTGTAAACTCTTATAATGAAGAGATACAAACATAGCGTGGAGCTCTGGGGAGTGCAGTGCAGAGATACTGGAGTCGCTTGACAAGAATTAGGCTGAATCCAGATCTGTTAGGTATGACCATGCTCTGGCTGTACAAAGGAAAGAAAATTCTACCATGAATTTCCAGGTAACAGAAATTGATGACAGGCAGATCAGAACATCTATTTTCAGTTTACCAGGGTGTATCAGTGCGTGCAAATCACATGGAAGATAAACGATGTTTTCTCTTGCTCTGCAGGTAGGCAGACCTGCCCAGGGTGACAAGGATCCATCTTACTGGCTGGTGGGAGGGGAAGGGCTTGGCTACACTTCCATGGCTAGGGCTGCCCTGCTGCCTCAGATGCATACTCACACTGGGACACAAGAAATGTAGGATCGCAGCCAAGCCACCAGCTGTCTGTTCTAGCAGCAGCCAGAGCTGCTCTTTGGGGATCACGTGTGAGCATGGCCACATTCTGCAGCCCATCCTCTCAATTTCCCCAGCATCCATGCCTGTCAGCTAGATACTGCTACACCAAGAAAACAAACCTTCTAAGTCCCCACCCCTAAATCCTAGGTTTTAAGCTTTTTGGTTACAAAATTACAGCCAGCATGAAGAGAGATCTTTGGCAAAGAAGTAGATGTAGAGTGACGCTGACATTGATGAGTCTTTATCATACACATCTGTGTGCACCAAAAAATATAAAGAATGAGAAAGTAAAAGGAAAAAGTCCATGAGAATCATTAATCAATGGTAAGAAACAGAAAGATACAAGACAAATCAAAAAGCACAGAGTAATGACTTGTACTTTATCACTTAAGACTGGAATATCATCAAATAGAAAATCAAAGGAAAGGATTGTATCAGCACAGTTGATTCCCTCTGTCATAAGATATGAGCAGTAAATAAGGGCTGTTTCTGTGTCCAGAAAACACAGCTGTTACACCCAGCCACCAGGCTGCCATGTGGGCAGCAGAAGTATCTCGGCATGCACAGGTTTCAATGGTGGTTTGGTACCAAAGAAAAAATTCCATAGTAATAGTTATTCTATATTTTCCATAGTGTAATTATTGTCAGCTGAAAGATCAGATTGAAATGATGCACGGTCCAGAAAACTGGTGTTTCAAGAAAAGAATTTTAGTCAAAGCTTTGCAAGGGAATTGAAGTGGATGAAAAGTGTGTGTCAGAATCCCTTAGATAACTGTGAAGAAGTTTCCAACAAATGGATATTCTGGCTAGATGGCAGGTTATAGCCTAATAGAGTTATGCATTTCAGAGGCAGAGAGGGATCACTGTGTTCCTTTTGCTTATGACTTCCTGCATAACATAACTACAAACTTTGGAATCAATCTCAGGTGTAGGAAGTTAGGAAAGGAAGGTAAGTGACCAGCATGGTTCAACCAGGATCCTCTGGTCAAACTGAAGAGCAAGAAAATGCACAGGCAGTAGAAGAAGGGACAGGTAACCTGGAAGGAGTATATGGATGCTTCTAGGCTGTGTAGGGATGGGGTCAGGAAGGCCAAAGCCCAACAGGAACTGGACTTGGCAAGGGGAGCAAAAAATAAGAAGAGCTTCTATAGACATATCAACTGGAAGAGGAAAGACCAGGAAGGCATACCCTCCTCTCTAGTGTGCAACACAGACAGGCTAGTAACAGTGGACAAGGAGAAGACAAGTATTCAATAGTTTTTTTCCCCCTCAGTCTTCACTGGCAACTGCTCTACATGCAGCCCTTGACAAATGGTTTGGAAGGTGGGAACTGAGGGAGCAACATCCATCCTGCTGTAAGCGGCAATCAGGATCATGACCACCAGAGGAACGTGAATGTCTGTAAATCTATGGATCCCCAGTGAGATGCATTCCAGAGTCCTGAAGAAATTGGCTGATGTAGTCACCAAGACTACATCATAAACAAATCATGGCAGCCAGGTGAGGTCCCTGATGACTGGAAAAAAGACAGTGTCAAGAAGGTTAAAAAGGATGAGCCGGGTAACCATTGATCTGTCAGTCTCATCTCTGTGCTGGGAAAGATCCTGAAAGCTATGCACCTTTACAGCCTTAAACTTTCACACTTCTGACTATAGACATACTGACATACTGGCAGAATAGAAAGATAAAAAAGATGCACACATGAACACTATCCAGTATTTTCCAGAGTTGAAAGAAGAAAGTATAATGCAAGGAATGGTCCACATGCTCTGTTTTTGGCATGCTTAAATAATGTCCTTATTACACACATTTTTTCCATGGAATTTCTCTTTCTAAGACTCTGGCAATATAGAAAAAGAAGGAAAAAAGATATAGGTATTTTTAATTAACTTCTGTACTGAATCTCTAAATAAAGTGATAAACCAGTTCATTGTTTACTGTTATTTCCCTTTCCCTACTCTTCAATACCCAGGCTTTCATTGCAAAGCTTGTGAGAGCCCACATGTAAAAGCAATTCCACCTTAATAAACATCTATGCCTGGTATTATTAAAGGCAGGACTTTTTTTTTTTTTTTTTTTTTAGAAAATCATACAGTCTTAAAACAAAGCGATGAAGAAACCAGTACATTTCTAATGCATTACTTTGAGCCATTGTTAAATGCCTTCTTAAATGAAAGATACATACTTTGTCAAGTTGACACTGTTCATTTCAAATGTCTCCTTATTAGACAGTATCACCTGCCGGTAATGGGAATTTAGATTAAATGCCTTATTTACTGAAAAAATGAACCTTGTGCTGTGAGAAATCTTTGTCCTCTCTGTATACTTAAAGACAGCAGCTGAGTCACAGTCATTTGACTACACAATATAGCATTTCTAGTATGTTAGCATTGCACATTGTTGTATCTGATAACTTAATTGGCAGTGTTCAATTCCTTGAGATGAATTTTTTCTTTCATTTCAATTTTCCCTCATAGAAAAGTTCTTTTTTGCCTCCTGTACAGACTTCTACTAAGGAAAAATGGTAAAGATAGTTTATTACTGCATCACTGTACCTTGTTTTTCAGTGTCAGCTGACACTGAAAATTGACTTTTGCCAAGAACATTATGAGTGATATTTCTCTTCCAGTCTGCAAGCGAGGTCTTCCTATCTCAGCTATATGCTATAAGAATATGATTAAGACAAGTGGGTTAAAATATTTATTCTGTATTTGTTTTATTTGTCTGGAAAATACCTAATGCAATCAGAAAATAAAACCTGCCAGTGATAAGCCCTTACCTGGCAAGTCTAGCCCTCAGCATGTCTTTGGGGAAGGAAGGCAATTGAGAGAGAGGGATTTGAATGATTTGAATCTCAGAATACCCAAGGAAAAGCTTTCAAAAAGGTGTATGACAAACTGAAGGTCCACACTTGAATTACAAGTTAAGAATGTAGTGTATAGCCCAGGATAGTTTAATTCCTTTGTTATAAGGGAAGACCCAGTCATAGAATAGCTCAGGTTGAAAAAGACCTTAATGATCATCAAGCCCTACCACAACCTAACCATACTATCCTAACTCTAACAACCTTCCACTAAATCACGTCCCTGAGCACCACATCCAAACGGTTTTTAAACACATCCAGAGATGGTGACTCAACCATGTCTCTGGGGAGCCTATTCCAGTGTTTTACCACCCTTTCTGTAAAGAAGTTTTTCCTGATATCCAACCTGAACCTCCCCTGGTGCAACTTGAGGCCATTTCCCCTCATCCTGCCACCTGTTACCAGTGAGGAGACCAGCCCCTCTAGCTGTAAGCGCCTTTAATATATTGGAAGAGAGCAATAAGGTCTCCCCTCAGCCTCCTCTTCCCCACAGTATGCAGCCAGTTCCTTCAGTCTTTACTCATAGGGCATATTCTATAAGCCCTTCACCAGCCTTGTTGCCTTTCTTTGGAGCTGCTACAGCACCTCAATATCCTTTCTATACTGAGGTGTCCAAAAGTAAATACAATACTTGAGGTGGGGCTTCACTATCACCAAGTGCAGAGGCAGGATTACTTCCCTCATCCTGCTCACCACACCATTCCTGATATTCCAGTCATATAAATGCGGTAAAGAAGCCCCTTAGGGAAGAAGTAGTAAATATTGACATGCATCTGAATGTCCCTGTTTGTGGATGCCTAGAAACTAGAAATTAACAAGTCCAAACTCACACTGCATGCAGGTCTCCCTACAGGAAAGCCCTTGTTTATGTAAATACCCAATTCTAACAATTTGCAAGCAGCTGCTAACCACAAGAGTTTTAAGTGCCACAGTGCTATTTTGATTACTAATCTCTTCTTTGTCCCTGCCTATCTATGGATGTGCTGTAAATTATTACAATTTGTTGTGATGGACAGCTTTAGAATAGCATCCATTAACACTGCTATAGATTAGAGACCCTCCTAATGTCTATTAATAACCCTTGCAGGTGATGGCAATGATGGAGGGGAGGGACACTATCATTTATCCACAGTGACTGGAAATTAAACGAGCTGAGTTCTGAATAGTTACTCCTTTTCCCCCCCCCACTCCTTTTTTCCTCTTTTCTGGATGTAATGTTGAGATGTGGAGTAAGACTGTCATGCTAAAATGACTATGATAGAGTCCTGCAATGTTTTGCAATACTAATTTTTTTTCTTTTTTTCTTTTTTTTTTTTAACATAGCACTTTGCAGACATGGAGTTTCATATGTGCTCAAAGCAGATCTTTAGTACTTTCTTTCAAATGCTGAAAAAGGGCAAGTTAGCATTTTAAAAGGTAGCAAGAGGCTTATTATGCAGTGGGTGGCAACTGGGCAAATGGCAGAAGAAACAGCCTCTGTGACCCTGCTGACCCCTGCAAGCTGCAGAAATCAATGGAATAATCAAACCAATTAAGGGATACCAAGGAGTTTAGGGAGGCTGAGAATGGAACTAAGGAATGCAGTCATTGATTTGTTGTCAAAAAGCAATTTCAAATAATAGATTTATAATTCTATCATTCGCCACATGGTTCTTTCCCTTCTATAAACCAACTGAATGGAAGCCCCTCTTCTGATGCAGGTGTCTTATGTAGTTATCCCTGAGAAAGGTGCTTTTGTCCTCCTTGCTATTTAAAATACCAAAGATTCATTGAGACAAAAAATGAATGAGTGAAAATGGTTTATGGCTCAGTAGGTGAAAGCATAATTCCATAATTCTCACTGCATCTGTGGGATGGAGGAGATGTAAATGAGAAAAAAAAAACAAAAACAAAAACAAAACAACACCTGAAAGCGCTCTTCCTGTTATACTAACATTAAATACCTTAGGCAGTAGTCCGTTGAAAGATGTTCCAGTCCTGAACACACGAAGGTGAGCAGCAGACCCTGGCTCTAGCATCAACATGATGTCGCCTTCCTTCAGCTACCCTGGCCTACTGTCCTATCACAGGGCTCATTCTCTTACACATATCCAAAGAAGGTGTTTCCACTGTGAACCAGAGATAGTAGTCTGCAGCAAAGCAGGTGCAACATTTTCAGGACAACAGTACAAGGCCAAATACTTGCCAAGGGTACGGGTCTAACATCTACTGCAGGCACACAGGTATGGGGCTGTCCCCTTCTCAGCATGCTTAAACAGGCCAGTCTGCATTCACACAGCAGAATTTTACTCTCCTAAATGATGCTGTTACATAGATACACTCTTGACACATCTTGTGTCACAAGATGTCGATGTGTCTACCTTGGTTTCATGGGTATTAAAGAGTAACACATCTTATGTCAAGGTGTCCCAGACATTACACAACACAGCTGCATTTCATCTTAGTTCGCTTTAAAAACATCTCTAGGTTTAGGAGAAGCAGCCAAATTCCATGCCTTAACATGGAGTTTCATAAAAAACTGTCTGAGCTGCTGGTGAAGATCCTGAAGTCTCTCAAAAACACAAAAATTCTGTCTCAAAGGTCTAGGAAATGTTTAGAATTAATTTGTGTATGAGCAACGGGAAGTTCTGAAGATGGTTTGGTTTAGTTAATCTTTGCCAACACTTTAACAATAAGGCACAATTACGAATTACTAGAAGCAGTCATTATACTTCGGTGTTGTTCTCTTTAGCAGAGGAACAGCTACTTTAGAATAGATATAGCTGACAACTGGAAGAGGAGCAAACACCCGAGCATGGAGCACTATACCACTTAGACGTTCAGTCAGCTGAGATACATTTCTCTCCTGCTCTGTGTGATTTATTTAACTGTGCGACTTCCCAGAAGTCAGACATAAAATTCCAAAGCATTTTTTCTTGACAAAATTCTTCTTAAGTAATTTATTTACCATTTACTAAAATACAACCATTCATTGTTCCATTTGTTGAACACAGTGAAACTGCACAGCTGATAGTAAGGCAGAAGCTAAGTGGCAGTGTCATTACATTGAATTTGGGAAGCAATTTGTTCGCATGGAAGACCTTCATTGTTCAATTCTGACTGTGACATCAGGCTAAAGAGACTCGACAGGGAGGCTCTGAGCTTTGTATATTGCAAAGTTCCTGTTCAGAATATGCTAGCACAACAAAAGAGCTAACATGGATGCCACATATTAGACAGATCCACAGAGCCCTCATGCAGCAGTTAGCATCATCCTGTTTGTAAAAAGACAAATAGATTTGGTCTTTCGTAACACACAAGTGAACTAACGGAAGTAAAATATCCCATATTCTCTAAAGATATGGAAAACATTAAAGATACCTCTTGAAAGTAAATACCTTGAAACATGGGGTTATGTCTTGTTAAAACAGTTTAGGGTTACAACTTCATTCAGTGATACTATATAAAAATCTATAAGCATAGCATATTCCCAGGAATGAACTATTTACAACTTCCTACTAGATACTAATAATAGTATGCATTTTCTTCCAATTAAAATGGTAACAGCTGTTAATTTAAAACTATCTTGACAGAAGATGGGGTTCCATATTAGTTAATAATATTTTCCATTTGCCTTTCACCCATTTATATGCCACCACTTAGAGCTGATGGAGCATGACACTGCCAGATGTGCTCACAGAACAGCAAGGAGGACACAACACCAGCAATAGCTGTGCATCCACTCACTGGCTGCACTACATGTCCAGGAGGATGGAGAGGAAGAAGGAGAGCAGCTGTTTTGCTGCCCAGCAGAGTCTTATGTTGCAAAGCCTTAGGCATAGCATCCTGCTCATTGGGAGGGCCTTTGTCAGGAGTTGCTCCCTCAGGTGTACTGTGAACTTTTAAAGGCACAGCTTCTTTGTTGACAAAAAGATTTCAATCTTTATTTACACGTATTATTAGAATAATTATCCTGGGTGAAATTATTAAATTTCACACAGCATAGTACAAGATTTTTGAGAGAGCAGAAGACAGACACTTCCCCTTTCCTCTCCCAAAAAATGGCTATATGATTGGCAAACCTGCTAAATAAGACTGAGGGTTTTTTTTAAAACCAGAAGGTGATGTACAGTTGACTCACTCGTTATGTTTACTTCTTCTTGAGTATGAAATTGGCATCTGCTTTACATTAGAGATACATTTTGACACTGGGCCCGCACCTATGTCTCAAAGCATGGCAGCAGCACCTGAATACTATTTTCTTGATTTTGCACATTGCTTTGTTGTGTGCATCCAGCCAGGTGGATGCCTGCTGGCAAATAAGCTAGGAAACAGAGAAAGGCAATAACAGACATTGCTACTTCAAAACAGTTTAGGATCACTCACAAAAAACAGAGATCACAACCTGGTAATAAAGAAAGAATTGCTTACCCCCCTTGCAAGTATCAGAACTCACCAAACGCTCCAAAGGAAAGGCTCTCCAAGAAAAGAACCATCTCTTGTGGTGGCCAGTCCTTAAATGAGGTTAGGGAGCCTGGCTCCATCCCTTCCAGTCACACCAGTGAATTCCTTCCACCTGTGCTCCCAGGGCTGCTACCTCCCTTCACCAGGTGCTCAATCACTGGTCCAGGCCATGACTCAACAGTTCCCATATGCTATCATCACCTGCAGAGCTGTGCATCACGTCTGCGTGCAGTGCCTTTGGGAAGGAGCTAACTTCTCAAAGTAATTAGAACTGAGTGATTTCTGAGGTGCCTTCTAGCCCAAGCCATTCTATGACTCTAAGCTTTCTCCTTTCTCCCCAAAAGCCTCTCGTGTTGCATGTGGTGCAGGCCATGCGGAGGAGTGGATGGGGCACCTCACCGAGGCAGCTCCCAGCAGTGCAGCACTAGCTGGCTGCTGCAGGGATATAGAGGTGAGCAGCGGAAGCTTGGCAAACTGAACACATGTGAAACCAGGCTTTTTTTTTTTACATAGGGAAAGCAACAAGCCATGGGAACAAGTCGTTACAGATGAAGTATCCTTGCTGCCACCACCTGAACGTGTAAACAAAAATTGGGTTTATTTTGAAGTCTCCACCCTGCTTCCTCCACCTGTCATGAGTGTTATGACTGGGTAGTGTAGTTATAATGATGTGGGGATCTTTGTCCTTTGCAATAGCCACAGTCACACACAGGGAAGCGCAGCAGCCTCTTGTGGCCCTTACAGAATACTTATCTGTCAACACCATGACACCAGTGTGGGTACACAGGGCTGCCACTTGTTCATCCAACACCATTTTTCCTGACTTGTGCAAATAACCACATCTATGGCATTAGGAAGAGCAGCAAAGCAGTGGCACAGGTGGGGGCAAAGCAACAGTACTGGGTCCAGACATCCACAGTGCCCACAGCAGGGGGTGAAGCACCTGAGCTGTGTCCACAGGGGCTGCTTGGCTTCACCCAAAGGGGAGTCAGTTTTCATGCACTCACAGTATGTGATAAGTGGTGATGGTTTGCTTAAATAGTGCTGATGAGAACCACAGTGATGATATGGATATGTGCCTGCTAACATGGCATAAAACGGTCTTGTTGAGGAGAACTTTTGCTTATTATAGTGATCTACTCTGAGTCCTTAAGAGAAGGAAACCTCACACCTTGAAGTTCCTGGGCCAATAATGTAACACCTTAATATGGAGTTGGGACTAATCAGTCTTGACAAGGTAGCAGGATCTAAATATTCAGAAGTGCAACACATAATTTTGGATCTCAAGGACATACGGTTTAAGTCACATGTACAAAGAAAAATATTTACATCAGAAAAAGTAGATGAAACATATGGAGCATCATTTCTAACCCAAGAGCAAACAGTCCCTATTAGCAGTTCTTGTCTTCTCTCTACCAAGATTAATATTAGACTTCATTTATTTTCCAAGTGACATTATTATTCAGTAAATAGAATATGAATCCAAGAAACAAAAATGGTTCAGTTCCTGGCAAACTTTTTTCTCATCGTGCTCAATAATCACAATTATAATGATTTTATTCATAGTCACGTTAAATTTTTCCCTATGGTAAAATTAGAGGCAATGAGAAATGAATGATCTGTTCCCTAAATGTGAAACTAAAAGCAATACATCTTGCTCCAACATTAAACAACCGTATTTATGCTTCAGATAGCCAATGACTGAATCAAAAATGACTATTCTGATGAACCCTGGCATTCAGCTCTTCCTTTTCTTCTTGTTTAATAGCAGAACAAAATGTCAGTGTAATAAATTAAAACATCAAGGTCTATATCTACGAAGACCCCAGAATGTCAGAAGGATTGCTACTAAATTGCTATATACAAAGTCATCAATGTCATCTGAGAGGTCAGGATCCAAGAATCAAATATGACACTGAACAGACAGATATGTGTCCTGTTTTATTCTAAACAGGGCCATCATCTTTTCATATTTCTACCAGAACAAGGGGGACAAGATTTAAGACTATGATGAACTTGTGCTTAATCAGACACACAAGTGGAAGCACTTGCAGCTTGAGGTTAGCGAGAAAATTGTAAACAGACAAACCGAAAGCTAACTGCTGGTTCACTATTGCCTGGTGAAAGGTCTAGTGGGCAGTACCAGGTCATGGTTGGATTCGATGATCTTTAAGGTCTTTCCAACCTGATTGATTCTGTGATTCTATGAATCTATGATTCTATGATCTCTTGATAAATTTTTGACACGTTGACTCAAACCTGGAAAACTGGAGCTAAGATAGGCTGCAGTGACTCAGATAAAAATCCTGCAACCTTGGAAGATGTGTGACTGATGTGCTGAGAGATGAGTGAGTGATGCATTTGTAAAATTGCAGCAATTGTTTTATATTTCCTTGGCATTAGTTGAGGGTCATTCTTCTGGGTTTATACCTGTCAGCTACAGCAGAGTGAGGAAATTTCAGGGAAGAAAACCTAATAAATCTGCTAAGCTTTTATGAATGTTAAAGGCTCTGTAATGAGAGTGACAGCATTTACCTGAGGAATCTGAATTATTCTGGAGAAATGTTCACACGGAATTTATGGTTATTATGTTCAGCAACTCACCAAACCTAAAACATGTAAGATTGCACTTGAATAATATCTATTGCTTTAATCAGTGCTATGCCGTGTTCAAGGCTAAGCTCATGGAGAAGGAATGCCCCATCAGTATTATGAAATAAACATTAGTTATTTACATATAATTAATGTGTACGCAGCAAGAGCATGTGTAGTACTACATGGGTTCCTGTAGTACAGTTATAAAGGAAGGAGTCTACTGGAGACCAAAGCAGTATAGCTAGACCTGCTACACTGTGTTTGCCTCACCAATACTACACCTACTATAATATGTTGAATTTTCCACAAGTTTTGTCAGTGAAGTCCTTTCTGGGATCTTCTTTTGTAAGATTGGGAAAACTGATGGTGATTCCCTGGAGTGGTGTGAGACAGGCAGAATCACTGAGATGGCACAGAGATTCTCACCCCACACTTGTGTCAGTGCCTGCACTTGACAAAAACAGCTCCTACAATGTAGATCTGAGAAACCTGATCTTGATTCAGTTGCTCTGAAATGTGTGAGGCTAGGAAAACACACTTAGCCTATAGCAGCTGAAATGCCTTAGGTAGGCCAAAGGAAATCAGAGACCAAAACCATCAAAACCTACTGGATTCTGAACAGTACTGAAAAAGTAATCATTTGGTTACTCATTACTCTGCTGCCTGAAAATAAACATAAGCAAATAGTGACATCTTTTTATTTTTTCATTTGTCTGTTTTGTTTTCAGCTGATGAAACTTCAGGAATCCATGTCTGTCTAGTTTATGCTGAATTATTTACTTTTTATTTCCAGTGGCTGAAGGAATGTGAGCAATATTGAAGCCACATTCCCAAAAATAGAGGAGTTAGTCTTCTACTTCAACAAATAACACTGGAGAAGCAGCATGTTTAAAAGAAATAAAAGGGCTTAACTTATTTTCATGCTTATATATGCATATGCATGTGGAGAATGTCTAAGAGTTTATATATACCTGGCATGACTGCAGAACACCAGATATTTGAATGGAAAAATATGTCCTCTTTCCATGCCATGAATTTACCTCTTGGAACTATGAGCTGAAGAACATTAAGATTTACAGAGTTATTATAACTGACAGGTTAAATTTCATAGGGATATGCATTTTAATTGATAACCATAAAGACAGTGCAGTAAAGGTTATCTTACAACTATATTTGGAAATCGTTTTCATAACATCGCTTAATTCCTCTAGAAGTTATCTCTAACAAAAGAAACTCTTTGCTGAGACTATTAAATAGGCTTTATCTGAAAGTGACCCTATTTTGTCTTTCTGTGTCCTTATCTTTCATGTGATCCAGCAAGAATGGGAACTCAATTACTCCCCAGAGGTCCTTTTATATCATACAACTTGGGTGAATTTTCTATCCCCAGATTGACTAGCCCAAGCATATTGCCCTTGCTAGGACAAACTGAAACCCCTGCTCAAGCAAAAGTGGGTGTGTAATGGTGTCCTCCAGCAGTTGACTACAAAGAATTTTAACATAACATAATGCTGATATTTTTTCCCCTGGTTTTGGAAAACTGAGATTTTGTGGCAGAGGTACATTGACAGTGAAAAAAAAACAAAACAATATTATACTGTCACTTATTACAAATGATAGAGACTCATTTTCAACAAGAAAATGGAAGAAAAATAATGTGGTTTTTGTCTTGCAAGACTGGCTCTCGTCTCTGCCCATGCCACAGGCAAGAGCCAGCCTCCATCCATCAGTAGAGCAGTTTGCCTCCTTGCACACAACTCCAGGCATCTACAGTCTGAATGATGGCATTGCGAGAAACAGCAATATTTATAACATCTTCCTAGACTGTGGAAGAGCATCAGCATTTCAGGCAAACATAACATCCTAGAAAGCTATTTGATTGGCAGCTTGCGCTTCGCTTTCTGCATTTACACTCCTCACTTATTAAAAGATGTCAGCTGTCCATAGGCAACATAGGCAACTTTAGTTTTGGCACCTCATATCTTCTGAATGGTTTTCCATCCCACCAATGTTCTGTCAAAATGATTTATTCATGTGGGGCATCAGCAGCCAGACTGCATTGTTGGACCTTTTTCTCCTCTATTCTAAGGAGGACGGGAGGTTTGTACTACTTTCTGACACTATATTTTTTAATTTTTCAGTATGACAGTTACTGCATTCATTAACTATCATATCAAATTGCTAACAAAGAACAAATGAGTGTGAAGGAATGTATCTGTACCATGCATGAAAGGAAAAATGTTTGAATTGCTTTCAGAAAGCAGAAGATGCAAAATGAGAACAAAGAGCTAGTGGACTTCAGATGAAATATATTGTGGGCTTGAAGGAAATCAGTTGAGATTGTGTTTTCTGTGGTGTACAGTAAAGCTGTGTAACTCCCTGCTGCAGAGTTGCTGTGGCTTCTAAGTGCTCACATAGGATCAAGGAGACAAATTCTTGGAAGAAGAGTCTGTTGAGAGGTATTAGTTATGAAGTTATTGTTTCTAGCTCAATAAGTGTCTGAAGTACAAAATCTTGGAGGCTAGAAAAACATATTGAGCAACAAATACACTTGTCTGCATTTTTTAATAATATTTCAATACAGATATGAGGAAAGAATTGAAAAAGTGATGAACTGACAAATCTCTTAAGTGCAGCAATGGATCTCATGGTGTTTGGTATCATACTAGTGTCTATCTGGGCAGTATATATATCTCTATACACTTCCATATGTTTTGCCCAACTGCAGTAGGCTTGAATATTTTGACTTAGACTGAGAAAAAAAAAAACAAAAAACAGGAGCTTTCCGTGGAGAAAGCTGGAAAAGGTGTGTAATATGAGATCATAGAATCATTAAGGTTGGAAAAGACGACTTAGATCACCTATTCCAACCCCAGCCCACCCCTCCATGCACATCAACCACATTCCTCAATGCCACATCCACACATTTCTTGAACAACTCCAGGGACAGTAACTCCAACACTTCCACGGGCAGCCTGTGCCAATGTATCACCACTCTTTCTGAGAAGGAATTTTTCCTGATTGTGCTCATGTTGATTTACCAGATAGGATACATAAAATTTTTTGCTCATATAAGATTGCCAAATTAAATCATTGATGGCCTTTATGCTACTATTTGCAGAATGTATGCTGGGACTTGGTTGTCCTTCTGTTATTTCTTAGGATTGGTTCAGATTAATCAGAAAGCTCCTGAAACCTTTACATTGCATTAAAGAGATCATGCAAGTTCATCAGCATCTTTAGTCCAAGTTTTCCAACTGCATAACAAGTATATATCCTTCCACTTTCTCCTCCGGGAACTGCACTTTCACTGAGCTCAGCACATGGAAGCTGAAAAGTTCAGCAAAGTAGAGATGAGTTAAGGGAAGAAAGAGAAGAAATAAAACTCAAGATCTGCTAAGTGACAATTTTAGGAGCAATAACCTTCCTTTGTTCAGCAGTTAGAGTGGCAACCCTGGTGAAAATACATCTGACTGTAAAGAGGAACTTCCACACTGCAAAATCTATTGTACAGAAAGAAAGAAGGTGCTACGCTAAGCTGTCTGGGGTAAATATATGTGTTTTAGATAAGAGTAAGAAACAGGAGTTTTCCCAAGGCTGCTATTTTTACCATTCATTTGGCACTACACACTGTGTGATATATTTAGTGCATATCTCATATCACAAACATAGTGGTTCGAAAACCCTACAGAAATCATACTAAACCCCAAAGTGTTTTTCCTTTAAATAAATTTCTTCCTCTCCAAGTCATTTTCTGTTTTGCTTTAAAGGTTTGTGTTTGAATACAGCTTTCTACTTCAGAAACCAGGCAGTGAGAAAACTGCACTTCTGTGAAATCCTAATCAAGATTTAGAAGAGCTTGTTGCTATGGAAATAACTGTGTCATTGCATGTTCAATGACTTGTGCAGACTTAAAGCCCAGGCTAAAGAAAAATCCCTCTGGTCTGAGTAAAATATATCAACAGAGCAAATCGATGGAGTAAATTGCATCAGTGATACATTAATCATGAAATTTTAGTCTTTATTAATAGTGGTTTTGTTGGTTCTTGTACCTGCAGGCACAGTGATCACCTTCCCCCAGGCAGGGAACTGCAGCAGGGAAAGGTATTGCTTGCACCTCAGTGCCCAAAGCAAGCTTCATGTTTTGCTGTGTGTGCTTGATTGGGGTGGTTGTATCTGTTCTCACTTAGCAGTGCTGACACCATGAGTCCGGAAAGCATGACTCAGCTCTGCAAAAATTATGGATTTTCAGAGACAGAAGACAGCCTGCCTTCTGGAGTGTGTGTGCATGCAGGTTCTGCAGATAGTGCTGCCAGTTCCGGTGTGTCCCCACAAACTCTCAACCCCACAGAAATCCTACGGCAGTTCATTCTGCATCCCAAATTAATCCAGACACACTGTCCAAGTATCACTTCTTTCCCATTGAAGGTAAAGGTGCTGCAGCCTACGTCATCAGCCAGCTTGTCTAACAAGCACCCCAAAACCAGTTTTGTCCTTTCAACTTAGCCACATCCCAACTGTTTTCTTCATTTTGGCCATCTAATATTAACTGAATACCTAATTCACTTGAACTGAGGCAAAATAGTCACACTACTGCAAGAATTGTCTATAATGTCAATATCATCTATTTCCAACCCCCCTGCTATAGGCAGGGACACCTCCCTCTAGACCAGGTTGCACAAAGCCCCATCCAGTCTAGCCTTGAACGCTTCCAGGGAGGATTCAAGCATCCACAGCCTCTCTGGGCAACCTGTTCCAGTGTCTCACCACCCCCACAGTAAAGAATTTATTCCTAGTATCAGTCTAAATCCACCCTCTTCCAGTTTAAAGCCATTTCCCCTTGTTCTGTCGCTACGTGTCTTTATAAAATGTTCCTCTCCAGTTTTCCTGTAGTCTCCCTTTAGGTACAGGAAGGCCACTGTAAGGTTTCCTTAGAGCTTTCTCTTCTCCAGGCTGAAGAGTCCCAACTCTCTCAGCCTGTCCTTGTAGGGAAGGTGCTCCAGCCCTCTGATCATATCGGGGCCTTCCTCTGGACCTACTCCAGCAGGTCAATGTCATTCTTGTGTTGGGGGTGCCATGGTTTTATAATTTTGGGTTATTGGTATTCCACATCATAACATTATGTAGTGCACTGGGAGTTAAAGAGTTAATGCTCCAGTTCCAGGTAACTGTCCCAGAAGAGAAGTAGAACTACATACCTCAGAGGGCTTTGCATTCAGAGGGAGATAAAATCCCTGGCAAAGTCACAGGACCAGGCTCTCCTCCCTGCTGCTCGACCCAACTGCACGTCTTGCCTCAGCTTTAGAGTAAGGCCTTCAGTTTTCGGACACTCTCATTTTATTTGATTTATTAGCTCCAAATCAAATTATACCGTATTATATTGTATTATAGTGTGTTATCTTGCATTCCGATATCTTATTTAGTAAATTAGTTTGTTTCTCCTCACATCATTGCTGCTATTAATTTTTTGGGGCTCATGTCTGTACCCTTTTTCCCTTACCCCCTTTTGCAGAGGCACAGACCTGCGGGTCCCTCCACTCCACTAGTCACAGAACCGGGCCAAATCAGCCCACAAACCGTTGGCAGGGGGCCCCAGAAGTGGATGCAGTACTCCAGGTGGGATCACTAGAGCAGAGTAGAGGGGCAGAATGACCTCCTTCTAACCTGCTGGTCTCACTTCTCTTGATACAGTTGGTCTTCTGGGCTACAAGCACAGGTGAGCAGATGTTTATCCTTTCTGGGGGTGTCCACAAATATATGGAGATTGTGGTTATGCCAGTAACTAAATTCTTTACAGAGATAGCTTTATAGAACTTTGACATGCTTGTTTCACATGGCTTCTTGTGTTCATTTATGGGTCAACTGCAGGGACAACATGCAAATCTTGGTTTTCTGGTTACCCTGTACCTTGATGTCTGGTTTTAGATCTGCATAATCCTCTTGTTGCTCCAAAGACTTCCTGCAAAGCCATGTCTCTCTAATTTTGGAGCAGTACGTGGCATTTGATGCATATCCTGGAAAATCCCATACTATACAGGATGCTTAAGTCCAGTGTCAGCAGGTGGATCTTGAGAGTCTTTGGCCTGCATACTATGAATGCACAGTTTAACACCAAGCTTATCCAGCTTGTAAGCCGTCTCATGCTGACACTGAAACTGCAGTGAAACTACTTTTAAATAGGAACAAAATTGTCAGGTATCTCAACTGCAGTTCTGTGCCTTTTAATTTAACCTGCTGTGGCCTCAGGAGAAAAAAGAAAGAAACAGGAGAGTTAAGTCCAGTGTTGGTAGAAGGACATGCTCTAAAAGCCTGATCATCCAGATGGAACAGATAAATCTGTTACTCTTTCTCTAAATATCAACACTGCATAATTAGCAGCTGCTAAAATAATGGAAGCCAATTGGAGAAAAACATGGTATGTTCTACATTCATTTATTAAATACCTTATGTTTCCAAACAGAGCTTTCTATATTTGCTGCAAAACTACATAGCTTCTACACAACTGAGCAAAGATGACAGCTCTGAAATGAGCTATTACTATTTCCATCAGGAAGATATGGGGAACTAGTCTATGTCTTTGAGGCAAAAATATATATTCATCAAATGGAAAACCTTTAAAAGCAGCACTATCTAAGATATCAGCATCCCGTCTCCCTTGGAGACAGCTAAACCCCACATTTATCTAAATTATCTTGGTAATATGACAGAGTGATTGCTCACTAATGGTCAGTAACAGTTTTCTTTGTCATTTTCCTAGTCATTACCTCCTCAGAATGAACTCCAGAATAAACTGCTGATGCATCGTGACTGGAATACAAAGCATGCTGTTACAACGGAGACAATTTCTATTAAACTCAAAACCTGTACATTGGACTTCTGACATTTTCATTTATGAAAAATAATACCCCTTTATTACAAACCATGATAAACTTTGATACATTTTATGCTTAAAAATGAAGGAAGGCAATATTTATTCTGCACAGATGTCTTCTGTATTTTTCCTTTTCTCCCCACTACTGCTATACAAGAGCTGTGCTCACTCTGTTCAAAGAAGACTACTTTTGTACACAGTGCATTTCATGGCCCATTCAGCTACATGTTTTAATTTGGATGTTTAAATCTATTTGCCCTTTTTTCAGGAGCTAGAGAGAGTCACTGATTACACAGTCAGCCTGAATCGCATTTTCCCTGCTGTGCCTGAGAAAAGCCCTCACAGAGGGCTCACACATGGCAGCTGATTATTGACGCCTTTTGGTTCTCTTAAAAAGCGGAGATTTTCAGTACTGACTTCCACTGTCTTTATTTCTAATTAAAAGGGACTGAAATTCATGCAGAGAGGGAGGAAATGAAAAACTCCAACAAAAGTAGCAAAGGAAGCAATGTGTTTATGGTGACAAACTGCCTAAGAAACATCAGCCTAAGAAATAGGGTTTAATTAATCTGGTGCCCATAGATGGAGGATGGTATCTTCACCAGGGTCACATCAGACTGATGCAAACTTCTCACCTATGAGGACAGGCTGAGAGAACTGGGGCCCCAGATTTAGATTGGACATAAAAAAAGTTGGTTTTGTTTGTTTGTTTGTTTTATTTGTTTGATTTTTACTATCAGACACTGGCACAGGTTGCCTAGAGAGATGGATGTATAGGTGTCCCTTGTTCATTGCAGGGGAGTTGAATTTTTAAGGCCTCTCCCAGCTCAAACAATTCTGTGATTCTAGGGGAGGAACACAGCATAACTCCAAAGAAAAAGGGGCCTGCCTGGAAAGGCTGATATTTCTAAGTCATTAGAACATAAGGACGGGAAGAATTAGATCAAATTTATGTTTTTCCTAAGGCAGGCCACCAAAACATGTATTTTCACCTGGCCAAGGTTTTGGCTTGCTTGTAGCATCGGATGGATGCAGAAAGTTTGTTGACAGCAGCTTTCAGGCAGAACTTTCCAAGTCATACATCTATATTCTTCCTTTTTTTTTTTTTTTTTTTTTTTTTTAATAAGGAGACAAAAAGACATGAAGTGGAATTTTGACCACGATTAAACTTTTTGATTCCAAATTGCATTATACTTATTGCTTTCCCTGAAACACAGTGTTAAAGATTTGCATATTTATGTACATTGAAAAAGTAGACCTCCTTGGCAGGAAATGCATTTACCTGAGAAGACAATGAAGGATTGGCACAGAAATGAAACATTTTTTCCTGCCAAAATGTTGGTGCATCATGGCTTGTCATGTCTATTCAAATTCTGTTCTCCTATTTTCAAAAAAGCCACCTACCATCTGAGTGTGGGCTCTCCTTGAGGGCTAAGAAGCAAAACAGTGCATCTGTTCCACATACTGAGTGGTGCAGGAGGTGAGGGCTGGTAAATCCTTCCAGACCATGTGGGTCCTGGCCCGTGGGCTCGGGGAGTTAAGCCTTCAGTATTTATAGTAAGAATCCCCACTACATCCATGCTTTAGCATGGATTTCATTGTTATCTATTATTTTGAAAATACATTAATTTCTAAATTTACTAGAAGCAGAGCAAGAAACATACCAAGAATATGAGAGTGCAAGACCCAACAGGCCAAGCCAGATGAAAGCTCAGAGCAGCTCATTATCGCAGTCCCAGTGCCCAGCATTGTATGGGTATCTACATTTGGCATCTGGTGGCAGCAATTGAATACCAGAGTTAAATTATGCATCTTGTGTCAAATTGCTTCATTCTTTCAGACTTGCTTGAAACGTCATTTAATGCCCTTTATTGCTACATGGTGAGAAACTATCTTTAATTTTTCACTTTCTCTTTACTTTTCTATAATAGAGTGTATTTTCTCTCTCCCAAGTCAAGATTTTAAATCTGATATTATATGGAATGTATTCCCTTAGACAAGGTTTGAATATTAAATGACTGATTTGCAAATCAAGCAACTTGATGAAATGTTTTAAAGTAAAGCTAATGTGCCTAAGAAGAATAATTATTTGAAGGTGGAGATCAGTTTAGATAACACAGAAATGAGTCAAATTATTTTCACCATTTAGTTTTGCTCTTGAAACAAATTCAAACACTCAAAGATCTGAAAATATATAAATTGCTATAAACAAGCAGTGCAAATCTCAGCAGGAACCACCTAAACAAGTGTGAGAGAGGTGAGAGAAGGCACGAAGGGAGGAGAAGTTTAAGTAGCATAGAAAATTCTCTCCCCAAAATAATTTGAATGCAATAAGAAGTTAAGCTATTCTATAACTTATTTCCAACTACAATTATTTTTCTCCAGGTTGCCAGTCAATTCTCTTGACAAAGACCCCAATCCTTCTAATGGCTTGAATCTTGTTCTTGCACAAACTGAAAATCTGCACTTAAATGTAACAGTGTTAGGATGAGATATAAGAAAACTTTGCTAAATCTATTGAATAGAATACTGTCAATGGCTAATTAATAAGGAAAATCATGTAATTCTCCAAATTGAACGAGTCTCTCTGCCCTTTACCATCTCAGAACATAGCAGAACTTATCATTGTGATAGTTCATCACAGCGTGCAATGGACAGATATTTGACACTGAAGGAGAGTTTAATCTGTGCTGGAGCAATCTCAGACCCAAGCTTCATAGAATCATAAAATCATAGAATCAGGTAGGAAAAGACCCATAAGATCATTCATCAAGTCTTACCAGAGCTGTCCCATGGTAAAAGAAACAGAAATATTGCAAAGGGACTGTTCTGTCCCAATACAACAGAGGAAGAGAAAGTTAGTAAAAAACATTGTGGGCCATATCACAGTGGGCAAGAAAAAATAGGGAACTGAGGCCACAAATGGCAAGGTAGGAGTGAGCAGAAGTGTGGATCTTCAGCACAGTGCAAGTAAGAAGGAGCATGGAGGGTGATGGGAGTCATCCAGCGAATGGATTTGTGGTCAGAAGACCACTGAATATATAAATCTGTTGCTTAATGTATTGGGAATACACCCAGGTATTATAGGATTTTTTTGCACTGGCATTCACTAGAGCCAAGTTGATATCACAGTTAATGCTCGTGACTAAAAATGTCAAAGATGTTTTTATAAATTAAGGGAAGAACCATCCAGACCATATAGACTTACAGGGAGGAGGGAAAGGAAGGATTAAAGCACTTGAATTCTCCCATTAGCTCTGCTTCATGTACCATATCCCAGGGTAGTGGCAGAGTAATGTTACGAAGCATTTCCATCCCCCCAGCAGCTTCCTCCACCCTGGGCATGCCTGTGGTTTGGGAGCAGGCTGCACAAGGGACTTGAACTCAGGAGCCAGAGGCTGGGCCACCCCGGAATGTCCCCTCTACAAGTGTTCACCACCAATCACATCCTGGGTGCATCTTGTACCAGGCTGGCCCCTGGAGTGGACAAAGGATATCTTAATTTTCAGTGTCACACATAGGGGTGTATTTGCATGGAAAATAAATTTTGATATATTTGGAAGCAAGTGAGAGGCCTTTTTTTAACCTTAAATGACATGAACAATTCTCTAATCCTCTCAGAAGCAACCTTGTCACGCTGCACTGACAATTCAGGGGAACTCCAAATCAGGGGGCATATGATTAGCATTAAATCGAAAAGCATTTTAATCCTGCTT
Source organism: Lagopus leucura (assembly GCF_019238085.1). Lineage (NCBI taxonomy): Eukaryota > Metazoa > Chordata > Aves > Galliformes > Phasianidae > Lagopus > Lagopus leucura. The sequence continues at coordinate 34,683,357 of NW_024962334.1, read as the reverse complement.
CAGGATTAAAAGGGTGCTGTGAAGCAAAGTAGTGTTCCTGTCTGCCTCTGAATGAAATGTTTCATTCAGTATAAGCAGGAAGTTATAGGGAAGAAATGCACATTGGATTGGAGAAGAGTGTGATTTCCAGCTTTTATGCATTTATCTGTTGACTTCAGGAAGGTTGCTCCAGATCCTCATCAACGCTGATTTAAGCAGAATCTGGTCTGCAACACTCAGACCTCACTCAGTTATGGCTTATCTGCAGCTCCCTAATAGAGAGGCTTACAAATAAGTGGCTCAGCTCAGTAAAAGCCATTTTATAAGCTGCCTGCTAGAATACAAAGCTTCCTTCTCTGATTAAAAGGTACTAGATTTACAAGAAGACAGCAATCGTAGCCTCCTGTCAGTTAATGAGAGCACACTGTTAAATTAGTGTAGAGAAGCAAATGGGAAAATATAGTTTGAGTCAAAAGTACTTGGATACAGCTGAAACGTGATTTCAGATATTTTTAAATAACTCACCACATCCTGGACCTAGAGACACAAAGTGAGCCTCATCTTTATCTTGAACCAGCTTAAGTGCTCTGAAGGTGACTATTTTTTAAGTCAGGACTAAGGGATCATGAGGCAATGAAGCTTCTAGGTTATGTGACGCAGAAAAGTGGCTGAAGTTCCTAAATCCAGGCCAAAGACTGAAAATTCACTGAGGTATTGCTGTCCTCCTGCTACTTTTTCATTATTTTATCTGTTTAATTGGGTCTTGAACCAAGACTGGACAGGCATTTTCCTTTACAATCCATCTGCACAATATCTCTAATGCACTTAATGATAAGAAATGAAATCCAGAGTATTGTGCTAAGACATATGTTATACATTTATTCTCCCATCCAAATTCCATAGTTTGTTACAAATTTCCATCTAGTTGGTAGTATGCTTATGTAAGATGATAATTCAACATCTTGCAGTGGAAGAGGAAGAAAAATCAAAGGGAAACTTGAAGCTTCAGCATCTTTATTACAAGATAATTATTATTTTCAAGACATTTCACTCACACATTACTTGCTATGGTTTCTTGCATTTAAGAATAAACATCTTCACCAGCGCACGATGCAAATGTGCTGCATGAGGAACCCAATGCTATGGTAACTGAACAGTATGCCTGCATGAGCTGCACTGATGTGAAGGGAGTGAAGCATTGGCTTTTCTCCCATCAAGTGCCATGGGAAGAACCTCCATGATTTCAAGGGCCATTTGAAATTGCTCCCTTTTCTGTTATATCAATTCAGGATAGCCTTTCTCCAGACAATTTCTCTTCAGGGTAAAATATTAAAATGCTGTACAAACTCTATATGTTGGATTGTCTTCTTTGAAAGGACATCTTCCTTCATTCAAGGTTAGGTGCCCAGATTGCTACTTCTGCTTCAATTGTATCTTAGGTTTCCTTTAATTCCTATTATTATTAATTCCTATTATCTTGCTTTGCAAATAGTCTATAAACGGTAAGACACTAAACACACATGCCAAAGATTGAATCTGAAAAACACACACGTGCTGGCCTGTGTTTACCAAATGTGGATTTCTGACTGATTTCAAATTCCATACTGGGTGTATAAAGGCAGGTAGCAACTTCTGAAAGTTAAGTTTCAGTCATCACTACTTATTTCTGCAAATGAAAGCAGCTGACTTCTTGTGTGGAAGTGCTGGTGGGATCAGGGGCCACTGGTGACTGAGAACAGATATCTCCAGAACAGAATCCAAATCCTTAAGGAGATTGCCTGACTTGAACTTTAAATCTCTTCATTTATTTCTCCAGCTGCAGGTGCTTTCAGATCGTGGGACACTTTTACTGAAAACAAAAAAACCAACAAAGTTGCTAGTTTTAAATTGATTGCAAATTCAACGGCACAGCTAATAATGCTTAATGTCATAACTCAATGGATCATAGCAGAGATAGGAAGGATCTCACACAGCATACGTGTGAGGTAGGCTTAGCCTCTGCTTAAGAATGTAGATTGGTCACTGAGTCCCCAAAATTTTAGAGGAGACTTTGTCAACTTTGTGACTTCTACATCCCCATCCCACTGCACCACCTGCTCGGGGATGTCTGAGGGACCACAGGGCTGCGTCCTGCCCCATGCAGAGGGGATCACCGCTTCCAGGTGACCTCCTGTAGGGAAGGTGAAGCTCTTCTCTGTGCTGATGTGGCCTCACAGCAAGCACTGTGTGCAGCTTTGGGCATTGCACTATGTGGAAGATGTAAAGCTATTAAAGAGCAACCAAAGGAGGGCTGTGAAGATGGTGAAAGGTCTGAAGGCCAGGATGTGTGAGGAGCAGCTGAGGTGCCTGGCTGCGCTCAGCCCAGAGCAGAGGAGCTGAGGGGAGGCCTGATGGCGGCTGCAGCTCCTCACAGGGAGCGGAGGGGCAGCGCTGAGCTCTGCTCTGTGTGACAGCGACAGGGCTGAGGGAACGGCATGGAGCTGTGTGAGGGGAGGGCAGCTGGGCTCAGGGAATGGTTCTGCACCAGAGGGTGGTGGGCACGGAACGGGCTGCACAGGGCTGTGGGCACGGCCCTGAGTGCCGGAGTTCGAGGAGCATTTGGACACCACTCTCAGGCATTGGGTTTGGGTTTGGGTGGTACTCTGTGGAGTCAGGGGTTGGAACTGATAATCCTTGTGGGTCCCTTTCAACCTGGGATGTTCTATGATCCTGTGAACTCTATCTCCCTCATCTTATAAAAGCATTAAGCCCACCAGAACAAGGTGGTGAGGTGGCTTTTCTTTTGCTTGTGGTCCCTGCATGGGGACCTGTAGCCATCTGGCCCAGTGTAGCCCATGGGGGAGGATGTCTGAGTCCATCCCACTGCCTGAGGCAGTCACCTGAGACCTGGTCTGTGCTCTGTTTTTGCTCTACTTTCATTCACAGTCCCACTGCAGCCTAAGAAGCTGGAGGCAGAGGCTCAACAGTGGCGAGCAGGAGATAAAGTACAAATTTAATGATTGTTCTAACACACCTTGTTAAAAAAACAAACAAACAAATGTACAGCTTAATGATTTTAAAATAACTGAAGAGCAGGCCATCTTTTGCCAGATGACGTAATCATTGTGGTGTTCATTTTTACCTGTTAAATTACAGTGTCAAATGAAAACTGCAAATAAAACTACTGCCTTTCTGAAACTGAAGTTATAAATATTGAATAGATGTACTTTGGTGAAAATCAAGCACATACAAATATCTCTAGCATAATATTATAGACAGTTAAGAAATTGAATTAACTTTTTGTTTCAGAGAAGTTCTATAAAGAAAAGTAATCCCTTTTCTGTTTGCAGACTGATACTTGCAAGGTTCTGACTAGGCCTCCGTGCAACGTCAGTGCTAGATTGTCAAGGCAGCATTTTCTTCAGACATGAAACATGGCTCAAGTGCAAGGGTTTACACAATAAATCAACAACACAGCAAGTAACAGCATGGAAATACATTATAAAAATGGGAAGCTTCTCACGTAACTTCCCTTGAATCCTTTTGGTTTTGTTACAGATTAAAATTTCAGCTCAAAGACTCTCTCTGGTGGGACTTTTCATTTGTTAAAACTGAGCAAATACAAGGAGTATAGCAAGAAGTATGCCTGTGTAAAGATAAGCATATTCTTGGGCATCTTAAAGATTTTTTGTAATACTTTTTCAGCACTCAAAGCCCTCAAGTGACTGATGGATTTTCTTAAGAATAGCCAGCATGAATTAAAGAACAAGCAGTGCTCTGCTGCAAGGATTTTAATCTGTAGGAATGCTCAGCATGACAGGAGGACAGTCAGCTGTTTTCCCAGAATGTTTTCTTCAAGACAGAAAAATTAATTCCAGAGTGACTGTAATGTTCCTAAAAACGTCATTAGCCTGAAGATCTCACTGCATAAAGCAGGACAGCTCATCTCTCCTCTCTGATCCCCAGTAGTGGGAATACAAGAAAAACTTTTCAGAGCAGAGGCTGTGGAGCAAGATAAACAGCATGAGAACCAAGGATGCCTCTAGAAGAAGAAAGAAAGTCTCACGGCTCTGATTGAATAAGCGCCTGTGTGAACGCTTGAAGAGCATTTTGTAGATCGCTCTGTTGACATGTAAAGGTGGATGGAAAAGTTGTAGGGGTGGATGGGAAAGCTAGAAAAAAAAAAACTTGTGAAAGTATATAACTGATGTGAGAACGTGTAATAAACAATTTGGATCATTCACATCTGAGTCCACGCATCAGACACCGCACCAGTGTCATCCACCAATCCAACACAGAGCATATTTCTGGTTATGCAAGAAAATGTCTGCCACTTAAAAATATAAATGGTCAGTGAGGTAAAGCAGAATTGCATGGTGGTATTGTCCCCCAATGTAGACGGTTAACTTTAGCCGTACAGAGAGTAGCTGAATTATTTAAATGAATTAATTCCTCAGAAATTCCCCATGAAAAGCTTGTGCTTTTACAACATGGATGAATAACTTTCTTAAAAGATCTCCAAAAAAATTAAAGCCAAGCTAAGAGGGTATCGTGTGGTTCAAAACTGATCAAGCACTTCAGTTAAGAGACATGGTCTTCAAAAAACTCTTTTCAAACCCATAAAATCATTCAGAATTAATTAAGAAGAATAATTGAAAATTGAACCATGCAGAATGGGAAAAGGTAATGTCAAAAAAATAAACAACATGAACATGACACTGAATAAGATAGTAAGAGATGTTGTAGACTAACAACTAAGAAGTCTCATAAGGAAAACAGCCTTGGTGTTTGAGTGCTTGAGAGAGTACTGCAGAGGAGCATGTCCTCTTCGTGGAAGTTTGTGCCAGCCCTCTCCTGCTGCCGTGAGAGGAAGAAATACCACAGGGCTGAATGGTTGTTGAGAAAGGGATGGAACAGGCCATAGGAGACCTCTGCTGCTTTACGGACTTGTGCATTGAACAGCCGTCCCTTTCTTGACCATCTTTTGTTATTTCAGTCATGTGGATTAAGTAACTTTTCCTGCTAGAGGTACTTGGGATTTTCACCCCTTCCTATGTTTATGACCAGGTGTTTCCCCTGGTGTTCAGGACTCCCTTTGCTCTTCCCTCCCTCCCCTTCGTCTCTCTGGCAGAGCTCAGGCAGCCATCCATCCCTCTCCTGCTCAGAGCAGGCATTGTGGAGAGGAGCACAGCACTACAAAAATTCTCTTCTGAAAGGAGCAGCTGAAAGCAAGTTCCCATCATTTGATGGTGTGTCTGATGTACTGATTTGAAAATGAACCCTTGCAGCGTGTGGGATGTGACAGCCCAATTACAGCCCCCCTCCTTGCTCCTGCCTGCTGCATCCTCACACATAAGTAGTGCACAGCCTCAGAGGCTGCCTGCACTGAGCAGACCAGGCAGTAAACCCTGCCTATGCTCCAGCATGTGAAATGAGCAGATGCTGAAAAATGGAGATAGATCTTTGTGTAGCATGTAATGGTTCAGTGCAAATAGTGGTCTAGACAACAGCTTAAGACAAATCAGAACCTGTACTAAGGCTCATCATGCTCCAATAACTGCTGCAATCTACATGGAAACGCTTGCGCTGAACAAAGAAAACCTGTGCTCCTGAGGGAAAATACACTTAAGAGTAAATTCTTATTAAGTGATAATTATCTGTTGATGAAAGGTTAAGCCAGTTGGCAACTGAAGGGTACATGCTAGGGAAAGAACACCATAATGTTTTCTGATAGATTCAGAGCTTACACTGTCATTGTTCAGCGTAAGCAGCAGAAAATACTGCAGTTCTGCTCTTTCCCTATTAAGCACATTCACTTTTTAATTTGTTGTTAAGAGCACGACCCCTAGTCCTAAAGAGGAAATGAAAAGCAGGTTTCGCAGAGAATAAAGACAATGAAACAAAAAAAGAGAAAGAAACCAACAAGAGAAGAGCATCACATAGGCACAGATAGCTATCAGAGACACCCTGGAAAGAAGGCTATTCATAGCTCACTGTAGCTTCATGCCTGACAGAAGACAATTTGAACGCAATGCATTTTGACCATTTCACTCCCAAAAACAGAGCATGCATCTGTTTGGAGGTGAGATGAAAGGCTAAAATCACTGCATGCTGGCTTCTGCTGTTAGCTAGTGCCTCTTCACGTGTTCACAGAGACAGACCTGCGGATCTCCCAGCCCTCATCCGTCACTCGGCTTTCCAGCCATCAGCAAGAGGCAGTGGGAAGGAAACAGCTTCCAGAGAGTGAGTGAGTACAGTGATTTCAGCAGGAAAGGTTGAACAATTGTCAGTGGGAAGGAAATGAATTGGGATCTAAATCTAACTAACTAAGCAACCTAGGTTACTGGCACTGTAAATTGGGTTAAAATTAAGTCCTACAAAGGAAATCAATGGGAAACGATAAGGAAGGAAGTCAAAATGACAGCAGAATGAAATAGAACCCTCTGAGAGCTGCCTCAGGAGAATAGGTCGGAAGGAGAATAGGAAATTGTCAGGCAATCCAAATCCAAATGATAAGGGAAAAAAGCAAAGAGAAATTGGAAGGGGTTTGAGAGAAAGTCAAAGAAATTATTTATTTGAGACAGGTATGTCAGCTTGCAAAACAGAACATGAGGGAAAAAAATAAAAGGAAGAGACAATTCTAATGTCTAAAAGCACGTGAAATGAAGTGTCTGAGAATAATTTTTATGCCACGCATTTGTTTACATGGAATTAGGCTACTATTGACACACAGATGTTGCATTTCAGAAAAGAAAAGAAAAAAAAAAAAAAAAAATAGTTTCCCCTTTTCTCTTTTCCAGGCAGGAGGCAGCAGGCTGTCTGGGGAGGGCTCTGCCTCCCTCGGCCACCCCGTGGTGCCACTGGATGTCAGTGTTGGTTCATGAAAGGCAAAATCTTGCTGGCAACTCTCTGACAGATGATGCTTAGTAAATAAACACCTACGTATTTATATCCCCTTCCACACAACGATAGAAATTACAGAAAAACTGGGCAAACCCCTGCCTCCCACTGGCATTTTGATGAATATTTTGCAGTCATTGCATTTCTGGGCCCTATTGAGGCATCTGTTCCATAAAGGACTGCTTTCTGCAATGGCAGATGTACAGTGGGGGGCAGAGCTGCAATAATGCCTTTGATTATATTATTTGCTTCTATTTGTATCACATCCTGAAAAATACTGCGAGTAACTGAGGGCAGCGGTGCTTATAAGCAGTGTGGTCAGCTGTAGTCCATCTGCAGCCACTGCAGAGCCCATGTGGAATCACATGGAGGTGTCTGCACTAGCAATGATAGAGCATGCAGAGATTACTCCTCAGGCAGGCACCTCCTGTACTAAAAAATGCTGAGAATCCTCTGGTCCCATTTCTTACAAATTATCACACATCATTCTCTTTAAAGTCAGTGGAGAAGAACAGGCAATTCCTGGAAGGAAATTCATCCCTTAAAGACAACCTGTAGCACATAGGTAGGTTAAGTCCTGCAGGTGGCAGTTTTTCCCCAATGATTCTGCAGGACCCCTTGGTGATCAGCTGAAGGGCAGAACGTCAGATGAGAAGAATGCCACTTCTTGACCCTTATGCAGGTACCTCTGCAGTTGGTCTTCTTGGAAGCAGCATATAGATCTGTCCTATGCAAACCTCTCTCTATTCTTAGATATCTTTGAGCCAGATTTCTCCATACTTCCCCAGTACTGAATGCATCAGAAAAGGCAGGTGATGCCCACACCAGCTGCCCATGTTAGCTTCTGCTAACAGCCTCCAGACAGTGGATGGTGAGAGAGCACAATAGCTCCCATTGAAAATGGACCAGGGGCTGATCTGATGAACATGGCATTCCCATGTCCAGCAAGGTTTTCACCACTACTCAATCACCAGCGCTGCAGCACACATGTGACTAATATTTCCTGTTGGTGGCAGTTACATAAAATCCAGCTGCAGCATTATCCCCAAAGGCTTACCTCATGTACTGAGGACAAAGGAGATGTTCTCACAACACAGCATGTAATATAATGCTCAGAAAGCGGTCTTCTATTTACATGAAGGTAGGCTGATTTTGTTAGCTGTCCCCAGTCTGTGACCTGTATTTATTTCTAGCAATGCTTTTCTTTTTATTTAAACAAAACAACAACAACAAATACTAGCCACTGGTATGTTTATTCATGGCTCCCACACTCTGCTTGCACAGTCACTAATTTGCTTCAGCACCCAGTATTAGTGGCCTAACCTCCTAACCTAACACAAATGGTCTGTGCAATGAGGCAGCAGCTGCAAACTTCTGTAGAAGCACAGTGTCAAATCCATCACTTCTTAGGTAGTAAAGCAATGCTGAACAGCATAAATAGGAAGAGACAATTCAGATTGTTTTCTGAGTCACTTCATGGAAGAGAACTACAAGAAAAGATGAATTTTGAGAATTAAAACCTCTAGGTGGAATAATGCTAGTTGTACAGAATGAATAGAAACACTTTTCAGCTCCTGCTGTTTTCAACAGTGCTATTTTCATTTTCTATCCATAAATAAAGGATTGTAGAAAGTCTGGTATGGGACAGCCATCATTTAACATGGCACAGATAAGCATACAAAGTTAGTTTCAAGGAGTCAGAACTCAAAGCCATTTCCAAACTTAAGGTTTACAGTTTCCTCCTAACCTGCCCTGTTCATGGGCATTTCCAAATGGCTAGAGATCACTGTGCTGCCTGCTGGCATGCCTGACTGGCACAGCTGTGTGTACAAAGTCAACCAAAGTGCAGAACAGTCAGAGAGATGCTGCCAGGTGTGGGGCAGGACAGAATTACAGACCTCTACCTCTGTGCTGCAGTGGTTGCGCCTGGACCTCAGCAAAGTCACTCACTTGTGGGACTGCTCCGAGCAGCAGGCAAGGCTAAAAATGCCTGCTTCTTCATATATACCTTTATAAGCATTTTTTCCCCCTGAAATTTGCTCCCTTTATTCACATTACCCAAACTGTGACTGGTGATTTACAGAAGGTAGGGTATAGGTATATATCCATATATATCTATCTGTAGATTTAGATGGGCATGTTCATGGAAAATTTTGTGCGTATTCATCCTGGGCTACTTCACAGCACACGTCTCACTGGGGCTGAGGAGAATGCACCAAGCTTATGCTCATGGCCTGGGTACCCAGGGATCACCACGACAGGGAGGTGAAAAACATTTTTATTCATGCTGCACGGCACATCAAGGCTTGGAGAGCAGCACAGCCTGCCCGGTGCCACGTGTTGGGAGCTATCTGTGGAGGCAGCGGCACCCTGATAACAGCATCACTGTGCAGCATCCCTTCTGACAGCTTTCTGCATTTGCTCTTATCTCCACAATTTAAACATATGCAAATTGAACTCGACTGGTAGCCACTAAATAGGTGTTTCTTGACAAGAATATCTGCTCTCTGGGGTCTCCACCTCTCTTGCGTTTGCAAACTGCATCAGATGCTGTGTAAGTCATCCTCCAAAATGTGCTGACACTGATATGAATATCAAGAAGAAAGTTCCCAGCCTTCCCCGCTTTTTCTATTTAATCTTTTTTTTCATGATTTCAGGCTTTAGCTTTTACATTTCTAAAGCAATTAATTTTTTGGCCGCCATGTAGGATCAACAGGTGTGGGATGACTGGCAGGGCCCTGATACACACCATCTGGTTGCTGCTGATAAAGTAATCCTGCATCCGAGGGGCAATGTTGGCAGTGAGCTGAGGCAGCGCCTCATCTATTTGCAAGGAAGAGAGGCCCTGCAGCAAGCATTGCTATTCCAGGGTGGGCACAGGCAGTGCTTTTGCAGGCACAGTGAGATGATTCTGTTCATGACTATTCCCCTTGCAAGCAATGACGCAGCAGGCACAGTTGTACCCTTCTCAGACAATGAAAGAAAAAAAAAAAGCTTTTTGTGCATAACTTGCCCCCCAAATTAAACCCTGGTGGCCAAGGCCGCCACCAAGCCTTATGCGGAGCTCTGAGCTTGAAGTTGTGGACACCCCACATATGGCCCCCCAGCAGGCAGGGCCTGTGGTCACAGTGGCCATGACACCAGCCAGGCTGAGCAGGTCAGAGGGAGGAAGCCACTGCCATGCACTGCGTTGCCCCCACTGGTGGGCACAGGAGCAATGCTGGCTGGCAGGACACTGCTGGCACAGTGGTTGTGACTGTTCACATCACAGTTCTAATGTGTGTCTACCCGCCACAGTTATTTCCCCCACACGTGCATGTTGTGAGCTGCAGCATGACTGGAGGGCATCCTGCAGCACCTCTCACACCAAGGGTGCAGGAGAGTAGGCAGCATTCTTCCAGAAATAATGTTGTGTACGCGCGTGGCACAGAGAATGAAGCTTTCTCTTTTATACTTCGAGCAGCCGCTGGTGCAAGAGACAGCGCCATCTGCTGGTGAGATAAACAAAGGAAGTCCAGCGAAGAAAAGTGAAGGTTATCAGGTAAAAAAACCTGACTGTACACAGCTGTTTCTCCTCTCAGAGAGAACTTCGTGCCTGGTGTCCCCACTCTAAGGTCCCAAAGGATGTCTGGGCACAGAGACGAGGCTTCAAGTCCTCATTTAAGATGCAGGTACCCCTGCCAATGCTTCTATAACTGAGTGCTTGGAGACACAAAGTGGCTCTTCCTCCATTTGTCTGCCTTCACCTCTGTGCCCCACTGTCTTCAGCCCCTACACTGTCTGCTGCCACTGAACCTGTGCTCACTCTCGGCACACAGCTAGTGCAGCCCTGTTTGCATCAAGACAGGCATGTAAGCAAGGAAGGAATAAGCATCATCATGACATAAACAAGTGTATATGTGTACCACACATGTGGCTTTTAAACAAGCACCGGGCAAGCAGGTGATGGGAGAGATGTGCATGCTCTCATCCCATCACAGATGGAAGGGATACAGCCATCATTCCAGTTTCTTCTATAGCTGGGTAACTTCACTGTCATTAATAAATGCAAACAGAGGATCCCTGGAAGCAAGATTCACGTAAAAGCTCTGCTTCAGGCCTTACAGCTGTGCCTCATGGTGCTATAGGGTAGTTTGTCAAAATGAATAATGAAACAAAGAAGGAAAACCCTAAATAGTGATTAACGAAGGGCAGTCCATATCTTTACCACTGCTTTCAATTCAGACTTTAATGATTTAAACTTCACTACTCATCCTCCCAATTTTGGCAACTGCTTGACGCAGCCTACACACTATCTCCAAGCTAGCAGCATGGCTTATCTTCACAATTAAGCACTCAGTATAGCAACAAATTTTCAATTTGATGTGAATCACTCAGCTGCTAAATCAAACAATGTTTCACTAAACAAACCAGTTTCCTCCTTACCTCCTATGATGATAATAATGACTTGGGAAACTGCCTTGAGATTTCTTTGGTATAATTTGCTGGTGTTTTCTGACACACTCATTCTCATAAATATAATCAGTTCTGTGCTGGAAATGGGGTACAGCAGTACACAAACAGGTGATGATAGTTACCTTAGAAACATAGACAACCCACCTCAAAGTCAGTCACTGAAAAAACAAAATAACGTCCTAAAAGTACAGGGCAATGTAAAGCTACAACTGAGTCGGCTTCAAGCATCACAAGTGCCTGTGTATACAGAATCACAATACAGACAGATGTTTTTAGAAATAACCCATTGTCTTCAGCTTATTGTAGTTAAGATGGTGTTTGGAGACAAAAGGGTGCCTAGGAATTTCATCTCTGCATTCAAGAATTTAGTCCAGGGAAGAACAGTGCTGAGATAAAAGCTGGAGAGTGCAGTTCTAGGGAAAGCTGGGTTCCTCAAACACACATTGTTATTTCACACAGCTGACCTTTCACAGATGATGGATTTGGAATCTTGAACACAGGCAGTTCCTTACACTGATAGCACTGTCACATTGTGTTCACAAGTCATTTAAGTTTGTAGCAAAAATAAGTATGTAGTGCCTCTTTGGATGTATAGCTTTTTAATGCTTTCTTCTCTGCTCTAGAAACTCTGGTCTAGAAGAGCTCTGCCAAGCCCAGCAGTGGGCATGGCTCTTTCTCAGATGTAGCTGAGAACACACAGGAACACTCTTACTTCCAAGTCACAGCTACAGAACGAGAAATCAGCCCCGGCAGAGGTTAAATTAGCAGTCCTCAGCCATTTCCACTCTCTCTGGCTGAACAGGTCCAGGCAGAAAATAAGTCACTTTCTTCCCCAATCCTACCTCTGGTGCACTTCATTATCCCTTGGCACGAGCTCTTTTCCTCTCCTATAGAGAACCTAAGACTCACAAGCAGCTTCTCATGCCCACAAAGCAGTTGGCGTCACGTGAGTTCTGTGACTTTTGCACATCACAAAAGGAACACGGCAATTTGAAAAACAGGGCCCAGAAGTCATACAAGAGTCAAGATGCCATAGTCACAATGGCCTCCTGAACTCAGGTAACACATGAATTTAATAATTGTATTTAATTAGTTTAATTAGATTTTTCATTGTCCAACATCATTTTGTTTCAATTTTGAAATCACTTTGATTTGAGCAATGATTTCCAAGAGTAAAAATCTCACTTGACCAAAGAAGGAAGTTGAAATGAACAAGAGAGCATTTAGCATTAGGTATGGGCCATTGCCTGCCTGAATGAACAGATGAACCCAAGTAAATAGGTAGGAGAGAGCCACTTACTAACACAATTTCACATTTTCAATCAATGCAGCTAGGGTGGAACAAAATGAAGTCGCTCAATTTTGACAGTAGTGCCAAGAGAAATAGGCTTTATGCTCTGTGTTCTCTTTAATAATTGCCTTTGTCCAGCTCAGGAACTATATGCAGTACAGTGAATGCTTTTACCTGCAAGTAGAGCTGCTGATCTGTAAAAAATAATCATCATCATAATCAAGTTCCAGCAAGGAAAAGACAATGGTTAAATAACTGTATGGGTTTTTTTCCCCTCATAGAAAGGAGACAGGTTTCAGAATAGATAGTATTTGCCAAAGAAGAGGCAACTATTTTAAAGAGAACACAAATGGATTACGAACCTTTCTTGTTTTGATTGTGTACATCTATGAAGTCTGGTTTTGTAAACCTTCACTTGTACAACTGACTTCACCTGCATCCCTCCGGCAGCAGAGGCTTTCCCACCCAAGCTCTTTATGGTTTGCCAGCACAAAGCTGGAAACAAAGCTGCTTCCAGACTATCTCATTAACAAGCATAAGTTAGAACCAACCTGTTCCCTTTACAATGAATGCAAGATGGGTACTTTAAATTTTATATCTATAGATTGTTTCTGTGCCACATTTTCATAAAAGCAGTCTCTTCTGAAAGCTGAGATGATCTCATACCCCACAGCTCCAACATCTGGAAGACACACAGTGCATTCACAAAGCTCATGGAAAAGATAGGTCACGCAGCTCAGGGTATGTTCATGCCATTGTGCTGCCATAAGGAAACAGCTCCAGGTGTTTCAAAGAGAACTGAGAGCTACAGTTCCCTCCAACCTCGTGAGGTGGAGCTAAACAGTATTAACAGTAGATTTCATACAACTCTCTTCAAAATTAGTTCAGAAGCTGTAAGTGGTGGGGACTCCTCTTCACTGGGAGCTCCATACATTTAAAAGTTTGAGTTCCCATGCCAATACTGCTGCACAGCACAGCCTGTATGTGTGAGGAGCACACACTGTTCCAGAAGCCACAAGGGATGGAGCAGGATGTTCAGGCACTCACTGAAAGCACTCCTGAGAGCCAAGAAAACTCTCTGCCTTTGCTTGCATCCCACTGCTGGTATTCACTTACCATAAATTCCCACCAGAATAATTTCAGGGGCATACAGACCTCCCTGCACAGATATGGCTGTAAGTAAATAGCAGGCCTAATGCAAGTTAAGTCTTCAAAGTATTCTTCTGATGTTTCTTAGCAGAATAGTGGGTCAGACCTTACAGCTAAAGCATTCATGGAGGTTGACTTTTATTACAGTGTAATACATCAACACATCACACTCACCCAACCTACTGCATGTACAGTGAGGGGGGGGATTTTCCACTGTTACCAATTAGAGATGCAGAAGGCGAAGGTGGGAGCTCCACTTCTTCGCCCACGTGCCTCAAAACACATTTAAGTGGCATTTCGAACGTTAGAAATCCATTCAGCTGACACACCAACAACATACGTATCAGACAGAATGATGGCAGCAGGGCTTCTCCATGCATCACTGACCAGAAGGAAGTTTCCAGAAGTGAGAGGTTGTTACAGATGGTGCTACAGCTGGAAAGATTATTGTGGTGAAAATGGGAAAAGAAACAAACAGGGAAGGAATGCTCACCTGCATCTGAAGATCTAGGTTTGCAGCAAAGACTCCCCAAAGAAGAGATCTCCAGAAAGAGATCCTTCCTCAGAGCAGTCACCCCTTAAATGACAGGGGTGCAGGAGGGGTGGAACCTGAACTGCCTTCACCTGTGCTCCCACAGCTGACTCAGTCCTTGCCTCAGGTGATCAATCAGTGGTTCAGGCCATGACTCAACAGTTCCCATACAGAGGCCAAGCTGGTCTGCCATTGCAAAGTACCTGGCTTCAGCAATCAGCCTCTGGGAAGCTCCTATGGGAGCTGCTAGGTCACCGCAGATCAAATCCCCAAATTCTCTAAACAAAAGCTGGTATTTCACCACAGGTGTCTGTACCAAATATGTATTAAATGAACAGATAGTTAGGATAAATGATTCATAGTGAAGTGTCTGAGAGCAGTCAGGTTGATGAGCAGAGGTTGATGAGGACACACGCTCAGGGCACTGGAAATGGTATGGTAGCTTAAAATGAAAAATTTTCAAACTGCTTTGCAGGGTTTAAGTTCTTATCCATGCAGAACAGCATTTTTTCTCAGTCTGAAAAGGTATGACAGCATGTGGTTTCTTATGTGGCATCCTGCCTTTACACCATCAACTCTCAGACGTTTTTCAGGTTTCTTTTAATCTTTTGTGTTCCTCTAAAATCTCAGTTACTGGGAATAACGGGCAAACTCAACAGTTTTGTTTATGCTTCATTTAACAAAATCTTGCCCAAAAATAATTTTGAAAATTATCAAGTGCAACATTTAGTACTATTTTTTCATAGTCTTAGAAAATTAATTCCTTATTTTCCACTTATTGACTTTCTAAACATCATTTTGATGCTTCAGAAAGGTCTCAAATGCTCAGATGCTGACTTTCGTGCCAAGTACAAGCTTCATACACTGGGTGGCACACACAGCCCTTTGCAAGCACTCTGCCTGGCTAGCTTGTTCTGAACATTTGGGATACCGTTAACAACTTTCATCACTCTGCAGTTAATTAGCCAAAAGTTCTGCTCATTTCAAAGACCTTCTTTAAATCTATTCAGTACCCAGATGTAGCAAGTAAACTTGAGAGTACCCACAAGCACACCAGTAACTGTCAGTTTTTGTTCTTATCGAGAGCAAAAGGAAATCTCCTGTAAGTCAGGACAACCAGAAGCTGGGAGGAAATAGACCACCTACTATAAACTTGTAGTTAATTAACTATAACGATCAAATGGGATTAGTTAATATAAGCAATAAGCAATACTGTAAAAAATAGCAATGTAGCAAGTACAGCACTGATTCAGAGGTCAGGCAGATTCAAGCAGGTTGACCTGTATGTAGATCAAAACCAGAGCAAGCTAAGATACGCTGGCATGATTTTATTTCTCCTTTTCAAACCACAACGTTTTCTCAATATGCTGATTTTGACCCCCACTTTGTTTAGGAGGCTTGAAAGATGCAGAGCTGCAGGGCAGTTTTGATCTCATCCCTGAGGGACAAAGTATTTTGGCACTCTCTAGACTGCTGTGAAATGGATGTGATGTGATGTGCTGTAGCTGTACCTCTGTGCTAGCCAGACACAATTTATCAGCAATTTCATGTGCTCAGGAATCCAAACACATACCTATAATCTGACATGTCTGCTGTGATTTATCTTCAGCCAAAGAGCAAACAGGTAAACAATATCAGGATACTGAAAGGGCAGCCAGCAAGGGCAGCATTTATGCACCTAGATGGCATAATACAGGAAGAAAACAAAAGAACACCACAAATCTGTATTTTAGAGCTGTAAGGGACTTATGCTCACAGCTGGCACATTTTTAGATCTTAAATTGCTTGTATTAAATACTCATGGGAATAAGCAAATTGGTGCTTACAGCATATAGTTTACACTGTCACCATGCCACATGTCCTAGAACATTTAATCACCTGCTTTTCACTTGTACAGAGATGCACCATTTTTAGAAGCAAACGTTTAAGGTGAAGTATTTGTGTTTTAGGCACTGCAGGGAAATGCAAAGCTGTCAACACAAAAATCTAACTAGGCTGACTCCATCTTGCTGCTAGCAAAGAAAATATTTCAGAGATTAAATGGAATTTTCTATCTCTGGGACTGACTTTAAAAGATGTAGCAGCTAGCACAAGTACAGTATACTTTGAGTTCCAAATACATCATCCCTCAGGGCTCCCTCTCCCACTAGCCCTGTGCAGCTCTTCTGAACACAGCCTTGTTTGTTGAGCACTTGGTGCCATAGGAGATTTCCAGTGTATTTTGCAGCTGGGATCACTTGCACTCAGCTGGCAACAGTGATCTGGCCACACTGGCATCTCTTCAAACGGGCAATGTGCCTTGGTCTCCTTTTTCAGTGCAGTACTTCAGTGAAGAAACAAATTGCAGTTTTGCCACGTGAGTGCAGGAGCATGGCCAAAGCCAGCAAAGAAGAACTCAAGCCATTTTTTTCTGACCATTGTGCACCAACTGAAAGTAGGTTAGCATGAACTGCAAAGCACTAATGTGATATACTATGATATCTCAGTGACAGGTGAGACCACACGTATCCTTTGCAATGGAGAAAGCAGTTGATGTTGTCCTCAGTGCAGAAATAAACTGCATTTATTGATTTTTGGTTTGAAGGAAAATAAGGGAGCATTATAGCTGAAAAACAGTTTCTCCATCCTTTAGAAGGGCAGTCAGACAGGCTGTTCTCGTATTCTCTCCTAAATTCAAATGCAGTTCTAGTTTAGTTGGATGTCAGTGGTTTGGTTGGCCACATGGGACTTTGGGGGTTTGGGACTCAGTGTGACATTAATACAGATACCCGGATATACGTGAGCACACTATGCAAGCAGCATGATAGGTGATAGAGTGAAGTTGTCAATGAAGTGTAGAGTGGGACTGAAGCCATCAGCCAGCTGGTTCCTCTGGTAGCATGAGCTGCATTGCTCTCAGGCTCCTCAGGCCGTACTGCCCACAGCCATGTGTATTGTTTGTGTCTGTGGTTGTGGGACAGTCAGGTACCTCTGCCCTCACCCAGCATGGTACCGCTGAAGTCAATGGAGCCCAGAGATGAGTGCATCCACACTTCTCAGGCCTGAATACCAGCCTGGACCTCTCTCCCTCTTGGAAGCATCACAGGGTCTGGCTGTCACCCCGGCACTCTGGGCCATCACTGCTAATCACCTCTTTCACACTTCAAGTACAGTCAGTGAGGACTTCAGTCATCGCATTAGATGAACATAGACTTCCTGCTTGGAGGAGATGGCATGTGAGCCCAAATGCAGTGATCTTTGTACAGTGTATGTGTACATAATAAGCTGAGTGGCTTTCACACTTAACTAAGCAAGCCTTCTGCTGAAAAGAAACAGTTCAATGGAATGTTTCAAGCACCCAACACAGAAAATGCTTCCTAAGCAGAAATTAATTAATTTTCAGACCTGTAATGAACTTTGCCATCTACAGTGGAGCTTTCCCAGAGAGTCACCTCCCTGCATCATGGCTTTTATAGAATGTTATATTTTGTGAGGAGCTCTCAAAAGCAAAGTAATTACCATAATTTTCTGTTTCCCTGATGTTTGTTTAGCTCTTTTGTCAGTAACCAACTGGCAGTAAAATGGCCTGGGCTCAATTTCTAAGTATTCCAAAAGAAAACACTTGATTGACACCAGCTCTAGCCTCCATCTGGTACTCTGGGAAACTTGCAGTACACTATCTGTGAGCTCCTGACAGCACGGCTGCTCACTTGCCAGCAAAGGGCTCTGCTGGGAGCACAGCTGGACTGGAAGTGTGATTGCTGAGCTACAATCCACTGCGTGCTCCTCACCACTGGGGCACCACACATGCCACACATTGCCAACAGCATGGATGTAGTTAAGATGGCCAAATACCTATCAGGCTTTTAGAGGGACGTACAATACAAGCATTGTTCCCAAAAGGCCCTTATGAGCTGCTCCTGATGGCAGACAGCTTCAAGTACGTATGACATTATAGCAGAGCTGTCTGTCTGGAGCTTTCAGGACAATTTATACTTACTGTCACACTAGGCTAAATGTCCCCTAGCTAGTTTGCTTTATTATTGTATCAGAAAAGTTGCCTGTACTTCTGAAGAAACAATGTTGGGTTAGCCATGTTGGCTTTTTTAGGATCCCAAATCCATGACCATATGTTCTGTTTTTTTACCACTCTGGAACCTTCAAAACAGTCAGCGTAGAAATATGTGATCTGGCTAACTTCAGCTTCCACACTAAATTTTCAGAGCAAGCAGAAAGTCTAGTGATACTGTCATCAGCTGAGTGCTGGTTTAGGACGAGGCAGTGGCCGATGGAGAATTCTCACTGTGTGCTACAGAAAACCACAGGAGTACAACTTTAGAATGGAAAAGACCACTTTGATAATTCTTGCTGGATGATGGCAATGGAAATATGAATGATCATCCATAAATAGGCACTGTGGCCATCAGAAATGTATTTTCTGTGTGATCAGTTTGGGCTGGGATGGAGTTAATTTTCTTTGTCACATCTCGTATAGTGCTGTGTTTTGGATCTGCGTCCAAAACTGTGTCGATAACACACCAGTATTTCAGCTATTGCTGAGCAGGCCTTGCACAGCAACAAGGCCTTCTTGCTTCTCACACTGCCCCACCATCGAGGAGCTGGGAGGGGACGCAGCCAGGGCAGCTGACCCAACTGGCTGAAAGGATATCCCTTAGTGTATGCCATGCTCAGCTATAAAAGCTGCGGGAAAGGGTAAGTTAGCATTCGGAATGCTGGCCTTTCATTCCCCAAGGAACGGCTTACACATGATGAAGCTCTCCCTTCCTGGAAATGGCTGAACGTCTATCTACCTGCTGATGAGAATTAATGAATGAATTCCTTGTTTTGCTTTGTTTGTATATGCAGAATTTGCTTTACATGTTAGATTGTCTTTATTTCAACTGGTGGATTTTCTCACTTTTACTCTAAATGAGTTTATGAGCTCAATCAATGCATGCCGACTTTGCAGAGAGTTCTCTTTTCCTGGGTTTTCTGCAGTAGGCACACAGCAGGAGGGATGCAGTGCAAGCAGTGCAGCATGTGGGTTAGTCAGAGAGCGGTGTGGGGAAGGCTGGAGGGGAAAGTGTGGGGTGAGGAGAAAAAAGCCAGGGGAGGTGGGACATGGCACTGCCAGTACTGCCCATGTCGACAGCGTAACTGCCTCTACTGAATGAGCAGCATGAACCACAACGGAGATTATTGCTCTCTTTCACAGAATAATTCAAAATGAAGCAGCGCTGAAGGTGGTTTCTTTTCCCAACAGACACTTCCAGAGAAATCTTTTTAATTTAACTTCTGTTTTCCTTAGCTGTAAACAAACATTTCTGAATCAACAGCGGAGCAACTTCTCAGTTTATACTCTCTCTTTTTTGACTCACAGCAAAGTCTGCCTCCACTAATCTGCTACCTCTGTGTTTTCCCAAAGAGAGCCACATTAACCCTGTTAGTGCCAGAAGTTTTCTGCTAACACTTAGACACAGATGTCCCCTAGCACTTGGATCACAATAGCAACCCTCATTGCAGAGAGGAGCCTTCAGGAGGGCACAGAGCCTGTGTCTTCCTTAGTATGGGCTTTAGCTTAGCACTCAGGACAGCTTTCAACAGAAAGGGCGAATTCTGGTCTAAGTTACTCCACTGGGGAACTGGAGTTGTTTTACCAGTAAAATCAGATTTTTGCCATGTAGACTTTAAAAACTGAATAGAACAAAGTCAGTAAAGAATAGTCCTGTACTGCTGCCATTAGTAAGGTGGTAACCTCTGTTTGGAAACATTTAGACAAAACCAGCAAATATTCTAGATACATACGTACTTTAAGATGTCACCTCATCTAAACTCAGTGGATAAAGACAGGACTTGTCACACGCAGTCATGTCACCTGAGGCAGGTATTTGTGGACAGAAAGACAGTTAACTCCTCACTGCAGATGTTTGGTGTTTTGAGGACCAGCATTAAGGGAGGTGCTACTCAGCTTTCCAATGAGACTCTCTCCTCTCAAACTTTCTTTGCTCACCCACTCATGAGGAATACATTCTCCTCTGAGAAAAGAAATCAGAGTGTGCAATGCAGAGTGTGCAATCTGAATTTTAATTCCTTGGAGAAGCTTTGGGGACAGAAGGGTGTGTGGTAGGTTCACGCATTATGAACTCCATCATTTAAATGGCTTCATTTCCAGCAGCAGGAGACAAAGCTAATGCTCCCCAGGGGAGAAGAAAGGCAGCAGATGTAGTACACAGCTCATTGACATCACTTTATGAGGGTAAAGTCCACCTGTAATGACAGAAGAGTGTATGAGGCAAAAGCTGTTATGACAAAACCATATCAGATGTGGCCAGATTTCACCTTCTAAATTAGAATTTGCTGCTATTGTCTTTGCTTGGCCATTGAAACAGGAAGGGGAAGAAAATGAACATATGGGCAGATGTAATTTTCTTCCAATCCAGATCAGAGACGACTCAAATTTTAAATGAAAACTAAACGTAATTTTTCATTTTCATTTTAAAATAATCTAAATATAGAAGATGTCTCATTACAGAGAGAATGTGTCAGTCTGCAGGGGCAATGGCAGATGCCAGCAGGAGAGCAGTCTCAAACAATGCCCAGCCACCTGTAGAAGATGGAGATAAAAACCCTCTGGCACCTCAGAAGAGCTCTGCCAGAGGTACGTGTGTTCCCCTCATCGAGAAAAACCTCCGCAGCCCGTGCCACCACTGGTACCCTGCTCCTGATCACTGGGACCTGCACTCCTTCCCCACAGCGCCACATGAGGCTCTGCCAATGCAGCAGAGAGAGGAGACCTGCACCGGGCAGCCCACCTGGCATTTGCTATCTGGCGTATGCTTCCGGAGCACAGGGTGCTTTAGTCATTTCTCACCCTGTGGATCCATGGGGCTGGCTTTAAGGAAACAACTCGCAACTCACAGACGTTGCAGGTGCTTGCTCTGGCACATAGCTGCCACTGTTGTGACCTGGGTTTTAGTAGTCACTGAAATCTGTTTTCTCTCAAGTGTTGTTTGGTGTCAGACTTTGTAAGGGTGAAATATCTAGGTAAGAATTTTTTCAGTTTATTCTCACCATGGCCTCTTACTAAACTTCTCAGCTGAATGTCTCTCCAGCAAATCCTTATTTAAACTTATTTTAAAATGTTGTGATCTGCCTTGGCCACATCTTTGAACACTGGGAACAAAGCGAAGAAACTGCTGAGATCAAGAGCTGTGCTGAGGTTTCATTCCTATGCTGCAGGTGTGGGTTGTTTATTCCAGCCTCCTGCCACCACCCATTCCACATCTGGGGTCCCTTCCTGATGAAGTGAGCTGCTCAAATACAAGTTTTTGTACACAGCTCTGAAGCTTTAACTGAGTTGCACATAATGTGGGCATTTGTTACACTGCATGACCTTGGGATGTATGTTGATGCTTTTAGATTTATTTTCATAAATGTCTCCTTGAATAAATACCACACAGCCTTTATTCCAACCACATGCAAGATTTATTCCCGCCTTTTTCTGAGAGCAGTGAGCAGATGCACTCTGTAAGAGGAAAGGGAGGGCAAGATTTAATATGCGTCCTCTTCTGTATATTGAAATCAAATCTAGAAAACAGTCTATATTTTATTTATCACTGTGTTATCTTCTTTCTAAATTTTATGTGCATGAGAAATGTAACTTCCTTATTTCCTTTGGTATCTTCCTTTCTTTCTATAAGCTAGTGTCTCCTTCACATCATGTTTTATGCCAACTTGGAAGGGAATTTCCTACAGGGTTAGCTCTTGAACTCTTTATTTTGGGCTCCTGCGCACACTGTGGAAATGGGTTCCACTGTTGTTTTGGCCTTCTTTTTAATTGTGACAAAAAAAGAAGGTCTTCATTTTCCTTGTCATTTTTGTATGGACTTTGCAGGATGAGCCCCAGCTACTCTAAGAAAAGACTTGGATGATCTTGGAGGTCTTTTCCAACCTTGATGATTCTATGACATTTTCTCATTAATTTAGGGTTTACTGTACATTTATAAATTGCATTTTGTACCCTGATTGTCTTCCATCCCTGCTGCACACACAGTCTGTGAATTCTCTGTATTTGAGTTCCAAGTCAGTTACCTGACTTGCAAAAAGCACAGGACAAAGGAAGGAAAAGGAAAAGCAAGAATGTCACACCTGAAAATATATCAGCTCATAATGACTTTGATGACATGTTTTCATGAGTCATTATCAGCTGATGTATTACAGGTGTGATGTCCTCACTTTTTCTTTTCCTTCCTTTATTCTGCTCAGATGCTGGTTGTTTTTGCATCTTACCTTGTTGGTGAAGATGATTACTTGGCAGTAGGAAACGTGGTGGTTGTTAGCTTCTACTTGAGACATGTAAAAATCTTTACGTTCCTCTCACTGCCCACAAGCAATAGGATTTCTTGTCTGTTTGCAGGTGTTATCCTGTACATCAAACTTTTTTTTGCTAGTATTTACTTGCAGGGACAAGGGCAGAAGCTGTAAATGCTCTGGTTTTGTCCAATGCGATGAACTCTCATAGAAAAGCAGTGCTGGTGTTTATACTTATGTATTCACTCACCTTGCACCTCTCTCCTATATTATTTTGCAGCCATCACATAAATATAGGCAATTTTTTCCTCCACAGCCATTCACATACTTTTCTTTATGTTGCAATGGGCTTAGAAACCACTTGGGGGAACTTTTTACATTGCAGTTAATTATAGATAAAGGAATTTTGCTGTCGCAAATACCTGCTGATCTGACTAAGCTGCTTTTTTGAACACTGAGCACTGTAGAAATCTAGCTGATTTCATTGGGAAATGTCGAGTATTTAGCACTTGAAAATAAAGAACTCTTTAAATTCTCCACTCTAGTTAGAAGATTTGGGATAGTTTGGATTTAAGTTCCTTGATGAGCATCAAATTGGCATTGAAAGACTTTTATTTTAAAAAGTTTTAACTGTTTACTGATCTCCAAAAGCTGGGGAAATGTTATTTAGCTGCTAAGTAGGATTTTGTAGAGCCATAAGATGACAGTTGTGAACATTTAGATTGATGCCATGCTAGAAATGGCCCCACAGATATCTGTAGAAATCCAGTAGACATTTTCCCCTTAGAACTCTTTCATTTAATATACCGTTTGTGCTCTCACAACAGGGTGGGTGGAAATAGCAGTGAGCACCAAGAGCTCACTGCACAGAGCTGCAGGGCCGAGCGGTGGTGGCAGAGGCACAGGAGCAGCACCAGGTGGAGCTCGGCTGCTCTTTTTACCTTGGAAACCTTCCTGTAAAACTCAGCCTCTCTGTGTAAGACCATACATTTTACAAAACACAGTTCTGCGGGAACGTCCTTTGAATTTAATCTTAAATGCCAAACAGTGTTACAGTGCTCCACCAACCAGGCTGTATTCCCAAGGTTGAGCTTGCTTCCACCCAACTCTGCCGACCCTCCAGTCATGGCATTGCCCTCTAGGTGATCTCTCCTCTCACTTCCATGCTCCTGCAGCAAGCAGTCTTCCACCCTGAGCTAAAGGTACTGGCATCACAGTATTTCCACACTGTGATTCTTCACACAACACCAAGACATTAATCCAGTGTGCTTCTAAAGGCTCTAAGAAACGAAACACCATCCATTTATGCCCCATTTATGTTTCTTATGTCTCAAACTGCATCTAACCTTTTGCTCTCTACAACAATCTGAAAGGAGTTTGTAGCGAGGTGGACTTCATCCCCTTCTCTCAGGCAATAGTGATAGGATGAGAGGTAATGGCCTTACGTTGCTCCAGAGGAGGTTCAGATTGGATATTAGGAAAAATTTTGCTCAGAAAGAGTGGCGAAATACTGGCAAAGGCTGCCCAGGAAGGTTGAATCACTGTCCCAGGAGGTGCTCAAGAAAAGGGTAGAGGTGGCACTGAGTAACATGGTCTAGAGATGTCACAGGCATGGGCTGATAACTGGACTAGACGGTCTCAGTGTCTTTTCCAACCTTAATGATTTTATGATTCTATTATTCTGACTCCAGGAGTAGTTTAACTTAAAAGAAGTATCTTTAAAAAACTTCAAAATACCTTTATCTGCAGCAAATAGTTGAAATATCCATTTGTATTCCAGTGAAATCAATGAAGCTGACATCTATGGCTGAGTGTCAGCCTGCATGGGGCTAGCTGCCTTCCCAAGTTGGATAGCGAGTGGGACTGGGCACAAATCCGGCTCCAAGTCCACCTGCTCCTGCTTGGGCAAGAACATTTTAGAGAAGCGGAATGAAGCCAGCAGTAAAGCAAAGCAAGGAGCGAACAGGGAGATTCCCAAGACAACAAGTGGTAAACATGAGACCTGCAAGAAAGTTTACTCTTCTAGATGACAAGCAGAGCGCTTAGTAGTCCAAGATATGCATATAAACAGTTATTTGTAAGGCTGCTCAGGGTTGTTGTTATTATTGGATTGTGGCTGTTGTCTTTTGGTTTATTTTCTTTGTTTTATTTTGTTGTAATAAACACAATTTTGGGTTCATTGAATATACCTCAGAGTCTCAAAGCAGAGCTTGTGAGCTTATGCAGCTCCCCTCAGATCATTATCAACACTGGGTCTTGCAGGAGTTTGTACTATAAATGATTGGCTTTGACAATTCAGCTCCATTTCCTGGGGATTTCTCCCCGAGAACAGCAATAGGTTGGAATCCCCCTGGTCTGACTTCACATTGCTAAGTAAGAATGCAGGAGATCAGAGGCCACTGGAGCCCTACTTTGCCCAGCATCAGCACTTCAGAAGAACTGGCAAGCAAACCCTCAGCTTCCGGCTGGGACATCTTGGGAACTTGGGGATTTATCGTCCTTTAAATGTTTGAGTTGTAGCAAACATCATATGTATTATGACAAAGTTTTAAATAGAGATTGAAATGATCATTTTTTTCGTCTTGTTGTGGGAGTATGCGTTTTCCTTGCCTCCCGGTCTAGAGGCGTAGGGTTGCCTGGTTACTCTGACTCAGAAGCTCTGTGAGGTGTCTCTTGATGAAGGAGCAGATACAATTTGGCAATTAGAGAAGCTTGATTTGTCATCTAAATGTAGAAATCCTTAGGAAAATATAACCATTTGAAGAGCAGTTATACAGAAACAGCAGTGAGAAACCCTTAGAACATGCCCATACTGAGCATTACTGTTTCATTTATTCAAGATGCAGGAAGGTCATTAATAATTTATGCAATAATAGGGTGTTTGTTTCAGTGTTCAATTAATAGAATCCTGTTCATAGCATATATGAATTGCAAATGTGATCAGAAAAAACATTTCTGTTGAAGAATTTCCCCACAGACAAGTACTATAAAAAGACTCCATTCAGCTGGTAGCCTCTTCATCTCAGGCTGCAGCTAAAGGACCATCATGTGAGGACCAACCATTGCAGCAAGCTAAAAAACATCTTACATGCCCGAGTGTGTGTGCACATACTTATTTGCACATGTTTTTTATCTGTGCACATGTGTAAATGCGTGCAGATGTTCTCATGACCATACACTTGTGCTGATACGGGAGATCTGTGATGGTAGAGATGGTTTCATTTTGCAAAATATTTCATTTAGAACTGAAGCCATGTTGTTTTGACACTTGTTTCATAGACATCCTATCATTGTTTGCGTGCTGATGAAAAATGCAAACAGTCTGAGAGCATGGATGGGCATTTAATCTTCAGGAAAGTGGGGGATGTTTGTGGAAAAGTGTGATCTGTGGACAGATTAAGCTTAGAGGTTCAGGGAGCAGAAAGGCTCTGCCAGAGCAAACTCTGAAAGGTCAACATTTGATTTAATGAACTTAACCTTCAAGAAAACAAACCTTTTTCAGGTTGGATATTCCCTTAGGCTCACTTGATTCAGCTAGAAATAAATGCAGAGCAAACAAGATGAAAAAGTCTCATTTTGTAGATTTTGCCTTGTTTTTATTAAATGCAACCAACTCATTTTGTATAGCCTAGCATTTAATGTGGCTACCCAGTGTAGTACCTAGTTGGCATAAGGTAAACACATGGGATTTTGATAGTTCCTTTATAGTCACAGTATTCTGCTGCTGTGCCATACATCACCAAGGACTGAATGATCACCTAGAAGGTGTGCACCAGCTGTGCTTCACAGACTCACTCTGGATACTGTCCGTTTGAAATGGGCAATTGCCTT
Organism: Lagopus leucura; assembly: GCF_019238085.1. Lineage (NCBI taxonomy): Eukaryota > Metazoa > Chordata > Aves > Galliformes > Phasianidae > Lagopus > Lagopus leucura. Next base: position 34,656,952 of record NW_024962334.1, on the reverse strand, counting down.
ATGCACTTCCATGCAGCTGGGATTTCCCACTTCTCACAGCCTGGGTTTTCAACTCTTGAAATGCAATGGCTTTAAGTAGGAAGCAGTAAACTATATGTGTTTCTCCTTTTGTTATTAAAAAGCATAGCTCAGGAAAAATATATCACTCAGCCTTCTTTCTGGTAGTACATAACCATCATTTTAAATGTGAGACCGTGAAACTAGAAAGTAGTCATTATATCCAGCATTTTTTTTTGACAGTACTTCAGCAAAGAAAAATTCTGCCTCTCTGATCCTTCAAGATTTTATTCTTTTTTTTTTTTTTTTTTTTTTTTTTTAAACCAGAATTGGATGTACAGTTTATGAAACAAATAATCAGAATAAATAAGAGTTCTCAGCACTGCACAAGGTGAGCCTAATGGGCACATCAGGAATGATACGTCATTTACTATGGGAAAAGTACATTGAGTTAATTTGCAGCAAATTAGCCCCCTACCCCTAAATGTCCATCAGAATATGAGGAATCAAGAAAACTTCAGGAAGACTCCATACAGCAACACTGACATAGAATCAGAAAAGGCTTTCATATTCAAACCAGAATGCAATAAATCAGCAGAAAGAACAAGACAACACAGTGTGGAGGAGCCTACTTTCCCTGGCTCCAAGGGACAAATGGGTGGACAGACACCTTCGAAACCAAGCTGGTAAATACAGCCATGGCTCTTGGGAGGAACAGTCTGGTGGCAGGCTGCAAAGTTTGTTTCTGTGCTTTCAAATTATTTTTAGTACAATGGAAAGTATTCCCATATTGCTCTTCCTTGCCTAATGAATGATCAAAATTTTCCAGATCTTTGGATGGAAAAGTGCTGGGTCCAACGTCATTGGCTATGCTCACATGGTGCATTTGTGGCCTCCCAGTGAAGTGGCTTTACTGCAGGCTCAGAGCAAGAATAAATACGTCAGTAAGAGACAGCTGTATGACGTACACAGCCAGGTAGTAAACTACTTGGTTCTGGTCTCACACTCAGCACTCTTTTTCTGCAGACTAATCTATGTCTCAGCACTCTTGTGGCTTCCTATTGAGACCTAGATCAGTTTACCCCTGATTAGTCTCTTCATCACATATCTGGTGCGTAAAACTAATGATATTCTTGGCAAATGAGAAGAATTACAAACAGAAGTGAAGACGGAGATAATCAAGGAGATGGAAGCTTCTAATGGAAAAATGGAGCCTCCCATGGAGAATTCTGCTTAAAATATCTTCCTTTACTAATTGACACAGCCACTGGTGTTGGAGATGCTGTTGTTTTTCACATAACTTTAATAGAGTTTGAGGAACACTTAAACTAGATATTGAATTTGAAATGCTGTTTTATTTTTAAATTTATTTTAAATGGTGTTTTATTTTAAAAGTAGTGTTGGAAAAATAGCAGTTTAGAGACTCTAGAATTTCAGTAACCAACACCAGCAATACCCCAGCTGCATAGGAAAGGACAGGGACAGTAGAGTTTCATATCTTTCAATGGCCTGGACACTCACCCAGGTTATGCTGACTCCTCTGTGAAATAGTGAAGGTTGCCCAGACTCTTATTCCCCAAACACCAGTGCCACTGGAAGAGGAGAAGGAGGCAGGAATTTTCTCACCTGCCTAGTGAGGGCTTTCCAAAATCTGCAGGGGGGCAGGAATGGATATATATGAAGGTTTCTAAGACTGTAACAAAGCACAGGTTTTCGGGTGTTCCAAGCTCCTCTGAAGGATTAAGCACACCCTGCAGTGGATTTTGTTGTGCCTGAAGCTGTGAATGCAGTGACAGCATTCAAACAGAACACCTAGGGACCCCAAGGAACCTTGATGACAAAAAGCAGGCTGCGTGTATGTGCTTCTGCACATAGGAGTTAGCTGCTCCTCTGCCATGGAAGTATCCTCCTCAGTTATTTTGACATGGCTGCTCCTTCTTTCAGGTCATGCAAAACCCAAGCTTGAACTACTTTTTGATGTTTCAACCTTTGATTTTCATGTTTACATGATCCTCTTTGCAGCTATTTAATTCATATAAACTTGTATAAATGAAAGCTGACTTTCTACCTAATACAGTCCTTGCATTTAAATAAGGAAGCCACAGATGTACATTTCTATCAAGCAGCTGTTTCAAATGTTTTTCTAAATTGTAATTTAAGGGGTGTTGAGGGAGAAGGAGGGGGAAGAAATTTGTTTCTGGTTCAACCACAGAGGTGCAAACCATAAGTGAGGCTTACCCTTCATCTTTCTCCCTATCAAAAAATGGTCCTTAGGTGCACCTTAACGCCAGTTTTCCAGTTCTGCTGTTGAATTCCTAGGTGTTCTCTTGGACAAACAGAAGTGATGCCATGTAAAAGTCTGGCCTAGCGGGACGTAGCAGCAGTACCTACAGGACAATTTTTTAAAGCTCTTCTGAAAGCAACGTATCAAAGGACAAAAGCTGAGCTGCAGAAGACACTTACCATGCCAGAACAATGGCTCAGGCACCCTGATGTGCTGACATACCTTTCCCTCAGTAAGAACTTCTTTAAATCCTAACATACACCTGGGCAATCAAAGAGATGATAACTCGCCTTAGTTCACCAACATTGCCAATATCTTCAGGCTGCAGTCACTCAACTGAGGTTTTTAAATTAAACTTGAGAAGAAACACGTGAGCAAGCAGTGATGCTCTCCATGGAACAGGCTTTTTATTTTCCAGCTCTCCTTAGTCCTCCCCTAATGGCGACATACTGTGTGTCAGCTCTGAGAACAGATGTCTTGGAGGAGCTCTGCCAGGAGGAAGGAAGTTGGACCACTGTCGCTAGCAGGGCAGAGCTGAGGTTTCTAAATTATTTTCTCTATGTATTCCCTTATGTGGAAAAAGGATCAGATTTCTTTTAGGTTTAAATTCAGGCTGAATGTGTAAGTTGTCTTGTAACTTCAACAGTTTAGTTATCTTTAGGCTGCTGCTCTATATGATGAACCTTAACAGCTTTTAATAAGGTCTTAGAAACATACTAAATTGCTAGCAACAGTGAAGACTACAGCAGCAATAGCTTAGGCACCTGTAACATGTGCGTACAGACGGCAGAAGAATGTTGTGCATTTGAAACCTCTACTGTGAATGGAAATGTTAACACCACCAAATCATTCCCTTACTTTGGGAAAAATGCTGGGACAGAAGAAGATTGGATTAGCATTGCCTGTAGGAGTAGAATGCAGTAGACTGACTTCTTTTCCTGTGAAAGAATTTCTAGAGCAGAGCATCTGGGTGTTTCATAGTCTCTTGTCTAAAGGTCTGCTTGCAAAGAGAAGTAGTTCACTCCATAATGACTCACTTTAGCAGATGTAACACAGAAAACCTCCCTGATAGCACTTCATTCTGAGTCACAGTTCTCCAGTGTAGCATTCATTCAGTGTACAGGGCCTGACTGTCATCTTACATGATCAAATAAAGCCTGGAGAACTGCAGGAAGAAGAACTGCAGGTGAAGGTATATCCTAATGGATACATCTAATGGATAGCTACTTGTGTAATGGAATACATCAGCAGAACAATAAAGTTAACATGAAGCTCTATTATCCTTCTTTTTGAGCTTTTGTTTGTATTTTTAAAACAACTGCTTCATATGTCAACATCTTTGGGTATCTTCTAGAAGAAAAATCAATGACGGCTGGGTGGGGTGGTGTAAGTGTGCCCATGTGTGCATCCAAATGTATTATATTTGTAGTTATAGAGATATATGTATACACACAAACTATTTTTCCATCTCAGCTACTTTGGCTGGACATTCATGAAAGCATGGTATAAGTCAGAGCTTAAAGACCTGTGGCAGGAGATGAAGCCGAGTGCTGCTGGCCAGGACCGTCTGTGCTCACAGAGGTGTCCTGGCTGCAGCCAGTGCAGTCTCTGTGGGGTAGGAGAGCAGGACCCTGGGAGCGGCCTGGGAGACTGCAGGCAGGCTGTGAAACAACTGGAGGCACAAGGCAGAGCTATAAACAAAGACTTCACTCTCATTATGATGGCTGACCTGTTGAATTAGCACAGGTTTGAGACTCTCCCAAACCTCTCTTAGTTAATTGTCTCAAGATCTATTGAGCGTTTAAAGCTTATTCCAGATAAGAAGATTAAAATGGATAATAGTAATTATGGAATATTAGAAATGAAAACTATATGCCTGGAAGTTATACAACTAAGTTATACTTTAGACAACCACAAGGTCAATGTCAATGTTTGAATTGCTCATCTTAACTCCCTTTATATTCAAGAGAAATTAGTACTTTGATGTGCAATTCAAGGGGTTTACCAGGAGATTGAATGCATCCCAGGCTCTATCAGATGTATTGACTTCATCTCTGCTTATAAAGGGAACCCAAGGAAAGTTAGCAGATAGAGATATTGGCTCTCAGTCACATGCATACTACTTTGAGTAGCTTTCTAAAGAAAGTTCCTGTTACTTTCCAGGTTCTCTCGATTCTCTCTCATCCTTCCCACACATCTTTCACAGCAGAGTTCTCTCTCTTCTTTCCCTCTTTTTTTCTACCCCCAACCATCAGCAACACCAGAGAACTGGGGCTCCTCTTGGTTCCCAGATAGACATTTGGCCAGAGCATGGTATGAAGAGTGGTGAACCATTGTGATCTTTACCCTACTGCAAGTTCTGCAGAACAGAACTGTTTTGCCTGAGGTCAGCTCCTCAATTAGGAAGCGAGCCCCAAAGGCCCTGTGCTAGATTTCTGAAAAAGAGGAGAGGAGGCTGGACAGCAAAGAACAACCCAACGCTGTGGAGTTGTGTTGAGCTTGGGAAATGCTGTGTCATTACTGTACTCATGGATGAGGGAACAGGAAAAGGAACAGTTCTTAAGCTTTTAAGCAGGGATATCCTTCACACTGATTTTGGAACTAAGAAATCTTTTGAAAGGTCAGCCTCACATGCACTTGTGTCTTAGTGTGCATTTGTTGGGCTAATGATGCCATCAAGGGGAAGTGGAGTCATGGTGCTCAACTACATAGACTTACAGATGCAAAAATTTGCCACACTGATGACGGCTACAGACTGCAGGACAGAATACAACTTGCACATACAGAGAAATGTAGGGGTATTCATTTCTCAAAGAAAGGGTATGGTATTTAGCTGAGTGGTGTGAAGATTGGCTTCAGCAGCAGGCAGGCCGGCTATGTATCTCGGGAGGTGTGATCACACTGCATATATCACACCTGTGCTATGGCATATAACAGTTTTTGAGGAAGAGAAAGAACTTAAATGGCTAAGTAGACATGCTGATTTAGCTCAGTGATAAGTGACATTTTGGGGGCAGAAAGAAGGGGTGGTTAGATTTCCGAGTGGGCTGGAGTGAGATGTACCATTGCTCCCTACCACTGACGTGGCAACTCATAGAAGTGCCTCATGGCTGCACAGCCATTGTTCTGCTCTCTGTCCCTGCTTTCATGGAGTATCTTGCAAGCCTCACTTCATATAAAATAGGACCTGCAGCAGCATTAGCATTACAATCAATGCATTTTGTGGATATCCATTTTCACTGTCATACAGACTTCAGAACTTGGCAAATTGCAGACTCCAAATACATCACATCCACATTTAACAGTTTCCAGTGCTGGAATAATTCTGTGCTACCCAGCACGTAATGCCTATGATTAACAGACTAATAGTCACTTCACTGTACATGTGTATTTTACCTGATAGTGATACTACACTGCCACACTTAATTTCTGTAATTTAAGCTATTCTTTCAATATTTAAAAACTGTATCAGTTTCAAATGAAATTACAATCCATATATTAATTTAGTCACTTTAAGCTTCAAGTCCCTTTATACAACATTTTTTCAATTACATTTTCACTCAATATATGGAGCACTTACTCATAAAATAGAATGAGTTAGTCAGATGTAGGGTTTTCAAGGTCACTATATTGTTAATAAAACTTGTTAACTGACACAGTCATTACTCATAAAGCTGAGTAAATGTAGTGATTAAGCCACTCATAGTTCCTCACTCCTCACATCCTGCCTTCTAAAGAAGGAATTTTTATTTCGGGGCCTAATTTAAACCTACTTAAGTCAGTGCAAAAACTCCCTGTGGCTTCCTTGGACTTTGTATGAAAGTGCCAATAAAAACCAGAACGACTCTCAGGAAAGGAGCAGACAACAAGTTGGTCGCTTGGCTCCTGGAACAGTCCACAGCTGTAATGCTCACCTCCTCTCAGAGGAACAGATGGAGCTTGACCGAGCTCGAGGTGGAACTGTAATTACATTTTAGTCCTTCAGATACCTCTGCTGTAGGAAGCATGGAATTTTCCCTGCAGCAGAAAGCAGGGGATGAGATCATTCACACTTGTTGGTGGGCTGGTCATCTCCCAGTGGTGAGCTGTCATTCATTTGCTGGGTGCAAGGGACAAAATGAGAGTCTGCATGCAACTATATGAACTGTGCAATAAGTATGATCACAGAGCAAATGAGAGGTAATACAACTTAATGAAATCGCTGCTTGCCTTGCGTCTTGCAGGAGAGCAGAACAGATCTGCTTCCTTTAAATGTTGAGGAGTACATTATCTGTGTATGCACTACCACTCTGTACTGAATAGCAATGAACACTAAGTATAAAAGTGAAGTCTGGCCGATGTCTGCTATGCTCCCCTCAGGCAGTCACCCATGCTGTAAGATGAGGTATTGGAACAATTCTTGCCAGATGAAAAGATGTGAGGCTGGAAAGACAACGAAGGCACAGTCAGTGCCAATATATACAATCATGGATGAATCACATCCTATGTGGGATACCGCATCTCACCTAGTATGAGACATCTTTGATACTTCCAAAGCTGAACTAGTTATCTTCATCTTCCTTTATGATCCATGAAAAGATGGCAACTTCAGGGGCCTTTTAGATGACCTACCATAGGTATCATCTTTAGTGTGAAATAACCAACACCTTACATTCTAACAACTAGCTGGAACAAATCCCCATTGGCCAAAGAGAAGATTCACTTATACATAGGCTTCCACATGTGAGATTTATAGCACCCAAAGAACCTCCAGGTGGTGCCAGGAAGCAGCAGGAGACCAAGCTGGCAGCACATGTTACCCCAGCACAGCCCAAATCCCTCCTGGTTCCGAAGCTCTGCAACGTGCCCTCACAGGGAGCAGAGTCTCCCACAGAGACTCAGAGCTCAGGAGTCCTCTACCACGAGACTGTGCACTGCAACCTCACTTAGAAGCAAGGGGCTGTCATGGTTCTATGTTTTTTGTTTTTGTTTTTTTTGTTTTTGGGTT